>NW_021939882.1:8505683-8969604 GCF_001715985.3 Manacus vitellinus
GTGAGCAAAACCCGGGAGAGGGGAAAAGGAGCGGCGGGAAGAGCCCAAAGGGCCGCTGGCTCTGCACCAGCCGCCTCCCCCGCTGCGCTGAGGATGTCCCGCTCCCGCACCTTTCCAAGGCGTTAAATACGGACGGGAATTTTTAGCTGGCTTCCAGCTGGAGCGTTTTTGGGGCCAACACCGTTGGATATCGTATAGTTTACGGTATACCCTTGCTGAAAAAGAAAGGGAGGGATTATGTTTGGAGAGTAAACGTTTGGAAATGTAAGCAAGGGTTTCCAGGAATTTAATGGTTAAACTTGCTAAAAAGTAAGCAGTAAAAGGAGTCAAAAGTTTCATACAACACAGAAGGACTCCTCAGGACCCAGGGGTGTGCTCAGCCGAAGGTGAGGACCCACCTTGTCAGCATCTCACCCACTGTGCTCAGTCCCTGCAGCACCTTCACTGCAGTCGTGTCACAAACTGGATGCTGAGAAACCATCTCAGTTCCTTTCCAAGTGGAATCACTTCTGGTCCCTTAAAGCCTCTATCCTGAGGGAAAGGCAGTGCCTCTGGCACAGCCGGATGCTGGCAGGAGGGTTTGTATAGCTCAGCAGTGTAGCCAATATGTCCCAGTTGGAGCTGGCTGCTCTGGGAGCCCCTGGGGGCTGAGGAGAGGCAGCTGCCAGCCCTCACTGCCCTGTGTCCCCAGCAAAAGGGACTTGCTGCTCCCACAGCAGCCCTCACCTTTCCCTTCTCCACCCCACTCATCTTTCCATAGCCCAGGTTATGTGCCTTGCACAGTCCATCACACTGCTCTCACCAAGGTTACCCTCACTGAGAGCTGGCCACAGCACCTGACCAGATTCAGCCAAAAAAAAAAGAGGAAAATGGGCATGTGAGGAGAGCCCAGCTTCCACAGCTCATGGGAAGGCCCTGGGTCCACACCTTCTGTTCTCTCAGAGCCGTCCTCACAGGGAATGGAGGCCACTAGAAAGGGCTCTATGGAAGAGACATTAAAATTTCACCTGGCAGGGAGCTGGTCTCACCTGTCAGAGCAACTCCAGCACGATGAGCCAACGGACCCATTGGAGAGGGCACTGCACACAGGCCATGGACATGGCCTCTGCTCTGGGCTTAGACTCCACAATACCAAGAAATTAAGGGAAAGGGATGTGAATTAAACATAAAACCACAGGGAATATAGGGAAGAACCGATTTCCACTCTCATTTTTGAACTACTTCTCTTCTCCTTCCTATATTTTCTTTCCCCATTACTCCAGCCCCAAGCACACACAGATGTTTTAAACACTGACTCCCTTTCCTCTAATACCCATGAGAGATTGAGAGCTGAGCCACTATAAATATGCCAGTGAACAGAAATGCATTAAAGGATTAAAGCATTCAATTGGAACTTGTAAAATTTGGACTTTGGGGTCAGTTTTTTTCTTCACTGACAAGTAATATACCTTTAGTGTACACAGCAGAGAACAGCAGGGCAGAGGAGTCAAAAACAAAAATAGCTTTAAGTATCACAGCAAACCATGTCACTGAAGAAATGTATAACCATCAATTATGCAAATGAGAACATCAATTCATTAGCTACAGTCTCCAGATTTCCCTGACCTCTGTCTTAATGGGGACACGCCTCATTTGATGCACAGAACAAAGGAAACACAAAGATGATAAGAGACTGGGGAGTGAAGGCCATGGGGAACACTGAATTTAGATAATCTCTGAGAACATTCAGAGTAGAGGGAATAAACAAAAATATATGTCCAAAAGATCTTAAGGAGCTTACAGCACATGGGAGGAGCAGGCACCAGAGAAGAGGTACCAAAATCAAGAAACACAAGGTGAGAGCTGCAGGGAACCACAGTGAGGTTTCAGTTTTGGAGGTTTGAAACTCAAACTGTGCCAGGCTGACTGCAGGTATCAGCAGTGATGGGTTTTCACCTTTCCAAGCTACACTTACCTCCCACCCTTAGTTCCAGCTACAATCAGTCCTTGGCCTAAAATAGATTTAAACTTCTCCATGGCAACAAAGGCAAAATCATAATTGGAGTGGTGTTTGTGTTACCTCTACAATAACACATCACTTCAAGCACTATCATCTTCAGAAGCTGAATAAAAACCACATGTTGAGAAAAAAAGTATGAAAAATGCTAATGAAACACAGGACTAGGGAAATAAGAGGTGAAAGGGATATTAAAGCACTCAAATTCACTTTCAGCTTGAAATTAACTCTTTTGTTATGTTCAATCCTGTTTTACATGGCTTGAGTGTTAGGTCTTCTAGGCTGAGGGCATTTGGACATTCAGATTTTTTTGCTTGATACCTCCATTTTAATTTGCTTGATTTTATACCTTTTCTCCTGCTCTGTAGACCACCCAAATAAACCATCTTTCTCTTCTTGGTGTTTACAGCCCTTGAACACTGGCAGCTGATTACCATATCTCCCTTAATGATCGTTTGGCCAGGCCGTGCATATCTAATTTCCAGTCATAATTCAATTCCTGCAGCACCCCTGCCAGCAGTGAAAGTCATTGTATTACAGACCTTCTAAGGGAAAAGCAAGGACCTTTTTTTACACCCCTGCAACACGCAATTAACACAATCCTGACCCCCTTCCCTAGATGATTCATAAAAGGGTCAGGCTCATGGCACTGCTTGTTTGCAGTGAACTCTCACAGTGTCCACGGCCTGGGTGAGAGGTTCCCACACCTCCCTCCAGCCCCTCTGCTGGGAGCTGAAGCTGCTGGGTACTTCATTCTGTAATGGCAGTAAAAACAGCTTGAATGCACTCCTGGAGTCCTGGGCCTCTCCTGAGTGACAGATGACAGTGTTGTTCCCTTCCCACCTTCCCCACTGGGATGTGTTGGCACATCACACACAGCATTGTAGGGTGGTGCCACGAGCTACTGCATCTCTGTGTCCTTCCTGTAGCAGTCATCATATAAAATAAGAAACCCAGCAAACAGAGAGTGTAAAACCAATCAGTTAGAGATTCCATGGTGCTACTGGGTTGTGTTAAATCTGTCATCCTTATTAAAATGACACTGCAAAGAGCAGAGAGGAAGACAGGCCCTGGCACAGCAGCAGGGTGGTGACAGCACCAAGTGCCACATCCTCCCCAGCACTGCACGAGTACAGATGTGTGGACACACCAGGAGAGGCTGTGGCACAGTCCTTGGCTCTGCCAGGACTTGGGGTCACTTTTTACCATCAGTATCAAACTGATGTTAAAACACTACTGAAAATACCTCTGCCATTCAACTGGTTACCAAATCGCAGGCTCTGATGAGAAAATCCACCAAGTGCCTTCACAGAGTCATTTCATCAGGCAATACTTCATACCATCCATCCCCTTTTCAGCTCTGGAAAATATGGAGGTATCTGCCATCCAGCAGCAGGGAGCAGGGCCACAACATTGAACAACACAATTAACAGGGTGTCCAATCAGAATGGCAGGTTTTATCTGAAATTGGAGGCTAAGCCCCAAGATGCAAAAAAAGCCCCATCTCTTTAGAAACCTGATGCATGGTCAGGAAATGAAATTGTTTCCACCTCATCTATGTCAACAACCTACAGCTGGATGCCTCTAATTCCACAGACATAACCCAAATCCATCTCCTATTTGACAGCTCCAGTAGCAGCTGCCATGCCCACCTTTTCCCTGCAGCAAACACAGAGCTCTGGGTCATTTCCACAGTGGGAAGAAGCACTGAAATAATTGTGCACAGACCCATCCTGCACCTCCACCATCACCCTCAGCACCAGGTCTGCATGTGCTGCTTCTGACAGAGGCTGCACCGACTGGATCCGGAGCTGGGTGCTTGGGATAAATGGGATGTGAATCCATCACACATGGTACACAGCTAAACTTTGTGTTACTCATCATGTTTACAAGAAATTTACCAGCAGAAAATAAACATATTAGCTTGCTACATGTTGTTGTAAGGTGAAAACCTCACAATTCAAGACATGAGCGAGTCATTAGTGCATGGGAAGTCTATAAAGCCGTTTTGACTGAGGTTAGATTTATTCCATCACTGTGTGTTATGAGAATACTTCATCCTTCCTCAGTATTAACCAACTTTGGCTACGTACTACTAGACCAATGACCTGTGGTACAGCAAGAAAATACCTTTAAAACATATTTGCACACCTTTCTCCAGCCCGGCCTCTGCTGACAGGGGATGTCTGAGTGCAACTTAGACCCAGATTTTGGGTCCTGAAGGAGGAGACCTGGGACTCAGGGAACATAATTTCTATTTCTGTCACTACCACAGGGCAAGTGGCTTTAGATGAGCTATTCTTAACTTCCTGTACCTGGTACAGATACACCAGCACTGAATCACTTTGTGGAAGGTTTTGCCTTCTTCTGGTAAAACACCTCACTCTGAAACACCCTTCACATGTGTAAGGTTAGACATGGGGCTGTGGGGCTGCACTGCAGTGCTTCTGGGCACTCAGATACTGCACTGCAAAGAATGAGGAGAGATGAGGAACTATCATTCCTGCAAGAGATACTGGAGAGATTTACAAAGAAAAAAAATTAATTCAGCTTAACAAGATTTTGCCTGCTAAGTCCTCCGGCAGCCTGAAGGACAAAACTTTACCCTTCTCTAAGTTTCGGCTCAGCAGAAGAAAGTTTCTGAAATTCATGAAAGCAAATATTTGATTCTGAACCTCCTGATAAAAGTTAAATGATATTTTAAGGTCTTGGCTTTACGTTTTCACTGTCCTACTACACAAAAAAAAATCCAGGAAAAACTAGGGAAATGCAATGTTTGTAGTTTGACAAGAACTCACACACTTGCCATTTTTCTCCCATTTAAGTACACCAGAGCCCTTTATAAAGGCAAAAAATACCTCAGCTGTCCTTTGCCTTGGCTCATGCAAGATGTATAAGTACATTCAAATTTTACAGTTTTTACTGTGCAGGTCAGAGTCTAATGCCAGTTTCTTTCACTATATTTGATGCAGAATCCCTAAGGAGCACCTGAAAAAATAAGAGAATGTGATAGAGAGAATAAAATGAATTGCAAATATGCAGAATTATTAAGAGCTCAGTGATGCCTCATAGAAACCTCTGCAAAACAGTCTATTTAGAGACCATCCAGAGTATCAAACAGGCATCCCACCAGGGACAGGCACAGCACAGGCTGCAGACTGTGAAGGTATTAGGAAGAAAAGGACTAGTCATGCAGTGTGCTCTGCAAAGAGACTTCTGGTAAAAACTGAGTTTGACAAGCTCTAATAATGATCCTAAGAATAATTAATGCTTTCACTCCTCCAGCATATTCCTCCCCAGAAGGCAGTGAATTAATGGTGAAGCCTCCCAGGCTTTTTTTTTATTATTTTGCAGATAAGATAAAGAGACAATTGCACAAAAATCCCATCTTCCATCTCTTTGGAAGATGTGGAAGCTTTTCCACCACCAAAAGCAACTGTTCAACCTTAGCACCAGAAGAAATTTGAGTAGAGGACCAAAGTCCTTGAGTACCATGTCAGTTCAGCAGTGACATGGCCAGGGACTCTGCTGGACACTGAGTTTGAGGGAGTGGAAGGGCACAGGCAGTTTGCAGATGCTGCTGGGATAAGATCCTTGTGCTGCTCCACAGCCTGGAGGGAGAAGGAAGCAGGAACCTCACCCTCCAGAGACCCACAGCACGTTTCTGAAACACCTTTTCTGGGTTTTGTGCATTTCTGTACTTTTTTTTGTGCACAGAGTCAGATTTAATTTGTCATCCTGCAGTCATCACATCTGAAACAGATACAGCAAGAATTTAAGCTCCCTCATTCCAGGCCTTTTGCTTTAACCACAAGAACATCCATCTACACTATGTAAGAATCAGCCAGACCATGGGAACTGCATGATACAAAGAATATTTTTAATGATGTAGCATTTTTGAAAGCAGATTATGCAAGGATACTTTTAAAAGGAATTATAATGTAATTTGAGTGTAGGCTCTGCAGAAAGACAAATATAATTAATTCTTATCTTTTCCTAACTGCCTCCTTTTCCACTGCTGTCAGAAACCCTGCATGAAAACATATGATTTTACACCAGTGACGCCTGCATCTTGCTCTATAGCAGATATGACAGTCTGCATGCAACATGGCAATCTGGGAACTCTGGAGGCAATTACACTAGTAGTTTGTGTCAAATTTCTATTTTCCATTTCTATTAGGAAGAATTAATTTAGCATCCTAATCAATATGACTGTATAGCAGCATAAAGTATATCGGAGAAAAATTTACAAGGTCTTATCTCTGGCTCAAGGAATAGCTGTGGGAAAAAAGACTGAAAACAGGGAGCTCTCCCTATAGAATACAGTTAAACAGATACCAGTGTCAGTGCCTGAATGCTGCAACTACAGAATTAGTTGCTCTTTGTTAATTCAAACTTTTAACAGTTGGATTGTGGTGGTAAATAAAAGCAGCATGTTCCTTACCAGTTGGCATCTTTAAATTGAGGTAGAGTATCTGTGTAAAAGATTTACTCTATTTCAGGAACTCACTGTTGGCCTGGTACCAAGGCCTGTCATGGCATGGAAGAGTAACTCCCAACAGTGCAGAAACCAGGGGGGCAGTAAAGCACTCAGAAACAGATTTCTGTTCTCATTTGTGCATCTATAGAATAATTAGACAGAATAAAAGAAACAACAAACTACTTCAAAAATGGGCCTTCTGTAAGAGCTTTACTATGACAGCCAGGAAACAAACCATTTTCCTGCAGCTCCCAAGTGAGGGGTTCCAGTAACAGACCACTCAGCTTTTCTTTTAAAGTTCTTTTAAAGTTCAGTCATTGCATATTCATGCATTAACTTGCGTTTCTCTCTAACTTGATGGTAAATGACAGTGTATTTTAGGTAGCTGTTTCCATTGGACTTGTGCTGACCTTTATCTGACTGCAATGAAAGAGAAGTCCAATGCCAACTTTAACCTTTCTATCCAAACACATCATAGGAATGAACACATGTAAAGCAAATCTGAATGTGCAGTCAGTTAATCTCGGGCTCTTCCAGACTGGCTTTGCACTGCAGTTCCAGTTCAATCTGCTCAGAGGAGCAACTAAGATGCAGGAACAGGTCCTGGTAGCCAGGGACAACCTGCATTCACAGAGTGGCACTGGAACACGTGGCCTACTTCATCCTTCCAGCACCCTTCTGTGGAATACTGTGGAAAACTACCACCAGTATGCCTTACTCACTGCTGGCTTCCCAAACCACGGGTTTTATCTTATCCCTACAGGATATTATCAGTATTAGCCAAGTATTTTGCTAATTTTACTGTTCTGAAGTACCATTAATAAATCTTATCATAGAGACTCTGATGAGGAATTACAGATCCTGTGGCTTGCCAATGACTTCCCACATCCCATCCTGGGAGTACCTGAAAAGGCCAACAAAACATCTCAGTTACAGCCCAGGACAGGTCAGATTTCCTGCAGCTGTAGCTGGCACAGCTCCCACCAGGCAGTGTTTTAGGGCCTCCTCCTCTTCTGGCAGACTCTTCTGAGATAAAACAAGAGCCAAAGTCCTGCTCATCCAGTCCAAGAAGTGGACTGCTCTGGAGAAGAGCAGCATGTAATATTGCCCATGAAAATTAATCTGATAGTCTTTCAACAGAGCTTCTCAAAGCAAACAGTCCACTTTTGCTGAGACTGAAATTTAGATGAGGCATCTAAACAGCAAGGAGGAAGCAATGGAGAAGGAAAACTATTTCATCAATGGTGAGGCTGAGACTTGAATGTTACAGGTTCTCCTAGCAACCTTGTTTTTAATGAAAAATCAAAATTGTAGAAGTTGCAGAAAAGAGTTGCTTCAGGCTGAGAAAAAATGCATCACACTGAATCCCCTATTCATTTTATCAAAATGCAGGTTAGGGGACAATGCAATTAAAAGTACAGATAAACTCATGGGAGCCAGTACAAGGTATAAATGGACTTTCATTTCCCTGGAGAAAGCCTCTAAAACATCCAGAAGGTATTAGTGACACCACTTAGAAATGATGGCCAATGCCTGAATAAGGGAAATAATTGACCATTGTCCAAACTGCTAAAGGAAATGGGGGATTTTCCATTATTTGGTGTTTTCCTGTCAAAACTCTTGTGCCAAACTGGAAGTTGTGTCTTAGCCAAACAGAGCTCACACCTTAGCTAAAAGTCAAACAGGATATACAGGGAGGTCAAACCAGATCCACTCATGCCTTCTACCCTTAAATCCTAAGATTGTAAGGAGAGAAGCAGATTTCCCCCTCCTTCTTCAGCCCTTAAGAAAAACAAGTCTTTTAATCTATTTAGAGGCCCTTTCTGACATTCTTTAGCTGCAGTTTTTCTCAATCAACCTAATCTTTTCCCATCAAGCTCCATGCTAATCCCATTTTGCTCCACTCCTTAAACTAATAAAAGATTAGAGTGACATTTCGGAAAGGGCATCGTATTAAGCAGCTTCTTTCCCATCTCAACAGATCACTGCAGTGCAGAATGCAGTGAACAGGCCATTAATCTTATGGTAATGAGGTGTCAGTGTGAATGGAGACCTCCTCCTTGATCCACGAGAAGGGCGAGGGAATAATGAGGACACCGGCGCTCGCCATCCCTGGCAGCTTTGCCAGGAGGCAGTGGGTCCACGAAGGGTTGTTGTGATGGTGGCAGCAGGTCTTGTCACCACACTGCTCTGCCATGACAACAGTGAGCAAACATCCCCACTGACCCCCTGCCACCCCTGTGCTGCCCACACGTAAAGAGCTTTCACCGCGCTCTAATTAGCGGCGTAAAACTGCTGAACAACTCCAGCTCTGCTGGAACATGAAATCAATTAGGATCAGCAGCCACACAGAGAGGTGCTTTTCACACCTATCCATCCTGCTGGTGGAAATCACAGGCAAACTACTCCCTTCATTCCAAGTCAGTGCTCTTCCTGGTGACATGCCTGCATTGATATTATCCAATTTGCTTTCATACAGAAAGAATTTTTGCATTTTCTTAAACAAGCCATTGTTCCTCTAAAGAAGGTGGCTCGAGTTTTACCAAGCGCTGAGAAAACTTTCTGAAAAAAGAAGAAGGCCTGTCCTGGCTGGTGATATGTGGTGGCATCCATCCTGTCCCTTGCTCTAATAGGATGCTCTTCCTGCAGGATGAGTGAGGTGGGCTGGAAATTCCAATGCCACGAGGCTGTGCTGAACCCAAAACACTCCATCCACAGCTGCATGTGTACCCAGAACAAACTGGAGCAACAGGGATTAAAAATAACGAGCAGGGAGTTAACCTGTGGAGAGGGCTGCTGGAGGAACCATGGATGACAAGAGCAGCACAACTCTCTTTACTCCAGAAACACCTCCGTGCATGGATTTCTCTTGTACATTTGCTTTGCTGTCTCATGACTAATGAATGAAACCTGTGGGTTTGGTACCCTCAGAAGCCAAGTGTCTGAAGGTCAAATTACCCTACAGCTTACCTTTGCAATTTGTGCTTTTTCATGGTTTGTGTAGTCACTACTGATACAGGCAAGAGTTCCTCTAACAATATTCACCCTGGAGAGGAATTCAGCCCTTCTCCTCCTATATGACAGTCTAACCCTGCAGTTGCACAGTCACTGTTCTCTCTTAGTACAGTAAATTAACGCTAGATATCAACAAAGAAACTGATTAATTGGAACTATTTCAAGGACAAAATTCACCAGAAACTGAATCTTTACAAAAAATAGATTTGTCTGTAATTACAGTAGGACACAGTATCACTGGTATTGCCAATAAATGTCAATTTTCAACCATGCAGCCTCTAGCTAAGTCTTTATTCTAACTTTCTTATCTAATTACATGCATAAAAGATATAGCTCAAAGTAAAATAAAAGGTTCTTCTCCCATGCACATTTCTTAGGAAAAATCTTGCCTCTCCTCCACCTATTTTGGAAATCAACTGTCTTGGCAAAGTTTAGCTGTTTACCTGTATACTGTGGTAGGTGGGGAATTCAGTGTGTCATAGATGAGCCTCACGTGTCCTTGGTACAACTCCAGAGCCAAAGGATCATTGTCACCTTTGTACAATAAGATGCCATTGTCCTTGTCCGTGGCTACCTGTGAAACATTAATAACCAGGTAAGGTCGCTTGGGAATGATTAAAACAGAAATAACCCTACATTAAAAAAATCAAACCAAAATCATATGTGCAATTCAAGTATAATTAAATAACTCATGTGTGACAACGAGGGCAAGAGCCAGGAGGTGCTGAGCTGCTCACAGGCTTGCTGTGGACATGAGGAAGGAAAGAAGGACCTGTTCCCACATTTCACATTTATTTACTCAGTTATTAGCGAGTTGTGCTGATTTCACAGGACATTTAGAGAGTCAGGAGGAATAGAGTAGCCCTCATCCCTCTAGCTTTCGTGTACATTATGGGGAAAAAAACCTGGAATGCTGAATCAAGAAACAAGGACTTCGCTTTCCCAGTCTCCATCTCTCTACTGTCCCTATAGTACAAAAAAGAGACCAAATGGAATTTTTGAATACAACTTGCCTGCTATTTTCACAGCACGTATTTCTTGAGTTTTCTTTAATTTTTTTATAATGGCTGATAAATGCAAAAACTAAACAGCAAATTTAAAAATCTGTTTGGATTTATACATATATTTAAATACTATCCTTTTACCCTTAGAAGCTTTTATTTTTCTTGTGAACTTTTTAATACAATTTCCTCTATCTGTTCTTAATAATCAGTGTTGTATTCTAGTTTTAATTCACTAGTAATTAATTACTGGATGCAAGAATAATATCCAACCTGGGAAACAAGAAGTGAGAATGTTATCTGCATGTGCTTTCTGTAAGAATCAGTTTTATTCTTGAAGCTACAGCTGATGTAATGTGCTTTGTTCAGATTTCCAGCTTTAAAGTAGACCTACAGTATTTGGAGCCTTCTGGGAGCCGTATTTTAGAGTGTCTGTATTTTAGAATCTCTTTCGTAATATTAAATAATAGATGGTTTTCAAGAAAAGCTGGAGTTTCAAACACACATGAATCAGCTTCATTTTCATATGAACAGCATGCTCAAGCTATTAAAGAAAAGATAAATATTACTTACGGAATTTTGTCATTAGAATAAACTTTACAGGAACCACCCTTTAAAAATCTATTCCTAATGTGGAAATTTGGTCCTCTTTCCCACGTGTTGACATTGCTATTTTAATTATAACCATCTCTTTATTAGAAAACATACAAAACTAGAAATTATTCCCTCACTTACTTTGAAATTTAAGGGGAAAAAAGTCAGTTTAATGCTTACTAGATTGTGAATGCAATTTCAAATCACTTAAATATCGTAGTGGAGTAAGTATCCAAGATACTTTTGATCCACAAACACAACGATGACAGTAGTGCCCTGGCACCTTTGATATCTGTTTTCAATTGCCTTCTGAACTTAAACATCAACCCAAATTCAGGTGTAACGACAGGCCTGTAACAAAATCCCAGGCCTTTTATTGACTGAATGTGCACAGCAAAAGAGTAAACAAAATATTATCTGGAGAGGCCATTTAGAGCAGCCTCTTTTATCGAGTGTCCTAACATTCAACACTAATTTCCACGGGATGAAGCACAAAGCTGTGAATCAGTAAGAAGACAGGGAAGCTTTCTGAATCATCCATGGTTGCATTGCCAGTCTGGGAATAAGAGAGTGGCAAGATTCTGGAGGCAGGATGTGTGCCCACGAAGGTGTACCAGTGCCTCAGTTGCTCCTTCCCATTTCAATAATTTTAGAGCAGACAAGGGGGGCTCACAAGTTGACTCCTGACTTTTTCAGCATCTTGGCCGGCAGCCCCTGGCTGCAAAACACGGCGGGAGTTACTGCTTAGAGGAGCACTGGGCTGCTCTGCCTGACACACCTGCAGGGAGATGTTTGCCTGAGGGCGGATTTTGGCTGATGGCAGCTCCACGTAGGAGTCCTTCCCCACGAAGTTGACCGTGATGAGCTTCTCACACCTCTGGCCCGCGAAGCCGGCGAGGCAGCGGCACACGGGCTCGTGGTGGGCGACGATGCACTGGGCCCCGTTCTGGCACTCGTAGTTGTCACAGGGGCTCGTCTGCAGCAGGACCATGGGCGGAGGGGTTTCACAGAAAAGTCCACTGTAGAAGCAAAGGAAAGAAGAAGCAACCTTCGGTTATCACCACTTTTTCAGGGAAGGAAGCGTTTTCAGATGCTGCCATCACATTGCTACTGAGGTTCAGCTACCGTGTGCCTGCTGTGCTGTGTGAAAGCTTTACAGTTTAATGCTGTCAGAAATCCCTGTGCTGGCCCTGAACGAGCCAGTTCAGATACTGAAAGCAATCTATACTGCCCTTTGCACTGGTTATTTAGCTCTGCAAGGTACCACAGCCTGTCTGAAATAGCTTCCACCCACACAGTGCCCTGCAGAGGTTCCCAGCGATATCTGTGAGCCATTTAAACCCAAACCTGAGATTTCCTCATCTTTGGCTCTGTGATCTGAGTCCATTCTGCTGTTGTAAGTGGCAAGCACCTCTGTTTTGAGTGGGTTTTACAGCCCCCTCACTTTGTTTACTGTATATTAGAGTGTATCACCAACAGATGGACAACTGCTAAGCAGCAATGCACTGCTACCACACTATCTGCTGGGCAGCTCCCCTGAACTGATAGTTTCTAACATCAGCAGGATTGCTAACTTTATGTTAGCTGAGTTTGTGATTGGCAATGTCCTGGATCAGGCAAAGGCAAAGGCAAGGAAGCTCTCCCCCAGACAGAGGCAGCTGAAAACCAAATGCCAGATCTGAAGCAGAATCACACTGAGATCTGGAGGAAGGTGCTGTGCTTCAGACTTGACTGTGTGAGAGGGTGAGCAAAGCCCGTGTGTAGGAACCCCTGACCTCCCAGGCTGGGGCCAGGACACCCAAGATCAGTGATGGCTCAGGCCCAGGGGTGCCCTCCCAGCTCAGCTGCTGCACATTTCACAGGGCACCAGTGGCAGTGGCTCAGCCACAGAGGGGCACTGACACTGCGTAAGGGCAGGGGAAGGGGAGAAAGAGCAGAAAGCTGCAGTCTTCTTTCACACTGAAGTCATGTGTCAGACTGAACTGTAAAAAGTAAATGAAAAATCTCTGCCTGGTACTTCCAGTTGGTCTGTGCAGAGGGGCTGGGGCAGGCTGGCTGCACATGGCAGGGCCCTGCAATACCCCAAATCCCTCATTACAGCCACTGCACAAGCCCAGAAAACCCCTTTTTGTACTGATGAGAGCACATAGACTCTTTGCATCAAGTCCTGTGACTGCTTGACAACATGTAGGCAGTAAAACGATGACAGGCTGCTGGGTAGGGAACATGTTGTGGGGAACACCATGGGGCAGGACAGTTGTGGGGAATGCTGTGGGGATGGACAGCTGTGGGCAATTCCATGGAGACAGCTGCAGGGAACACCATGGGGATGGATAGCTGTGGGTAATTCCATGGAGATAGATGCAGGGAACATAGTGGGGATGGATAGCTGTGGGCAATTCCATGGAGATAGCTGCAGGGAACACCATGGGGATGGATAGCTGTGGGTAATTCCATGGAGATAGCTGCAGGGAACACCATGGGGATGGACAGATGTGGTGAGGGCCGTAGGCAAGGGCTCTCACACCATCTCTCTGTGTTGCACAGCATTCACCAGCACAGGGCAGGGGGTTTTCCAGGAGAGGATTGTGGCACACCCATTCATGCAGTGAATAAACCATGAGCCCAGTCCTGCAATCCCACTTGTCCCACGAGGAGCACTTTGTGGAGTAATAGCACTCTTATAAAAACAAAGCACAAAAATGCCAGAACCCTCACTCCTCTCCAGCAAGGCAGGTGAGACATGGAAGCTCAGGGAATTTCTAGGCAATGTTCCTAGATAAAATTAGAATGGAAACCCAAGCCATGGCCCTTCAGTAAACAGCACTGCTACAAGACATGCAAGAACAGCAAATAAACCAGCCACAACATACTCCAGACCATGCTTGCTCAGCCAGAGCAGCCAGAACCTGCTGCTTCTATAACAGCAGGGAATGCAGAGGGTTGTTTTTCTTTTATGTTTTCTCATGTTAAATTTTACACAGAGCACCATGGCTCTATCTTTAGTGCTGTGTGGAGTGAGAGCACAAAAGCTTTTCCTGCCCCTGTTCTCCCAACACACTCCACTCTCTGGTCTGCCTCTGGGAAACATGAGAGAGAAATACACAACAAAATATAGATGGGATAAATCCTGAACTGCATTAGAGGCAGTGGAGCTGCTCTGCTTTTCTGTCTGACAGCAGAGACCTAGGGTCTCACTTTTATGAAAGGCAGTCTTGAAGAACACCTTGAAAGATGTAAACACTTGGGATTTGGACTTGGGAGAAGTCCAGAAAAGCTCTCCTTTCCCCACAGCCACTATACAGCATGGAATATCCTACCACCATCCTAACTTTGTCCAAATCTCTATGTTGGCCTTGTACATGGCAATGTGAATAAGGCAAAAAAAATAAGTCTGTTCCATGGTAATATGCACAAGGGGGGTGAAAACCACTGCTGGCCTGAAGCAGAGTGCTGTGCTGATCTCTGGCTGCTGCCCTGGGAGCACAGGCTGTAGGGACTGTCCCATTCCAGCCCTGCCATCACTCGGGCTTGGCATCACTCATGTATACAAACATACAGAAGTTTCCTTCTCATCCAGAACCATCTCTTGGTACCTTCAGGATACACTGAATTTCAACAGTTTTCTCACTGTATTGCCCTAAACTTCCCTTATCCACCACAAGGACAAGTGATGTATTACAGCCCATCCCACTCCCACCTTGCTGCTCAGAGGGGCAGGAAGCTTTGGTGGGAAGGTGTTTTAAGATTTAGTTTTTATTTCTTATTACCCTACTCTGACTTAATTGTCAATAATTTCCCCAAGTCAGGTCTTTTTTGCCCGTGATGGTAACTGGTGAGTGATTTCTCCCTGCCTTTATCTCACCCCACAGCCTTTCATTATATTTTCTCTCCCCTTTGGTGAGCACAGACAGGGTGAACCCAGCACACTGGGAAACGCTTGTCTTTGCTCAGTCTGATGTGTTTCTCAAAGTAAATTTGTTCTTGGGAACATGTGTTTGTGGACACACCTTAACTATGAATTACTTATAGATCAGGGATTTTCTCTTCTGGGGCAAGATACTTTGCTGCAGCTCCTTGGCAGATCCCCACAGGCCCCCCATTTCTGCAGGGTGAGCACAGCACCTCGGGGGCACAGCACCACTCAGCAAGAGATGGCTTGGATTCCCCTTTCCAAGAAAACAAGAGAATATTTAAAAAAAAAACAAAAAAAGGAACAATCTCATGAGAAGATAGATACACAGAAAGCAATTCTTGCCAGTTTAAGGTAGTTACTGTGGCATTTCCTACCATCACAGCAGTCGGACCCACCAGAGCTGGTGAGCTGGGGACACACCAGTGCCATGTCCCCACTGCCAGCCAGGCATGGAAGGGACTGTCCGACCAGGGCACATTCCTATTCACAGCCTGGTTTCATTAGGTGTGTGATCTCCCTCTCCAGGGCTGGGATCTGTGGCTGGAAAACACATCAGGAGAGCCAGCAAAGGGATCAGACCAGGCTCAGCCCCACAGGTGGCTGTCACCTGGCCTGGGCTCAGCTGGAATTGCTTCCCAGAGGTGCTTAGCAGAACAGAGCACTGCTAACCCAGCCCCTGAGCTTGGTTCTACCTAATGCCCATTGTTCTGTTTTGTCATCAGCAGCAAGGAGAAAACAGAAGGAAAATTCAGTGTATAAAATTCTAATTTCACGGAAGTTAAAAATAATAATAATAAAAAAATCCACGCGACCCACAACAGCCTCCACTAACAGAAAGCAAATGTTGGAAGAAGCCAGTGTGTCTGTGCTTGGTGCTGCTCTGAAAGATTCCCTGAAGCTCCTGGCATGGCTCCTGCACACCCTTCCTTGCTTTGAAACCCCTTCAGTCAGTGGCTTTACCAGTGCTTCTGTCCTGATACTGGCCCCTAGAAATGACAGGAGCAACAGTGTCTGCCAAGCCCTTTTCTTTTTCAGTATTTTTAAAAGGACATATTTAGAAATAATTAATGTGACTTATTTTCTCACCAGTGGAATGTGGAGCACAGCCTGACACGGCCAAGTCCATTCTTGCCTGGTACAATCTCCTTTATTTAAATAATCACTGCTGAGTTTCTTGCAGCAATCTGTCCCAGTGGAGAACTCAGAAGCATCTGCACCGTGGAGGAGCAGTGCTTCCATCAGGCTCTGCAGCTTAATGTGTGCTTCCCCACCAGAGCAGCATTTACCAGGTAACACTACTGTGAGGCTGATTGCTGGAGGGAAGCTTTGAGAACTTGGGTTTTATCCAGCAGGGCTCACAAATTCTCTAAAATGTTTTCATCTGCAGGGGGTAAACGAATGCTATTTTGGGAAGAAAACACCGAAAACTCTGCAGGATGAAAGTATGTTATGAAGTTGCAAGAGGTTGCAGAGTGCTAAGGAAAGGTGCTGTGAGGAGCACAAGTACATCTGACCAGTGAACTGGAAATGGTAAGATGGGAAAGCAAGTGTGTGCATGTTGGCACGACTGCTTTTTGGGGCTGTCATCAGAGAGGTGTCACTCACTGTGGGTGAGGCCCTACCTACATTGTTAAAAGTCACCCAAGTGCCATTTGTTCAGCCCTGTGAGGATGTAAGTTTTAACATCCTTATTAATGTGTGGCTCCAAGTGGCTTTGACATACAGTGTAGTGACAACCATAAAATTGTTATAGGTCTGTGCATTTATTACAACAGCATAAGCTCTGGATAATTGGGAGGGCACTCTGCAAGCTCACTGCTGGGAAATGATCCCTGATACTTAGCCAAAAAAACTTCATTAATCATTATCTTAGGTCTTCTAGTTACCTTTGTCAGACCACTCCTTATGTTCTCTCCTTTTCATCAACACTTGCAGCCTTCAAACACTTGCAGTTATCTCCTTGCCACACATCCTCATGCCCGAGGCAGCTCTGAGAAAGGGGAGTCTGTAACCCTGAACATCAGAAGGCTGAACTCTGTCAATCACCATATTTGCAATTGTAATCTTAACAGGGAAAAAACCCAAACCTCAGAACCCCCTTCAGAGCAGCAGGCCTTTAAACTACAAAAGGCTGGAGTCATGGGAAGAATAATGAGATCATATTTTGTCAGCAGAATTTTAATCCTGAAATCAAACAAGATCAGGGACTATTCTGCATGGAGAACACACAGGCTCCAGCTTGCTCTGTGCCTTGGCAGAGGGAACATGGTAGGGCTTTTTCTCCCAAAAGACCCTTGTCTCCCTTGCATCTTGCACAGGAAATTTAGGGAGGTGGCATGGACTAGTGGAGAAAAAATAAAGCAAAGAGGAGAACTCAAGTTAATCCTGGCTGTGCTGTTGACAGGCAGCAGGATTACTTTGCTTGCCCACAGTGCCTTGGGCTATGAAGTGCTGTCTAAGCTGGCAGCTGAGTTTTGGAGTTTTGTGCAGAAAGATGTTTCTTCTACTTAGAGGACTTTTAGTGGAATGAAACCCCATCATTTGAGCAATGCTGGGCTGTTCTTGTTCTGCTCTGGAAGCCCGTGGGGTGAGACCAGTCAAGCTGGGGCACTGCTTAAATTGCCAGTAGAGCTGTTTGGTACATGGCAAGGGACCCCTGCTGCTCCACCCAGCGGTGTCACAACTCAAAACATCTCTGCCAAACACTGTGACTCTGCTTTCCTGGAAAAAACCCCTCACATTCATCACTGCCTAGTACTGACAGGCCTTAAAAACCAGGGGACATGCAGCAGAAGCCTCCCAGTCACTTCCATCTGATGACAGGCTCAAGTTACCCTTGACTCCAGACATGGCTTTGCAATCCCATTTCTCAACTCCAACAATTAGATAACACTGAGGATTTACAATCCCACTGTGGGACAGTCACATATTAGCCTTACCAGTCACCAATCTGCAAGATCCCCAAATGGACTGAAGCAGAGAGTGAAACATGGAGAAAAGGGCATGAATTTGAAATTCAGAGGATATCTGATACCCTGTAAATAACAAGCCTGATTCAGCGAAACCATGGGCTGACATCATGCTATATATCAATGCCTATTCAGGGAAGGCTGTCTGCTATGGAACAAAAATGTGTGTTGAGAGGGGAAAAAACCCCAAACCAGCAAGGATGAAAGCAAGAAGAATGAAAACAGTTGCAGATACAAAGAAGAGAAAAAGATTTATAAGTGTTCACGCAATTTCTGCTATGTCAAGACTGATCTTTTCAGGTATTCCTTCTTTGTCTTGTGTGTGTTTCAAACACAGACAAGGTTTAGCTGGAAGGAAGCCAGTATCCAGCCTCAGGCAATGATTAGTGAATCCATTTGGAGGAGCACACTTATCTTTGACAGACAGAGAGATTTCCAGGAGTCAGATATATTGGCAGCTGTCAGAACGAGAGACTGGAAATTTACAGCCCAAATCACACTGAGCTCCTCCACCAAGAGGCACCGAGACACTGGCACAAAATCTTCAGACTCACACCTTCTTGCAGCCAGGTCTGAGGGTTCATACGTGCAATTTTATTCTTCTTTACTCTCTCTGCACACGCTGGGTTTATCTCCATGTAATCCACGTGAGTGTATTACCTCGTGTGCTGAGTGTGTTACCACGGAGGGCTGGGGCAGGCAGACTAACAGCACTGCTCAAGGGGCAAATTGCTGCTTTCCAAGCCAGAATTGCAGCCCCCTGGACCCAGTTAAGACCTCCTTCAGGTACAGGACTTGAGGCACCCATTCACGTGGCAATGACAGATCAATACTGTAACTGGAGGCTGATTAGCCCTGAGCATGAAAGCACTTAAAGAAAGTGTCCTGACATTCCAGGGAGGAGCTGCCTCCCTCGTACCTGAAGCCCTGGGGACAGACACAGGTGTAGCCATTGACAGCATCCACACACACGGCTCCGTGACGACACTTGTGGCCCACGCAGTCGTCATCATCGATCTCGCAGTGCTTGCCGCTGTAACCCGGCAAGCACTCGCATCTGAAAGGCAAGAAAGTCGCCCTTTAATGGCTTGTTTAGGTGATCACAACAACAGCACACACAGGCAGCCCAGCACCAATCCGGTTTGAGGTGGGGAGGTGTTAGCAATTACTCCTGGCAGCATCCAGCAGAATTCCTGCCATCAGAAACGCTCAGGTCCCTCCTGGCTGGCTGCACTTGAGGTTCTGCAATCTGCTGAAATTCGAGCTGAGCAAAGCAACACCCTACTACTGCTTTCCCTCAGGCAGGGCTGTGGAGAAGGGTGATCACACAGTTGTCTCCCAATTCTGCTAAAGATGACAACATCTTCCCCAGCCTCACGGACTTGAAGGGCAATATTCTGCCAGGGCAGTGGCTCTGGTGCCCCAGACTGTGATTTTGCTGGTGCTGAGTGTCTGAGGTTGGCCCTGTGCAGCTCCACGGAGCTCAGGAAGGTTCCCACCTTCCAAATGGAAGCAATCTGCGAACAGGCCACAAAATTCAGCAAATTTAAGGGAAAAGACCATTGGTTGTGAGACCACCACCTGTTTGCCATTCAAGTGCAAGGCAAAATGCTGCTGCAACTACGGAAAGTTATCTTTGCAGGCTGTCCTTTCCCGTGGTGACACTCAGGCAAAGCCTGTACCTGCTGCTGGTGGAGGAACACCGTTCACAGGAGCATCACCATGGGATGTACCCAAGCCTGCAGACATTGCCTTTTGTTTTATTTTATGCGATTCTCAAGTTTGCTGTACGAAGGCTGCATCAGCATTTCTATTTATAAGTCTTGCAGAAGTTTATATCCTGACAATAGAAAATGCATCCCAAAGTCTCTGACTTGGATCAGATCTTTAGGGATTGCTGAGCAGCCTTTTTTTTGAATCTATACTGCAGACAATGTTTAGTCATGAACACTCTTTAGTCCATAAAACATGTTTTACTCCTCCCAGTTGGATGTTGTTGCACATCTGGAAAACAAAAGGCAAACCACTTCAACCAAAACAAGGGAAGAACTACAGTTAATTTAGCAATAAAAGAGAGGTCTGTGCTCTTGCTAGAGCCTCATGGTTGGACTCAGAGTGCCTGCCACCGAGAGCTGGAAGAGGAGAGACATTATAAAGTTGAGGGAGGCAGCATCAAGAGCAAAACTACTGCTCCATCAATCTGTTTATCCTCCTCCTCCCTGCCAGCAGCCTGGTGGGGTAAGTGCAGGAGGAAGCACCTTGTGCAAAACTTCTTCAGAGGAACTGGACACATGGGAGTGATGAGGATAAATATTTCCACTTTGCAGGCAGCAGTCACTGTGCTGACTCTGGTTCCCAGGACAGTGTGTGGCTCCTGGCCACTCCCCAGCTCACCAGGGCAAGGCAGTGAGGTGGGTGCCACTTGCCAAAGTGCAGCAGCGTGTCCTGTGTGTGCCAATGGCCAGGGAGCAGCTGCCACAGCATCAGGGCTACAGCAGCCACTGTGACCTTCAGTCTCCACATCAAAACGTGGCTCGTGACTGGCTAAAACAGGGGAGCAAAGCCTGTGGATCTGTGACTGTCGGGTGGATAAGGCTGGGCAGATCCACACACTTCTTGTCTCCACCCTCCCAGCAGGAGAGGCCCCACCACAACCCTCCACAGCCACAGAAAGGTTGATGTCCCAGCTCTGCACACCTGAATTGCTTTTTTTACACTCTGGTGGCTCAGGGAATACTGTGATTAACATAATGGAGATGACAAAACAGAACAAAAAGCAAAAGGTGTTCCTTCCCCAAACCCTAAGAAGTGGGCAGCATTTTCTGGCAGCATTGCAGTCACACCTGCAAGGAAATAATGTCAATCAAAGGACTTTGTGAGGAGAATTGGCAGCATTTAATCCTGTTGCTTTTTATTGATCCCTGCAGTCCTAATATAAAGTGATGTAATAATGAACGATGTGCAGTTCCTTATACAGGGCTGCCATGCATCAATTTTATGATGTGTATTGGCTATCTCAGTAATGACAGAACCACCACTTTTCTCTGCAGGGCTGCATTAAATCAGCATTTTAAGCTGTCAGGTAATAATTCCAAGCTTTAGAATAATAAACTATATTTATACCATGCTCCAACATCAATACAGTGAATGGAAAAACATGCTCCTTTTCTGAAGTTTTTTTTTTTTTTGGAAGTAATTTCATTGTGTTAAACGGTATTTTTTGGTTGATTTTTGTTTTGTTTTGTTTTCTGGCATACAGAAAGCTACTCTTCTTCTGTAGTAACAGCGCAATAAAGATGTGGAGGCTGGAAGGGAGAAAAGCCACCTGCAATTTTAGCTCAGAAAGCAAAGAGAGCTCTGTGCAGCCAGAGACACTGAAATAGTCCAGTTTGCTTCCAAACTTGGCTTTTCCTTTAGAAACATGGAATTCCTTTTGGGTCAGTCTCATCTAAGGTCTTGGTAGGTCACATGTAGGTTGAAGCTACCACAAAATTCCTGCCTGGAGTGTAGCAGGTGAGAAATTCAGCCCCATGAGTTCCTCACCCAGAGTCTTCCCAGAAAACCAAGGTCTCCCCCCACCAGGGAATGATGGCATGGTAGCTCCATCCTTATCCCACAGAGTGCCAGCAAGGGACTAGGTATCAATCAGTAAAAGTCTGATGCAGTAAAGAACGTGGCAAAGAAACCTTCACGTTCAAATCCTGGTAAGAGAGTAATTTATGTGATTAGATCAGTTATCTCATTTCCCAGTGACCATCTGACACCACTACTGTTGAAATCTTGTTTTCTGTTACAGCTTTGTGGTGATGGCAACATTCCCAGTATCAGAGAGAGCCTAAAAACACGTCCAGTTGTATTGAAAATGTTGGCATTTGCATCTGCACTCAATGTCTGTTGCCTTAAAGCCCTGAATCACATCTTCTATTGCAGGGCCAGGATGGAATTTCCCTCCCCAGATCAATAAATAACTTGGCTTCCTATTTTTTTTCCTGTCTTTGTCATCTTTTCTTCCCTCTGCAGAGTTGTGGACTGACTAGAGTTGAGGGCAGGACAGACAGACTGTCCTTGCTGCCATGATATCCCTCACTGGTGTGTCCTACTCACATGCCCAGGGCACAAACAGCTCAGGAACAAGCCTGAATCCTGCCATTAACATTCCCTGCCTCTGGAAGCAGACAGAGGCACCTGAGCTTGACTCCTTCTGCCTGCAGCATTATCCTGCACCATGACACCCTAAATGGATGGAACATCCCAGATCAGGAGATCAGGCTGCCCAAGGGATCAGCTACAGCACAGGAGCAGAGGCTGCTGATTTCAGTGAGCCCCAGCAGCACACACACCTCACTGCAAAACTGCTGAGGGCTCTCAGCCCATTTCTGAATGGTTCAGTGCCACTAAAGCATGAAAGAAATAGAAATACTTGCACAGCTCTACATTCAAGGCTGGGCAGGCTCCTTCACCTCTCAATTTTGGCTGCTAGAAAGCAAAATGGGAGAGGAGCAGTAAAGAAATGAGGGATTTTTCTGTAGCATTCTACGAATAGTGGAAGGAATAACACAACAAACAGTATGGAAAAATATAATTTTTCTAACTTTAGAAAAACTAAATATAGTTTTTTCTATATTATTTTTATATAGTTTTGCTATATTTAGAAAAATAATTATAAGTAGTTATTTAGGCTCCCCTCAAGCGTTAATGGCCTCACTGTGAGGAACACTTTTCTAGCAAGCATGTGAAAAAGTGTCTTATTTTCTCCAATTATTTGGGTGGCAGGTATAGAAATGCTTGCAGCAAGAGTAAAACCATTCAGGGCCACAGCTATCTCTATACCCTCCTTCATCTCATAACCTGATGCAGCTACTGGATTAAGCAAATGCTGGATTAACAAGGAATGAATCCTGCAAAGAACATTTGGTTCATTTCCTTTTAGCTCTCCTGAAGTGTCCTGTGTATCAGTTTACACTATTCTGACAGTCTGGTGGTTTCACAGGACAAAATCTGACCCCAACTGTGAGTTAGCAGGAAGACCAAAGAGTGCTACCATCCCTCTCCTGGGATATACTGGGTGTGCTCCCCAAAATCCCAGGAGGGAGCACCCAGGACTGAATGATGGCTGGGAGAACAGCCTCAGGGGAAGGTGCAGAATGCAGCTCACACTGCACTGCACTCTCCTGGATTTGTCTCTCCTTCTTACTTTGATTCAAAGATCTTTTCCTGACAAGCTTTCCACAGAGCTTGACTTTTCAATTGGCTGCCTCCATTTGCTAAATTGCTCTGAAATTCCCTCTTCACACAAGGGATGAGCACTGCTACTGCACACCTCTCAAAACTCCCCAACCCTCCACATGTTTTACTGCCACTTAAAACACGAGCCTTTATTTTGCCCCTGTGAAACAGGCAGGTCATTCCCAAAAGGCAAATGCAAACACACCAAATCCCAGATGAACCAAGCAAGGCCAATGGAAAAGGTGAGTCCTGAGTGAGAGCCATCCAGCTCTGGATTTGTTAAGGCTCCTGTTATGCTGCTTGAATTTATAAATGCACTAAGGAACACATAAGGAAACTGTCCTTTTTTTCTGATGCAGGTTAAGATACTTTGCAGTGACTGTTCTATAAGTTCTCCTTTTGCCATGCTCTCTTCCAGAATAATTTCTCTGCTCTGAGGGTACATCCACTATTTTCAAGTAAACCACAGAAAGCTAGAAAAGTATGTATGTGTTCATTAAAGATAAAATGTAACATGATCTGAAGCATATATAGTCTTGCATTATTTGTGTTAAATTTGATTATTTTTGCCCCCAACTCATTGCCAGTTCAACCCCAGCCAAGCCAATGGGTGGATTTTCCCAGTGTGCAGAGACCAACACATGCTCACCTGGTTCCTTTGTCAAGGGGAACACATTTGGACTCGTGCTGGCAGGGGTTTAGGTCAGGAACACAGTGGTTGATCACCTCATCACACAGTTCACCTGAGGAAAGAGAAAAGCAATAAAGCTGTAACACAACTTGGACAGCCCTGAACACCCATGGTATCCAGGGATGGCCAATCTCCCTCAGTGGAGACAGCTCAGTAGTTCAGCAGGAAGTGACAATCAACTTGTTGAGACTTCATTAAATTGAGCTCCTTTGACCTACAGTGACCACAGTGTTTCTATCACACGGATTTGAAAGGCTGGTATAAAAAGTACTGACATGTAAACTCCACTTGGAGACAGACAAGGGATCAAATGGGCAGTTCCTGACCCAGAACCTCTTATTTCAAAGCAAGAAAGTGACACAAAAGTGAAGTTGCTCATTAGACCGTAGCATTTTCACACGGACACATATTTTAGCCATAGTTAATACTCTGCCAAAGGAGTCAATTGGACATCATTCTGCAGAAGAAAAACAACCCACAAAGTCTCCCCCTCAAACCTCTGTGACTCTCCATAATAGGAACCAGCTTTAGGGCTGCATGCAATTATAGAACATTCACTATTTATAAGAGAAGTACTAGCTCTATTGTGCTCACAGGAGATGATGTCTTTTCAGAAAAAAAAAAAATCCATCACATGTAAGCTCAGCTCAGCTGTTTCTAGGTATGGTGTGTAACATGCCATGAACCTCCCTGGATTTGTATAAATTTTAATAATTAATAGTTGCAGAATGTTCAAACCCAGATAGTTTATTTAAATACAATCCTTCTCAGAGTCCTAAATTATTAGGTCACACTTCAGTACCCCAGGATTTGAGATCCAGCCAAAGACCACAGAAATCTTTGCCTTCCCCAGAATCCAACCTACCCCACACCTCCCAAAGCCTTGCAGGAAAAGCAAAGGTCAGGTAGTCTCAACATGGAAACCCTCAAAAGCTACAGTCCCAAAGTCCCCTGTGCAGCTCTATCAGAAGAGCACATCTGCAGGGTTTCAGGGTTATACATATTTTCTGTGCCTATACACAGCACATACCATCACATAAGCAAACAGGCCATGTGGATAGTGTGGGAAAAAGGATAACATGGGAGGCACTGGAGGGCTGGCAATGTTCTGGGGTGTTCTCACGGAGCTGCAGCTCCACCTGCCTTGGAAGAAACTCAAAAACCCTTACATTTCTCTACACTCCAGTGGCTATGGAGAAACACTTGAAAACACAAGCCAAGTAAACCACAAAGGTCAGAATTCAGATGGAAAATGCAAATCAGAACCATTCATCTCTTATCAGTTTTGTGATCTGGCAGGGGTGCCTGAGAGCACAATTTTGAGGATGACTCTGGTGTTGATAGGTATGGTTTAAGTTGTTAACTCCCCCAGCTGCTAATGCTCAGTCAGGTTATTTCTCCCACATGTCCAGCCTCCCTACAGTACAAGCTACATCTCCCTTGATAAAACTCTTCATATTAGAAGGGAAGTATAAGATGTGTTTGCAAAAATTACCCAATTGTTTTTGTGCATTTCAAACACGGAATATCTGCTGTGTCTTCTTTTGAGAGCTCCCAGGCGTAAATGAGACAGTGGAGGGAGAATACAAGGCATGAGAGGGGGCACCACCAGCACAAACCCTGTACTCATGTGCCAAACACCCCCTCATGACTCATTAGTGGGCTGGGTTTGGCAGTACTGGAGAGGTCTGACATGGCAACCTGCAGTTTATTGTTCATAGTATCAGTTATAAGACACCCAGTTCCATCTGGAGCCAAGGAAACCCAGGAAGTCACCACTGTGAAATACTACCAAGTCTTTTTACAACCCTGGATAAATCCTGGGCAAATGTCATGAAGGTATCCAGCTCAGGAAAGGGGAAAATGCCAGTTAAACTGAACACTGCAGATCCATGGGAACCAGGGAAACAGATCATTCACTGGCCTTGAGGTTTGCCACTGTACTTTACTGCTCCTCAAAAGCAACTGGAGATGCTCAAGTCTTGCCATAACAAAGCCCTCTGTCACTGGGGACAGCTATTAACACTCTGAGGTGGCAGAACTGGAGACAGGTCTGTTTAATGCAACCCCCAAATCCACAGGCCACCAACCCTCCCAAATACTAACAAGCAAAGGGACTCCCTTGGACCTGAAAAACAGCAGGTCAGACCTTGCTCTGATGCTTGGAACAACTTCCAGTTTGTCATCTCAGAATTCCCCGTGTCCCTTGGGTGCTACGAATCTTATGTGAGAATAAACATGAAAAAACCCTAATTGGCTGGTGACACTAAAAGGACTCAATAAGCTGAAGCTGGAAATATTTCTGGAAGACCATTTAATACCTGGATACAGTGTGGATAGATGCCTTCAACTATGCTCTCACCAAAAATGGTCAACACATACTTTTGAAGTTTCTTTTTTTTGTTTTGCTTTGTTTTGAGGAAAAGGAAACAGGCTTGAAAAAATATGAACAGTTTCAAAACTCTCAAAGGAAACCATAATTCTTCTTAAAGTATTCTTCTGAACAGTCTTGACAAGTGCTTAGAGATCCAGTAAAAATCTCCCCAAATGTCAAATATTATGACTCACTGTGTCATTCTAAAGACACCACTATCAAAATGTAGGAGAATTCTAGGCTAGGTACCAAACACAGCATCCAAAAAAATGATATTTTTCATGCAAAACTTGGAACATTTAAGGATCCTTCCTGTTATTTTTCCCATCTATCACTCATTAGGGAGTTCACTTGGGAACGCCTTGCAACTAGAGCAGCCTCATCTCAGGAAGAGAATACTTCTGGGTCATTATTTCAGGCCCCACCAGCGTCCAGTAGACACTGCAGAAAGCATGCCAGGGAAATAAAACACTTTCTGAAAATAAAAAACCCAAGGCACCAGCTACACAAAGTCCTTCTCTCCCGTATTTTATCCACTCAGAAAATATCTGGGCCCAAAAAATCTGCCCTCAGACCTGAGAGTGCAACATTCATTGGTTGCTTTAATGTCAGTATCAGAGGACAAATCTGATCCTCTGTTTTTTTGGAGTGACACAGAGCTGCTTCTCTGTGCAGCAATGAAAAGTCCAGTCCAAGTTTCTCACTGGATAGTTATGTGAACCCAAAACCAAACTGGACATTCATCCTAGGCCAGCTCCTAGCAGCACTGATTGTCTTCGTGGAAGATGTTTGATCGTGATAAAACAAGAGAAAACTTCAGTGTAACGCTTTCCCAAACGCAGAAAACAATCCAACCTCCCCATTTTCCTCTCTCCCACACGTTCTCAAATCAGAGCTCCACAGGTTTCTGAAGTGCTTGTATAAAATGGACTGGGAAACCACAGCTATGTTTCTTTTTTAATCAGTGAAGCATTTTTCAATCCTAAATAATGAAGGAAGCACTCTGATCTACCACAGAAAAAAAATTGCAATTTTCAGACTGGAACAGAGAGGTGGAACAGTAACAGGTGGATCTGCCATTGCTGCTGATTCATGAATTACCAAAAAAAAAAAGGAAAAAAAAAATAAATCTCCAAATAATAACAAAGGTATTCTGCCCTTTTGAAACTACCTCCCTTGTCCCCTTCACCAGCACTGATTGTTGTCTTAAGAAACCGCAACAAAACTTTTTTTCTTTTTGCCTCATGCAACATTTTCCTGGTCTTATTTTTCAGCAAAATCCTGAATTTCACGGGGCTTTCCGCAGGGCTCACTGCTTCTGAAGAGCTGCCAAGAAACATGCTTAGGCTTTTCTGTAGCCTTCCCCACGTCTCAGAACGAAGCCAAAACAACAATAGAGCAATAAAGAGGACTTTTACACACAGTTTAATAATCATCTTTCTTTTTTCCATTCTGTGCTGTCATGAGAGCTATTTATTTCATGCCCCATTAGGCTTTTAAAGCCAGGATCCAAGTTACACTATTTCTCCTTAATCAGTAAAAGAGAAACTGGATGCAGTAAAAGTATTTTACTTATTTATCTGTAAGTAGAACTGCAGTTCTGAAAAGACAATTTAGAGCACCAATTTGCAACCAATGAGTTCAATGATTTTCCTTTTGTTCCATAAGTCACT
The DNA here is from genome assembly GCF_001715985.3 of Manacus vitellinus. Lineage (NCBI taxonomy): Eukaryota > Metazoa > Chordata > Aves > Passeriformes > Pipridae > Manacus > Manacus vitellinus. Next base: position 8,533,619 of record NW_021939882.1, read on the forward strand.
TGGGTGATACTTTGTTCTGTCATTCAGAGCATTCAAGAAATAACTGGTGAAGCAACACAGAAAATATTCCTGTCCTTAACGCTAAAGAAGTTTTAGCAGGGTCTGGAAGACGAACAGTAAAAATGCTGTCAAGAATTTCACAATATTACTTGAGAAAAGGAACGTGCTTGCAGTGAGGAAAGGATGGGGAAAGCCTGGCCTGTGTCCACAGAGAAAATATTTCCAGGCCGGACAGGGTGAGCACTTAAACAGTGTGTTGCAACAATCTGAACTTTGCCAGGTAAGTCAGAATGGAACTCTTGTCTTTACTGCTAATAAAAATTCATGTGCTGTTTTTCTCCTAAGAGATTACTCACTTTATATCTAATAATTTGTACCGGAAGAAATGCCTTCCTTATTTTGTTTTCCCCTGTTCTCTTTGCAGTCATTTAAAAAGAAGTCAGCGCCAACTGGAAATTTCAGAACACTGAACCCAAAAATGATTGGGTGGAACAGACATAGGATGTTCCTCCAACAGTGTAATTCAGTAAGGAATGTTGTTGATGTTTGATGAAATCAATTTGAGGCTCATCTTAGAAAATAAAAAAAAGATGAAGTTTTTTACTTCCAAGCTGTTTGAACTTGCAATGAAGAGATGAGAAACTCTGTGAAAATCCTTCAGTAGCAAATGCTGCTATGTTAGATATCAAAACATCAAGGAAATTACCTGGAATGCACTGTAGCAGAATTCTTTCTGCAGCATTACTGAAGTTTGCTCTTGCTTGATGAACACTGCCCACAGTACTTAGTAGGCAAAGAACTAAGATTTACTTTGTGCTTTTTATCCTGTGTTAATTCTTAAAATCTCCAGAGTTTTCACTTACCAGGTTTCAACCTATTAAGTGGGAACCTGAAGTTAGATTCCACATTGAGATTCCCACAGTGACTTGTTTTTCAGAATCAAGGAGCAATTATCCCAAATCTTGAGGTTTAACGAAAGGATAATGGATAAAACAAGATCTGGATATGGAAATAATGATCCTTTCACTATTTCAGAATCCTGAAGAAGGAATGTGTTTTAGTCCTACGCACTGCCAAAGCATGAAAAACCATATTCAACATCCCAAATGCCACACAACGCAGTCTGTGAGACTGAACCAGACAATTCCCAGTGCTCCTACAAGGTGCATTATCCCTCAGAACCACTGTGCCTGGAACAGATCCTGATTTTGCTGGACCACCTAAATTTTTGAGCTGTATTTCTTTATATGGATGCCTTCCAATTTGTCTGGAATCTGTTAGGGATTGATTCAGTTATTCACACAGTCTAGTGCAGTCACACCTGAGATGTCACACGTTAGCTGAGACGTCCTTCCAGAGCTGGCAGAGTGGACACTGGACACACTGTAGATTCATATAGTCTGAACATGGGGATGGGGAAATGGGGGTTGTGATCTGTTCAAAACACTTTGTCTCTGCCACTTCTTCCTCCTCATGCTGTTCCCCCACTCCAGCATGGGCTAAATCCCATGGGACACAGTCCTTCATGACCTGCTCCAACCTTCAGTCCTTCATGACCTTCTCCAACGTGGGTCCTTCCCTCAGGCTGCAGTTCTTCAAGAATTGCTCCACTGCGGGTACATCCTGTGGGATACAGTTTTTCAGGAGCAGACTGAAGGGACACAGTTCCTGCCAGAAAACCTGCTCCTGCCTGGGCTCCTCCTCTCCATGGGTTGCAGCTCCTGCCAGGAGCCTGCTTCAGGAAGGATACTGAGGTGCTGGAGCAGGTCCAGAGAAGAGCAACAAGGCTGGAGCACAAGTCCTGTGAGGAGAGGCTGAGGGAGCTGGGGCTGTTCACCCTGGAGAAGAGGCAGCTCAGGGGAGACCTCCTCACTCTCTACAACTCCCTGACAGGAGGGGGGAGCCAGGTGGGGGTTGGTCTCTTCTCCCAGGCAGTGATCAGTAAGACAAGAGGGCTGGGTCTTCAGCTGTGCCAGGGGAGGTTTAGGTTGGATATTAGGAAGAAATTCTTTACAGAGAGGGTAATCAGCCACTGGAATGGGCTGCCCAGGGAGGTGGTGGATTCCCTGTCCCTGCAGGTTTTTATGATGAGACTGGATGTGGCACTTAGTGACATGGTCTGGGAACCACAGCGGGGTTGGATCAAGGGTTGGACTTGATGATCTCAGAGATCTCTTCCAACCCAGGTGATCCTATGATCCTATGGGTTCTCCCTGGGCTGCAGGGGCACAGCCTGCCTCACTGTGGTCTTCATGGGAGCCCTCCCTCCTCTTTGTCACTGGCCTTGGTGTTTGCATGCTTGCTTCTCTCACATTTTTTCATCAGCACTGTTGATGGGCTCAGCTTTGGGCACTGGCAGTCTGAGAGGGGAGCAGCTCCTGATCTCTTCTCACAGAAGCCACCCCTGCAGCCTCCTTCCTCCTCTGCCACCAAAACCTTGCCACGTGAACCCAACGTGGTCCTTGAACCAAGGGAGGTCTCTGAAGAGCACTTCATATGCAGAAAGATTTGCTTCTTTCCCACTGTGCTTCCTCACAGACTGGATTTAATGAATTGTACATCCCATTTGAGGATGATTTCATCCCACCCATCCTTTAGGACAGCAGTAGCTGACATTCCATTTTCTTATAGATACACTGTTTCCTGATGAACAAAGAGAAATTCTCTGGTATATCTTATTCCACAAACATGACACTTTACATTTTACAGATGGGAATTTGACCAGAGGAAATCCTGGAGCTGGAGCACTCCAACATAACAGGACACCCATACTGAGGCTGAAGACAGGCTGCAGCTCTGCCAGTTACTGTGCTATTTCCTCCTTTAGTCCCAGTAGATGAGATAGGAGACTCCAATCTGATAGCAGTGACATGTGGTTCTCTTCTAAAAAAACAGGGCTGGAAATGGGCTTAGGCTCTTGAACAAAGCCAAAACCTTCCAACTCTCCCAGCACTTCTCATTCCTAGTTACACAACTGGGGAATGTGGGTGCCTTTTTATGTTCTGCACAGAAAGCAAACACACTTCATATTTGCCAAGTAACTAAAACTGAGACACTTCCATGTAAGGCAGCACTCCTTCAAATAAAAGGAAGAAAACAGACCAAACTCTGACCACAATTTTCACTCTTTGTCTTGGGGAAGTTATAGCTAAGGTTCCAAAATTTAAAAGAAGCTGATAGTTAAGTACTTGTTTAAGCCTTCAGTGTTTATTAGGCAGTCCATATCCTTGTGGCTGAACCACACTACCTCAAACCTTCCTGTTTCTCTATCAAACATGCAGTTAAAAACTCACAGGGTGGAAAAAGCAGCTGCAGTGCCATGATCCACCTCAGCCCTGTCCAGCTGTCACTGGGGCCTGTCTTGGGGTGGTGTCACATCATCTCACAATGGTCATGGTGGGAGAGCTCCAGCACAGGGGCAGCCATCCCACAGCTGCTTTCCCTAGAGATGTTTGGCTGGTCTGGGTGCTTGGCTCTGGCCAGGCAGCGTCACCACAACGGGATAAACCAGGAAAAGGGCCCATAATCACTAACAGGGAGTTCTGCTCTGTCTAAAAACAGCATAGCTGCAAAAATCTCAGATACCATCTACCACAGGACACCACAAGGTCCCCTAAGGTAAAATAGATTTTAGCTTTCTATTCCAAAGACATCAAACCAGAAATAGTTTTTAGCTTTTTTTTTTTGATTATTTATTTTCAGATATATATTTGTTTTTCTGTGATACAAACTGCTTGCAGCTTTTTCCCAGGGAAACAAACTATTTTAAAACACTTGCTCCCCTCCTCTCTCTGTGTATTTTAGAAAAGACCTATTTTAAGCAGTAGAAGCCACTAATTATTATTTTTTAGGTTTCAGAACAAAGAGGGGTGGGTATTTGTTGAGGCTTTTTAGGATCCTTAGAAAGTAGGATTATATTTCCGGGGGGGATTTTTTTTGTGTGGAAGTACTACATATTTCTGCTTGTGGCTAAAATCAGACAGGAAGAAGGAAAAGTCCCAAATAAACTAGCAGGTAAAGCATAAAACCATTCGAAGCACACAGTACATGTTTGGTGCAGCCCATTTGTTCCTTTATATATGTTTGGACCCCTCTTCACTTGGATACCCAGAGGAAAATGAGGCTGAGGAGAGGATCTCTTTAGAGGTAAGAGATGCTGTATTTGAATCTAGGACTATAAACAAAACAGTGATGGCTCTCCAGGAGGTCTGTGACAGCAGTGAATAAGAAAAAGAAGTGGAAGGGAAAAGCTCTGTGAATTTCACCCTACATTTCTAAACTCTAAAGCCAAGGAGAGAGCAAAACATTTGTATAAGGCAGAAATTAGAAAAATACAAAAAGGAAAAGAACTGGGGTGGCTTATCTAATTCATAGCTTTCTCTTTTGATGTTCCTATATATGTCTCTTTTTTAAGGAGAGGAAAACCTACCAAGCTGTAGGGAGGAGCTCTAATCTACCAAGGGTACAACTGGGTTATAAACCAGCCTACACTGCTCAGAGCTGCCTGGATTTGGGGTGCACGATTATCCTGGAGGAAATACATGTTTGTAATTCAGCTTCAGGATTAAAATAACCAGCTGGGCAGAAGAAAAATAAGACATCAGCTGACAATAAAAGCCATCAGGACTCTATTACACAGCATGAGTGTTGGTTTGGTTATTGAAATACAGGCCACAAACACTGAAAATACTGACTTTGAGAATGGTGAGGAAACCTGGTGGTGCAGGTAGAGGCTGGAATGTTTTCATGGTATTCAGCTCTCTGCCTCCCCTCCTCTCAGTTTTGTCTTCTTTAACTTAAATTACTACTTCATAGAATCCATTTGTATTTCCACATTGTTTTGGAGCTAGTAGATGGAAAAGAACTAGGAAGGAGGTTATTGTGTGAGCGTGGGTTGCTTTTTGGTGTGGGTTTTTTCTTTTTTTTTTTAAACGAAAGTGAAATGGGGCTGGAGTGTGGGAAATTCTCTCCTCAGCAGTCACTTAACAAATTGGGCATTTTTCATCTACTTCAAGCGGGGAGAAAGACTGTCAGAGAATTTTAAAGGAAAACACTGCAAAATGTTATTAATTGAAGAAAGATTTTTGGCCTTCATTATTCCAACCAATGAAAGCAAAATTCATGCATCATAATTTGGGATACTGTTTCCTAAAAAGGCTATAATGAGTAAAACTAGACAGACAGAACATGGAGCAGGAAAATACTAAGGTATGGAAAAAACCAAAGCCTGGATACTGCGACTCTGTCAACAGTCAAAATTTTCAACACGCACATTTTTAATTTGCATTTCATTTAGGAACATAAGATTTACTGTCGTGATTTAACCATTACTCAACTAAACCAAGGGGGACCCGAACTATTTCTTACAGAACAACACACATACACACACGCTCTTGGATCTTCCTCCTCCCTGTAGTCAGACTATTTGTCCTATTACAACATACATTTGTTCCACACATGCAGCATTTACTGAAATATCACTGGAGTCTTACCAGAATTGTGGCATCCAAGCCCACAGGAGTGATGAGGGGTTCAGGGTACCTGCCTGGCAGTGCTGCCAGAGCCTGCCTGCCTCTCCAGCTGAACAAAGCAGGAATCTGCACGAACTGAGCTGGGCACCTCTAACCAACAGCCTGCATGTTACTGCAAACATCCCCAGAGGATCAGGACAGAAATGCTCCAGTGTAAAACACACCACTCTTGAATTAATGTGGGGTTTAACTTCAGCACCTGCTGAGAAATCCCCATCTGTACCCAGAACCAACAACTCTTGCATAATTACATTGATAAAAATTGATAAAAATTGATAAAAATGTATGGTCTGGATTTGTTCAGCCACAAAGCCCAGTCAGTGACCCTTTTAAAGAAATTTCTGTTCTCCATACAAGTGTTGGTGAGGAAAAAAAAGCTTGCTCTGTCTACCTACTCCTTGTTAACAACAGAACTAAGTATAATATTTGGGCACAAGACAAAGGGATATTACCTATATGTTCTGTCCTACTGGATACACCCTGCCTAAAGATGTCTGTGCCCTTTTAGGCAAAGTCTCACATCAAGAGCTCATTGTCCCCAGGCTACTTCACAGGAAAGCTGCTTCCCTGGACAGTACTCTCTGCAATCCATTCTTTGTTCATTCAAATAGAGATCAAATCCATACAAAGCTTTTCTATTCCTAACATTCCTGTGCAGTACTGAAGTCACCTGCACCTACTTTTTTTTTTTTTTTTAAATAGATAATGATATTCCTTCAGTATAAAAAGTTTTATCTAAAGAGAACATACATAGAGATGCCCTGGATGTCACAGCAGACTTCAGTCAAACTCTTTGGTCAACAGATCCCTCTCTTTCCAGGTCAGGCACACAAACCCTTCCCAAGTATGTCTCCATGACTTGCCTCTGTGCTTCCATGGCATCTCCTCAGCTGCTGCTCAGTCAACTGAGCAACTCCACGATTTCCAAACTCTCATGTTTGGATTCAACTCTTAGAGGACCCTCAAACCCACAGCTCAGGTTTGCTTGGCTCATATGTACTCGTGTTTGGCTGATGGCTTCAGTTCTTCCAGCCATTTCATGCTGCTCCCTCCCTTTGTGCTCCAAGGCCAGGTGTGGCTCTGAGAGGTGTTTCAGCCCAGGCAGTTGCACTGCAGTCAGTCCTTCCAGCTGACTGATCAGGTTGGATGAAATATCCCCCTCCAAAATGGACGGAAAGCAGGTGAAGGCAATTTTTGTATCACAGTTCACTAAACTCTTCCTATTTTAAGCAACACGAACTATTGGAACCCTTCGGATTCTGTTTTAAGCAACACCCCTATTTTTGCAACCTTTCTCACTTATGATTCACATTATATTTTCCAGGAGTATTTCTGTCTTTTCTTCAAAAATTCATCTTGTTTCAGTCTTAGTCAAACTTACTGCCTGCACTGTTAGCAGGTGCTTATGTGTGCAAATGCTTATTGTGTGGCATAAACAGTTGTGTGTGATCCCACATGGCAAGATGGGCCTGGTACGTCACAAACCCCTGCTAATAAGCAGAGCCACAGCACAGACAAAATTCAGGTGGAAAAAAAAAAAACAACCCAAAAAAGCACTGGAAGATGATCAAAAATATTTCAAAACTGATTCTGAAGTATCACACAAGTTCTCTGGCCCTCAACCAGATGGTCATCTGAGAAAACATCCCAATCTACTTCTTTCCTACCTTTTTTTATCTAAAAAAAAAATAAAATTCTGCAATAATCCTGCAGAAAGGAAAGCACATTTGCATGTATACTGGATTCAGTTCCTTACTAGAGATGTGTTTTCTTGGCTGGGCAAATATATTTCCCCTTGTAAATGTAAAGACTCTGCCTCTTTGCATTGAGTCCTCTTTGAAACCACCCAAGAGTAGCTGACAAAAATAGTGCACAAATAAGCACAGTGGGCTCAACATACTACAAGCAAAACTCTTTGCTAAGCTTAAGTTTTTTAGTTTTTGGCAGAAATATCATTTTAGAGCTCCAATAAACGTGCATTCAAGTCATAAGGCTTTTCTCAGCTGAAGATTTACATGGGCCTCCTTTGTATCAGCCACAAAAAGTATTTTAAGAGTTTGGAAATTCTAGAAGCTTTCCTCCTGCTTTACTCAGCCACTCAAGCTTGATCCTCATTAAATCCCCTGACATGTAATATATTCCAGTGTACAAGAAGCCCTTCATTCCTTCTCCATGCTCTGAAGGTAATAAACCCATTTCAAAGGCTGGAAGTAGGAACTATTGCAGGTGTTTCCTCACCCCTCCACGCTGAGCCAGGAAGGCTGGGCTAACACCATGTGAATTAGTCTGTTCCAGAACGACTTGAGAAAAAGCATTTTTAGATCCCAGTTAAGAGGGTTTCTGCTCTCACAGAAGGGTTTGGGAAGGAATTTATCTGAAATGCAGGATGGACGCCGGAAAAACTAACCCCATTTCTAACTCAGCCACCAACCTCTGTGGCCATGGGCTCGGCCTGTCACCTGCCAGGGGTGCACACTGAAGTCCACACCTGAGCCCACAGCTTCTCACACAGCCTTTGCTTCTCCACTGGTGGAATGGACATAATGAATTTAAGCAGCACATTGTCAGGCTCTTTTTTTTTTTAAATAAATGCAGACCTCTGAGAGCTCAGGGGAAAGCCATGCCCTAAAAGCCAAGATTTTCCAGAATAGGTGTATATCAGACTCAGCTCAGAACTGGGAATATTTCTGAAATACATTTAGAGAGTTTGTATGCTGAGGTACAGATTTATCCAACACCTTAAACACTCTATTTTAATGTATTTTACAAATGAGGTATCAGTATTTTGACACAGAAAAGCAGCCATATTTGTGAGCACACGTATTGCAACATTAACAGAACTAACATTTCTCCAGGAAGAAATCCAGGTTGCCTTAAAATGGGACTAGATTTTCGGTTAATTATAGGCTCATACACAAAATAAACATGCATTTGGACCCTTCCCATCAGGCACTTCTCATGGATTCTTGCTCTTTTGTTGTGGCCCTTTCTTACCTGTGTAATTAGGAGGGCAGAGACAAACATAGTTGTTGATCCCATCCACACACGTAGAGTTATTCTCGCAGTCATTATCCTCACAGTCATCTGGGTTTATTTCACACCTCTCCCCCTCATACCCAAGGAGACAAGAGCAGCTTTGGAGAAAGAAAAAAAAAAAATTAATAAATGTTAGCATGGATCTGAAGGAGGAGATTTGAGGCATAAAACTGAAATGAAAACATATAGAAGTGAGTTGTTGGAGCCAAATTCGCTGCTGCTGTGAGGTTCAGGGCACTTTAACCCTATGTGTTTGGTGAAGGATGCAGTCTTATGGGTCATGGGGCTGTGAAATCATTTACATGAGACATAAAAAGCATCATCAGGAGCCAGGCTCTTCTGTGCTCCCTTTGCCTTCTTCACTGATAACTCTTGCTCTGAACTGAAGTAAGCAACTCCAGGGCAGGGGAGTAAACACTCATCACAATATTCAAATCCTTGGCTTCTCTGTTAATGGTTTTGTGGGAATGTGGACACTTTCCTACTGAGGACTGCACAATCTCAGGGCAGCTTGGCAGCTTTTAGGTAGTTCACTCTCTTCAAAGACCAACTTGAACTGAGTTTACAGACAGGAGCATTTTCTTCTCATTACCACTCTGTCACTTGTCCAAACAAGAAATGCTTGGGAATGATTGCTTTTACAAGTGCAGTCAGGTTTCAGTACTTCTGCAGCTCCTCCAACATCTGTTTGTAGAAGGGCTGATGATGCCCAGATAATTCAACTAAAATACAGACCATGGCAGAGCTGGTAATGGTTCTGTGAGGATGTGGACACCAGTGAAGAATAATTGATGTATGGTCCCTAGAAGGAGGGTAACAAACTAAATGGTTGCAGAATGACTTGACATTTTTTTCAATCTCCATTTCCTTTCCTCTCTAGATCTAGAAGCTATGGTTAAAAACAGAAGCTTTATATTTTAAACTGTCTGTAAGTGATGAAGAGGTTGAGGCCAGAGTTTCCAAAAAGAGAGTCTAAAAACATGTTTTAAGTGCTCTGGTCATTTCAGTGGCTTATAAGAAGCCAGCAATGGTATTTGAAGTGTCAGTTTTGAAGTGCCAGCATTGCTGTTCACTCACTAGTCACAGAAAGGGTTGTTTTGAGTCCCAGTCCAAACTACACATTCACTCAACTGTTCATTTCCTCTCCCATGCAAGCTCTGATGGCAGAAAAGGAACTGAACAAATGTAAAGCACTGCTGATGGATGAGGATGAAAACCAGAAAGCACCACGGCAGTCACACTAATGGCCATCCACTGCTTTTAGAAACCAGGAGAATTGCTAATGCAGGCACAACTGCAGGGGACCTTTTTCAGCTCGGATGGACAAAGTGGACATGAGGTGGTTAACCTGCTTTCTAGAGGTGTCACGGGGTTGGGATGGGGAATGCCCTGGAGAAACAGATCTTCAGAATCTGTGAAGAAAGCTGCATGGCTTTTGGGCTGGCTGCTCTGAGTGTGACATTGCCTTCCCTTCCTCCTGCCTGCCACCGACGGAGCAGAGCACAGGGACTCCCATGGGAGGGATGGCACAGAGTCTTCCATCCACCCTCAGCAGTCCTAGGCTGGACCCTGAGGATTAGGTTAGACTCTTCATGATGTGCCACCTCAGAAGGGAACAACAAAAAGGGAAAAAAAGTGAGAAGGGAATGTGTCTTGAGCCACCACAACAGTAAGGTCTCCCAGACAGGTAGAGAGCAGGGATACCAGGCACAGTCACCTTCATTCAGCTCTGCAGGGACCATCCACAGGTCGTGAGAGTTAGAAAACCTTCACCACAAATAACCAAAACCAAACTGCTCAAATAAATCCAAGTTAGGACACAATAAATCAATAAGGAATATTTTCTTTTCCTGTCTCAAGCTCATTATTGCTAATAAAACATGTCCTCTTGCTGACCCTCCAATGGTCCAGAGGATCACAGGAGGCAGATAAGAAAGAAGAGCTGGCATACCATCTTTTGTGGCAAATGTCAGGGAGGGGGTTAAAAACATCTAATTAAATACAGTGAGACATTCATCACGTCTCCCATTTTGATTACAAAACCCCATTTTCAGGAGTTTATAACTCAACCATAAAAATATGCTCCAGGCTGCAAATTGGAAGACAAGGTCTCCGTTTGGGAGCAGAAATTTTTCTCTCCATTTAAAGAAAAGCAACAAGAGTGGCTTTGTGCTGGTGATTTTTGTATGAATATAACACCATTCTCCTTCCACAAAAGGATTGGGACAGCTTGGATGTATGCAATTAAAAATGACATTATTAAATACTATCACAGTAATGGTTCAACTCAGTGGAGTTACCATTAGTAACAATTCATATGGGATTGTTAATATACAATTGCTCAATATTAGGACACATTCCATACTCAGGGAAATGTCAGAATAATTGATGGCATTTGGCTACTGGTCCTTGTGTATTATAAGGAGTCTTTACATTACTGCTTACGTGTGATTCTTTATTTTGATTTGCATTCAAATGTGCCAGATACGAGGCCTGAAATTAAAAGATAAAACACACCACTTGGGACTCGGACTGAACCACATGTTGAAAGAGTTGCAGTTTGGGACTGCTTGTATGTATTCTCCCAGAAAAAGCTTAGAAGAAAAATGAAGTCTGCTGAGTGACTGGAAGGTCATCAAACTTGGGTTCCAGCTGACCGAGAGAGAAAATGAATTCCAGGGACAATGATGAAAACTTTGTAGTGACTCAACAGTGAATCCCTGTGAGACAGCATTTCATGTGGACCTTGGAAATAATGGAGCCATGCAGGAAAGAACTGTTTTCTAAGATGCTGTGATCACGTAAAGGTTCAGATTCCCTGTTCCTCCTGTTTAGGGACTGGTGTGTTTTCCCCTCCCCCTAAAAAGCCCAAAATAAAATCCCACTATCCTCATGAAGGTGCAAGGGAACACAAAACTTAATGACAATGACAACATTTTTGGGGTAAACTTTCGCAGCTGAAGTATTCTGTAAGTTTTTTTTAAGCTGGCAATTTTGTAAGTTTGCTATATTTGATTTTTTTAAATAAACTCTAATGAAATCATTTAACATATGTTTATATTAATATATATACATACAGTGTATCAAGTTTCAAAAAAAAAATCAGCTTTTAAACAGAGATAGTAAATTCTTTCAGGACTATTACAATTTCTTGGTAAAGAAGCTTTTTATGTCTGTATCCCAAAGGAGTAGCCTGCGAGTCTGGAAGTGCAATGTTTTTCCTTGAACTAGGCAGAATTAACACTAGGCAGTTAATCAGTTCCAGGATTTTACATTTATGAGGGAACTTTAAGTTTGTGGAAAAAGCTAAAAAAAAACAAAAAAACAAAAAAACCCTGATCTGGGAAACGGAGGGAGGTTTTATGTGGAGAAAAGTTAAAATAACCCAGAGCAGTTGTTTCCCAGCCCCACAGGTTATCGGAGATCAGCTGCTGCCTGTGGCTAAAAGTGAAGCAGAGCTGACAGCTCTGCCTCCTGCCAAAGCCTCGCTCCCAGGAATGCTAAACCACCGGGACATGTCTGACTGACCATCTTTTTTATCAGTCTCAATAAGTGACTCTTTTTTGGCAACTTTTTTTGTCAGGGAAGACATAGATTAGATTAGAACAATTCAAAGGGAGGAAGAGCTTGATGTCTCCAGTGTTCTGAGCCACACGGTGTCACTTATCTGTCCCTTAGCGCAGAGTTCGCGCCTACTCGAAGAAAGAGAATTTGAAATTACTCAGGATTGAACAAGTACAAGGGTAAAAGAAGATGGAATAACTCCAGCTGAACCTTTGCCCTTTGCTGTCCCTCCAGGATCTGCTGTTCCAGCAAACCTGAGCGCCTCAGTCCCCTGCTGCTGTGAGCCCTTGTGGGGACCAGGCACAGCGGGGCGAGTCGGGCTGGAATCTCAGCCAAAACTAAGAGTTTCCTGTCTTTGGGGGAACATCACCACCTCAGCATTATTTAAAATGGTGGCTTTTTTGTCTAAGGCTACAGGAACTTGAGAGTTAAACTGCTTGGCATTTCATAGGGAGAAAGCTTTGGCTTAAGTTTCCTTTTTACAAGAGTAAAGATTTGACAAGTTTGGCAGCAGGGCTTGTGTATGAATATATTTCCCTAGGGAAGAGAATATACAGAAGATATAATTTCTTTTACAGGCCACACAACAAAAAAATCCAAGGAGGCCTCTCATGAAAATGCTTTTGACATCCACTTCCTCACAGCCTATAATCTAAAGGCAATGCTTTCCCATCTTGATGAACACAATTTATGTGCATGTAACTCTGACTGCTGCCATCCACTGGAGAGATTTCCCACCAAAAAACCCCAACCCAACCAACCAAATCCAATCTCAAAATGTTTCTTTTTCTTCCCTGTCACCCAACTGTTCCATCCCCGCACCACATTTCTCCCCAGCCAAAGCTCCACAGTGCTCCAGACCCACAGTGGCTATAGACTGATTGAATTAAAAACAAGGAGAAAATAGAGCTATGCTGAACATTCAATTTTATGCAGCAAGATTTTGATGAGATATGGTTTTATGTGCCTTTTATTAGACCAACTGAAACTATATAAATAACTATAAAAGCAGAAACCTTCCCTAAAAAGCCTTGAATGCTGTTAAGCAACAAAACCACCCCTGCAGTTTTATAAAGGATCTCAAAAACAATGCTCATTTGGAACTGAGGCAAAGCCTCTGAAATTGTATAATTCTTCATGAGAAAAATTCAGAAGTGGCTTTTATTTCAGGTCATTCAAACCTTTTTATTTTCTACCACGGGACAAAATAAAAATGCTGAAGAAAAACCCAATCCAAAATATAAACTGGAGCCTTTCATTCTCGTATTATGGATATTTTAAAATGTTTTACTATTACATTTTTAGTATCAGCTGTATTTTTGAAAAATGAGTCCTGAGTGACAAAACCCAGATATTCTAATATGGTACAATTTTGCTTTGGCAAAAGCTGATAAAAGCTATCTAAACATTATTACATGAGGGTGACTAGAAAAGGAATTGGAACTGAAGACCACCAGACCTTTATTTCTCTGAAGCAGAAACTAAACCTGAACTTTTACTCCAAAAATTGCTGGACCTGCTAAAATTGAATCAAGAGGAGGTACATCAGATCAGAGCAATGGTTTCACCAAAATCTCTGGAGTCTGTCAAGCAGCACAACCACACACAGAGACAGAGGAGCTTTGGGGCATTTCTTCCATTTTCTGCTTCTTGTTTTGCAAGAAACACCATAAATGCTGAGGACCAAATCTATGAAAATTTCAGCAGCTCTTCTTTAAAAAGAAATTCTCTATCAACTTTCATGACAACCAGCGACCAAAGCCTCAAACCTGTATGTTTTCAGTTGTGAAATAGTGCCTGTAGCAGCACAGATCTCCCAGCTACCTCATGAAAATTTCTGCACTTCTCTTGGAGTATCCCCACCTATGTTACAACTGTCTTAACCAGGCAAACTAAAATCTGCAATATTCAGCTGCAGAGGTTGTTCTCCTGCAGGCACAACATTCAAGATGTGGCAATCTCCCCACGCTTTTTAATTGTTTCTTTAAAGCCTGTTTGTCTACAAGATTCTTCAGTTATGAAAACATTTTGCATCACGTTGTCAAGCAACAGATGCTCACTTTACAAATACAAAAACAGCTAGATGTGGGATTGAAATGCCCCAAGGAAAATTAGGATACAGATAAGACAATGCAGATCAGGGAGACTGCTCAAAACAGCTCTTAAGTGTATATTCCATTATAAAGAAATAAGGAGGTTTCACAGGAAATGATATGTCACACCAATGAAACCAGATTAATTATTCTGTAATACAAATATAAGTGTCACATGCAGCAGTTTCTACGAAGTAGCCATTACAGCTCAGTAATGCAAAGTAGAGACACATTTAATTTTGTCATCTCATTTTAAATGAAATTTGTGCTACTACCTGAATCCATCTTTATTTGCCTCGGTGAGGTGGCAGGTCCCTCCATTCTGACATGGGTTTTGAATGCAAGAATTAATGGGCACACTGCAGTCTCGACCCTATTTGGGAAAATTCAAAAGAAACAAGGTTAGTAGGAGTCATGCCATCTGAATCAATGTCTCTTGCTCCCTCACTCTGCTCGTGGCACCACTTACAGGAGGTCTGTGGTCTTCAGACCCATCACATCACCTAATGTTCTTTATTGATGATCAGATATATTCATCACTTCAGGGAGAATTTGGGCAGGGCAAGTGTTCTGACCAAGGGGACTGGTGGGTATCTTGGCATCGTTTCGGTTTCAAGATTTCAATGAACTCTTTCATTAGGCTGTTTTAAGGAAACAGCTGGTTTCACCATTACTCTAACACACTTCAATGTTAGTCACAATGAAAAGAAAGAATCACAACCAAAGGTAAGCAGGAGGCCACACACAGCACAAGCCCATGTGGAGCCAGCACTCATCAGCTGCATTTACCAAGTGCTCAGTTAAACACTGCAACAACACACTGTGCTCATTACTGAGAGTTGTCAGAACCCACAGGGGAAAGTTCCTTTATGTCATGGGAGCTGAGTTTGAATTTCTGCACAGAACACACCGAATCCTGTTTGAGATATCATCATTGGATCAGTTCCCTTCTTAAAGGTTGCCTTAAAACATACATCAGCTCCAGCTGAGCCTCACCAGCTTGAGCAACCTCCTCTGTTACTTTTATTGGCCCTTCAAGGCACAGACATATGTCTCTGATCATTGTATTCTGCTGATTAGAACATGCTCTTTGTGAAATGGGCAAATACATCGAAAATTTTGGTCTTGCTTTTCAGTTATTCACAGAGTAGGGTGGAGTAAAGCCACCTGAAAGTCTCAATACTTAAGAGACCTCTGCAATCACAAGAAGTTAAAGAGATGGCTCTACTCTTCCTACCAAAGATCCTGTTAGCAGCAGCCCTCTGCCAGCTCATCTGCTGGAAAGCTGGTAGATGACTGCAGTCAAGTTGAGAAAAATATCTTGGGAAATATATTAGTTCAACCCAGACTGTTGGTTTTTTTTGTCTTGGTTTAAAATCATTCTTTACCTTGTACTTAACAGGAGTAGCAATGATTTCTAAGTTGCTAAACAAAGTAGGCAGATCCCAGCCTGTGACATCAATGTGTAGAGTTGCAATATTTGTGTATTAGTAGTATTGAAAATTATAGTCAGAATCATTTAGGCTGGAAAAGACCTCTGAGATTATCGAGCCCAACCTTTGACTGATCACTGCCTTGCCAGCCAGCCCAGAGCACTGAGTGCCATGTCCAGTCATCCCTTGGACACCTCCAGGGATGGGCACTCCACCACCTCCCTGGGCAGCCCCTTCCAGTGCCTGACCACCCTTTCAGTGAAGAAATTCTTCCTGATGCCAAACCCGAACCTCCCCTGGCACAACTTGAGGCCATTTCCCCTTGTCCTGTCCCTTGTTCCCTGGGAGCAGAGCCTGACCCCCCACTCCTGTCAGGGAGTTTCGGGGAGCCAGAAGGTCCCCCTTGAGCTTCCTTTTCTCCAGGCTGAGCCCCCCCAGCTCCCTCAGCTGCTCCTCATATCCCTGACTCTCCAGACCCTCCCCAGCAATGCTGCCCTTCTCAGGACATGCTCCAGCACCTCAGTGCCCTCCCTGTAGTGAGGGGCCCAGAACTGACCCCAGGATTTGTGGGGCCTCAGCAGTGCCCAGGGAAGAGGAACAGTCATCACTGCCCTGGTCCTGCTGGCCACACTACTCCTGATACAGGCCAGGTGCCATTGGCCTTCTTGCCCACTTGGGCACTCCCTGGCTCATGTTCAGCTACTGCTGACCAGCACCCCCAGGTCTTTTCCCCCCAGGCATCTTTCCAGCCACTCTTTTCCCAGCCTGTAGCGCTGCAGGGGGTTGTTGTGACCTGTTGTGACCCAAGTGCAGGAGTCAGCACTTCACCTTATTGAACCTCACACTGTTGGCCTCGGCCCACGGATTCAGCACTATACATATTACACTTTACATGTTAAATTATACTTTCATCCAACACCACAGAGGAGCTTTGTTAACAGCGCTGTATTTCCTGAGGCTCTGTCTCCAGCATTCCCCAGAGCGAGGAGAAGCAGCTTTGCATTTTAAAAATTCCTGCCAACACAGGGAAAGAGGGACAGCCTTTTTCCATAGCTGAATCAAAAGAGAAGCGTTTCCAAAGAACAACAGAAAGACCTGGCCACCCCCCTGCCGGGCTGTGAGTTCATGCCCAGCACAGCAGTGCAGGCAGCACGTGAGGACCTCACCCAAGCCCTGGCACAAAGGCTTTCTGCTTCATCCATGCTGCCTTTGCCAAACAGCCTGTCCTTCTCCATTTGAAATCCTGAGTCCCCAAATGTCTCAGGGAAGAACTGGGAAGGCGCTGAGGGAAGCTCCTGCAGGTTTTATTTCGGCGCCATGTGGCCCCGCAGCGCTGTGTGGATGAGAGCCATGCAGCACCAACACTGCTCTGCTCCCACCTTTCTCCAACACTGCCCCTCTTCTGTCCATCTGTCTTGTGAATCCTGGCTCTTTACCACCTTACTGGAGTGTAGCTGGAAGATGCTGGTTATTACATTTTTCCCATGTCCCTGTCTCAGATATCAGTTACTTCTGTTTCATATGAATTCTTCATCCCTGTATCACTAAAATATTAATCCCTTTGCAGCCAAGCATAGCAAGAAGCAAAGCATTTGTTTTTTTCTGAAAGTTTTTGTCACAATTGAACACCATGTAAAACAGTCCCATCAGTTCTACTGTAACTCCTTAGATTAATTTGAATATTCTTGTAAAAATTTAATAAAGATAAATGTTAAAATGAGAGCAAGTCTCTCACACTGGCACATGAAATTTTGCATGACAGACTCAGCTCTCATTCCTGTACTGAACATGGCTGAATTATCAGCTTCTTGGGCCTCAGGCAGCAGGAAAACCCATCAGTATCTGCTGCTGAGCCAAACTTAATTGCAACACTAAGTTGCTATGTGGCTTTAGGAAAATTAGAGACTCTCTGACTCAGTTTACTCATTGTAATAAATGGGCAAACAACACTTAATCCTTCTCCAAGGATTATCTTCTCTGAGTTGACTTTATCAATAGCACATTGTGATCCCACAAAACAAGTACAACTTCCCAAACACAGAAGGCTATGAAAACAAAGAATTCTGAAAGGAGAGAAGCTGCAGAAAATAGTGGTACTAATAAATCTACAGCAAAGTAAGGCCATTTTATTTCTATATGAGACTGTCCCTACCCAG
This sequence comes from Manacus vitellinus, assembly GCF_001715985.3. NCBI lineage: Eukaryota > Metazoa > Chordata > Aves > Passeriformes > Pipridae > Manacus > Manacus vitellinus. Next base: position 8,551,432 of record NW_021939882.1, read on the forward strand.
AAGAGCCTAAAGACATTCTAGAAACATCTTTCAAATGAATAATGCAATTCTCCAGTCTCAATTTACAGTAAGACTGTTCTTACTGGAAAAATGGAACTGCTGTCAAGCATCACTAAAATTAATTTGTCTGTGAGTTGGGAAATACTCCTTGAATTACATTACTTGGAAATAACTATTGTTACAAAGGAGAATATTGTCTATTTGCTTCAAGACTAAAGAGCCCCTTAATGAAGTCTGAATCAGAAAAAGAGGTGCAGACTTTGTTTCAAGGACAGGCAAGAAGATAGGACTGTCTCAGCAATTCAGAGAAAGAGGATGAAGGTCCCTCTGTGTGCAATATTTTACTTCTAGAGCTTTTTTAGGATGCAATAAATTTTTGTCTAGTGTGATAGGAAGGTATCAGATCCAAAACACTTCTATATATTTTTTTCTCATTTTCTGTGGAAGAGAAACAGTTTAGGCGTTGAAACAGGAAATCTCTGCAACTTATTAGAAGACATATATGTTCAGAGTCCAGCTGTTTTTTTAAAGCTGAAGTACCTCAGCTGGTCCAGACTTTTTCCAGCTCCATATTTCAGTGAATGAAAACAGAACTATCCACCATAAAGTGTCAGTTCTTTGTTTAAAATTACCCTTACTGGGCATTCGTGTATCTACAAGCTGTTCCTCAGCACTGCTGTGCCAAATTCCAGGCTTTACAAGTATCCAATACTGGGAACATTACACCATGATCAGTAAAACACCCAAGAACAAGTAGCAAAAAACTAATAAAGACCTCAGCAGGACAAATAAGGGATAATGCAGTTTAAAAAAGCACTCATTTGCTTTGACACTGTATCAACTACTGCAATGATATTTTTAAAATTAAATTTCATTAATTAGTGTTGTCTGTGGAGACTGAGAGCTTCATCCACGTTCACATGGCAGAGATTTGAACTCTGTCCATCTTAACATGATCCTTCACCCGTTTCTCACAGCAGTGGGCACAGTTAAGAGGCAGCAGCACAGAGCTCACCACAGGCAGAAGGTTGAAACCTCCTGGTGTATAAAACCATCACTGCTGACTGCAGGAGAAACGTGATCCAGGCAGCGAGGAAGACACCTGCAGACAGGCAGAAGTCTGTCCAACTTCAATGGTTTGTGAATAGGGAGACCTCTTTCCAGCTAATTACAGCCCTGTTCAATGACTACAGTGTTTCCCAGCACGCTGGAAAAATGAGCTATACAAAAGAAATACCAAAGTTTATTCGAGTTGTTAACAGCATACAATGTGTTCATAATAAATTTTATTTAGATGGTATATGTGGAGAACAGATGGGAGCGTTCATGTGTTTGGTAAAAATACTAGATGAAGACAAATATAGTTGATAGAGACTTTAAATTAAGAACTAGGAAGTTTTCATAAACAACTTAATTATCAGGGTCTAAATAAAGCTAAAGCTTTTAGGGTAAACAGACAAAATTACCAGCTACAAAGATCCTGCACTGCACACTCTGTCCTTTACATTCCTAATAGTGGGAGTAATGCATCCACATCCAACTCTCACTCTCATAAGCATTGAAACACTTGTCTTATGGGTGTCCTGGTCAGAAGTTAATAAGAAATCATTACATTAAAGGAAAAAGTTTAGTAAATCTTCCACTTCGTGATAGGCTGGAAGGAAAATTCACAGAAGGATAAATGAGAAGTACAATGTGTTCCATGAGCATATTCAGGAATGTTATTCGAATTTACAGCTTTCAAATTTCAACCTCCTAATCTTGGGAAATAAGAATAAATGGACATTTGAAGCCACTATGTAGAGCTCTGCTCTGCTTCCACAGAGCTTGGCAAGTATTTCATCAGTTTTTCTGAACTATTCTGGTGTACACAGATATAAACACACTCGAGTGTTACCAACACATCTGCATGTGCCAGTGGGACCTGCTCATATATTAGACCTGCACAGGTCCAACAGCAGAGTGAAGGGTTAAACATGGTGTGTAAGCAAGTCATGATTCCTGATTCTTCATATAAAAGAATGAGATGAGATGGGAGGGGGAAAAAAAACCCACCAGAAATAACAGAAGACATGGACACTCAGCACAGAAAAAAAAATTCAGTTTGAAATTTTGAATGTATTTTTTTTTTAGTTTTACTTTCATGCTCAGTAAAGTGAGAACTGTGATCAAAGGGTTTTCAAAAGTTATGCCATACAGCTATCCAATAGGGTATAAACTGATGCTAATTTCTAATGGCATTTTTAGAAGTGTCTTCTTTCACCATTTGAAACCTTTATCCCCCTGTCAAAGATAGTCAAAATTGGAGAGTAAACTGAAATTTTCCAGGCCAGGAAGGGAAGGAGGTATCTCACAAACAAAGCTTTATCACATAAACTTCAACTCCAGTAGACAGTTAAGGCAGAAAATAAGAATGAGGTACTCAGCAGTTTCCCTGTGATAAGTACATTTATCAGCCATAAATATAAAGAAAAAACAGGAATAATTTTGCACAATTGACCAAGGAAACACGATGCTATGAATTCAGCCTCAAGGCCAATACACTAAGCCACAAGTTTGCTAGGAAAAATTCTCTCCACTTCTATGCCCAGCTGTGTATTTCAAGAGCCTTTCAAGGCAAAGGAACACATTATTTGCTATAATGGGATCATGAAAAGGACGTTTTACATGCAAATCTTAAAGGAAGGTTTGGAAGCTGGCATGCCATGTTGAGCTGACTGCAGCATGAAGGACTTGATGGACACCTCAGCAAACACAGCTTTGGGAGGGGAATACTTGGCTACCAAATGGTCAGAGATGTTGCAAACCAAGTGAAGAATGAAACTAATTTTGAAATATAAAATTAACTTAAATTATTTTGCAGGAAGGGCTAAAAAATACAGTATTTGGAATTACTGTTATTTTACCACTGGAGCCATTTGAAAATGATTTCCTGACTGCACTGATATTAAGAGATATGTAGAACAGCTGACACCCTGATATCTGTATACAGTAGTATGAAGCTCTTCAGTAGGTCCAGGTGATACTGTTTCCTTGTTTATGCTCTGCCTTGCCATAGACATAATGGCTAAACCTCAATTTGGAAAAGATGAAGCTCATTGGCAAGGTCAAACGATGAGAAGAGCTGGCGGGGTGTGCATCAGACCCATCTGCTTAGGGATATATACAAATTATTTGGCAAGGCTTGGATAATATCACAGTAATTTTGGATCAGATTGCTTTTAGATTGCCAGGTGGAAGTTGAAAGATTTTGATCATCTGTTGTTCACAAAAATCTGTGACTCCTCCTTCAGAACACAGACCTTGCTACAGACACCCACACCTCAGGTTAGGGCACCCACAGTGGGGATGAATTAACTGTTTCTCTTCATCCCTTCTGAGGGAAATGTACCTTCTGTAAAAATGTACCTTCTGAGGGTTGCTGCTTAAAATACGATTAATTTAACATGAAAAATTAATTAATTTCATCCACTTCCAGTTTAGAAAAAAGAGTTTTAACATTAATCTGAATTTACCTAGAATTATCTGATTTATTTTTTTTTTAGTACATCTTTGTTTATACAGCTGCACTTACACTGACACATCAAAACATCAACAAAGTCACCTGCTGCTCACAACCATCATGAGACATCCTAGTTGCTAAATGGCACAGAAGGTGGGTATGAAAAGAAGATACTCTGATATTGTTCTTGTGCTGCCCCTCCCACCACTGGGCTGATTTAACTCCCTCTGCAAACCTTCCCAGTGTTACTGTCTGAAGCAAAACCACTGACAACATTTACACCCCACCATCTTCAGCACTGTGGAGTTACCTCCTGTGCCAGCCTAGGTTCACCTGGCATCTGATTAAACAACAATTGGCCATGGCAGCAGCACTGACTCCCTTGTCCTTGTTAATAAATCACAATTGTCAATTTATAGTAAATTAGGCAAACTCTGCTCTCTTAGGCCTCATTTTATTTAAATCAGAAAGATTTATGATCCTCCAGGGTATAATGCACCTTCCATTACCTCTGTAGCGAGTAATCAGGAATTTGTCTGTCAAAGTCAAAGTGCAAGGATTCATCATATTATTTTTTAAAAACTCTGGTTCTTCTCCTATGAGTATGGGATTTAATTCTCTGTGGACATCTGAGGTTTATTTTGTAATTATATTCATTACCACATAAATCCTGATTGCCCTTCCAAACCTCTCCTTACATAAGCACTTTGGGTTTCAGTGGTCTTTTGGGCTTTTAATCAATGTCATTAATCCATCACGGAGTCAATTCACATGGCACGTGTCTGAAATGAGTCTGGAGGTGCCAAACTGGATGAGGCAGATGCTCTAGAGCTTCCAAGGTTACAACTGGCTGATGCAGACCACTCTGTGAATGTTTTGGAAGATGCAGAAGAAAATTAGAGACACTGAATAGAGTTAATTTTGTACAGGGTGGACTCTATACATAAAATCCAACCCAAAATATTTGCCGTAAACCCAACACTGAATATTTTATAAGTAGTCCCTACTTCAACCAAGATTCACAATTGAGAAGTGCTCTGAGCACCTTCAGGGCCTGTTTATTTTAAAATAAATGTTGCAGTGATAAAACTTTCCCTTTCAAGGCCTCTCTTTTAACGTGAACTCAGTAGAGAAAGTTATAAAGATTGGACATTTGTATAGAAAACAAAAATACCATCAATGACATTTAAGAAATAAAATAAAATATAATTGTTGTATTTTAAATTAACTATGAATACGGAGAGGAGGGACACACTACAAGCAGGAACCCAAGGAAACCTAACATGGGCTTAGATGATTAAAAAAATCTCTTCAAAGAGCTCACTAGATTTCTGAAATAAATAGAGCTAAAGATGCTGGAAGATTCACAGGCCCTTTGAAGATCCTTCTGCTGGTGTATCCCTGTTTGTTAAGGATTCAGGCTTTTGGTTTGCAACAGCTCTGTGCTGATAAAGGGTCTCACACTGAAATACAAGTTATATCAGCAAAAATGCCAGTATAATCTGTTCTGCTCGTGGAAGCTCTGCAAAGCTTCCCCTCCAAGGCTTCCAGCTCAGAGATACCAGCACTCCTTTCTAGCATCCATCTGATAGTGGCTGGCAGTGACAGGTAACCCAGGCAGGCACAGGGGTTTTTCAGACTATCAAAGACATGAAACCTGCCCACTGTGATAATGAGACAGACACAGCAGTTATTTCAGAGGTGCTCAGCAGCACGAGGAGGGGACCCACAGGGTGAGGGGTGTGCCCTGCACCAGCTCAGAGCTGGAGCCTGACACTGTCAGAGAGCTTTGGGACAACTTCACCTGGAGTGTCTGTGCACTCACCCTACTCACTCACCTACTAATTCTCAAGCTAGTCTGGCATTAGGTCATTTCTGTTAACAAGAGAGAGTTTACTCTCACATGATGAAGTTTTCATTTTAGCCTGCTTGTAGCAAGTTCACCAACTCCATCACCCCCAAAGGAAAGGAGAAAATAAGGCAATCAGCCTCCCAGGGACAATCTCCGCTCGTGTTCTTGGACAACAAAAGAAACCCAAAAAGCCATATCATCAAGTGCAATCGGTGCCAAGAAAGCCTCAAGGATGACAGATGACAGACAGTCACAAGGAAATCTAACAATAAGGATTTTGAGCTGTGGCCAACGATGTCAACCGACCCAATCACGCGGAAATGGGGGGATGCAGAAAATTAAGAGCTGGTTAAACAGAACTTGATTAAGCAGAGTTATAGCAACCAGCAATCACCTGAATTACAGGCAAACCACAGAGGAAGAAAAATTATTGTTTAGCGTAATAGGACCAGGCAAACATACGAAGAAGAGCCTGAAATTCAGCTTAAACGCCAATAAAAACTTCTCCTTTACCCTATAGAAAAAGAAAAATTGGAAGACAGGTCACCTCAAGCATTTAGAACTAGACTAGAAAAACAGCAGTAAAAACAGAGTGAGGAGGAATAATCCACACTGGCAAGAAAATGAACATGGCAGTGCCCAGTTCTGGGTACAGCTCAGCTCGTCATTCACCTGAGCTGCTCAGCTACTTCTGACACAGCACAAACACAACAAATGCCTGAAGCTGCTCAACATCTGCTTTCCTTTGGCCTGACAGAAACTGAAATACTTCTTCAGAACTGTCTTTATTGTTCAGAGCCCTCATTAGGGCCTGCCACACCACGTGAGTGTGTTTTTACAGGGCCTGTGGTGGGTGTGTTCATGCCTCGACACCTTCAGCCAGCAACTGGGGTGGTAATCCCTCCCTAAGCCTTTCATTTCTGTGCTCTTCTGCATGTAAATCTCTATTTTCTTTAGAACTACTAAAACCAAAAGAGCAAAAAGAAAGAAACACAAGTCTGACTGATGCACAGTAGGTTTTACAGAATAAGCATACATGGGAAATTCTTGTGATTTCTGCAGGTTTTTTTCTGCCCTAGGAGCATTATATGAAATTATAACCACCTACTGCTGACACTGGTGTTTGCCTTAGAAATCCACACATAAATACAGGTCTACTCACTTTATGTGGCCACCCATTACCTCTCATCCCTAAAGGCTTTCTCTTTTATTTTACTATGAGTAGAAAATGCTTCTTCAACATTCATTAATAAGTAATTTTAGTATGCTTAAAGCTACCAAACAAAAATAAAACACCCCAGATCACATAAACACACACTCCAGGAGAATTTATTAGAATGAAAGTTCAAGGCAGAACCACCTCACACGAGCAGCATTTTGCTGCACTTATTTCTCCATGTGAAAACTTGGCACTGATCTGACATTCCACTGCCTGACCCCCAATCCTGACACTGGGAGAGGAAAGAGGCCAAGGCAGAGCAACACATGAAGGCAGAAGTGTTTGCTCTCCTGGCTGGTGTGGATGAGAGCAGGCTGGGTGAAGAGTTCCTTCCAATTTCTTCTCCCTTTGCAATTCCAACCTGGGGATTTATTTGTGCACTGAATGATCTATATGGGACTTACACGGATATGTTAACAGATCCAAAGAAACAGCAGCATGGAGCTACATTTGCACGCAGCATTAGCCTAACAAAGTAGGCACAGGCTCACACAACATCCCCACAACCCCACCCAAACCAGCATCACTGAGAAACTGCCCCATTGCAACAACCTCACTGTCTCACCCTTGAGCTGTGAGAGCTGCCCTGAGTGTCTGTGGATGAGCAAACACCACCATACCCCCCTTAGTTCTGTGCTGAATTCTCCTCAAACTGCCATTATTGTAGGACTCTGACAGATGGTTTGTGCAATGCTACAGACCATTGACATGGCAAAGTGCAAATACAAACTTCTCATGCCCCTGCTCCAAGCAAAGGCAAGGCCATGTGCACCCTCAGGAGGGAATGATATAGTCAGTGCAGCACCAAGTCCCTGCCAGTGGCACAGACTGTACCCAGCACTGATATAACCTGTGCTCAGCAGCCACAGCTTCTGCTCAGCTGCTCTGATCTGCTCAAGTGCTGGCACATTAGTTGTGTCTGTGCACAACATGGGATAGACACGAATCCTGCATATCCCAGAGACTTTCTGTTCTGAGACCCCCAGTTTCCAACCGTGTTCCCAGGGATGAAAACCTGGCCTAGGGGGTGGAGAGGGGGAAGAGCCAAATTCCTAGCAGAACTCTGGAGCCAGCTTCCTCAATAAATATCATTCTGGCTTCACTGTAATGCCTCCCACCACAAGAGTCTGGCTGCAAAGAGTGCTGTCTCTCCGAAGCCCAGGAGCTTTACCCAGGATTTTTCCAATTGTATCTGTCATTCTGGATGATTGGTGAAATTGCCTGAACCCTCCAGATACTGCAGTGCTGCTGGAAAAGTCAGGACACTGGCTGAGCTCAACAGGGAGGTGAATAGATTTGGATAAAACCTAGTGAGCAACACTGCCACAGACACACATCAGCAACTGGTGCCTGAAGGGTGGGATATGGGCTATGCTAATTGTACCTATCTTCCCTTTCCCTTTCAGACAGCTTTCAGTAAGAGCAGAACCCAGAGCTGACAAACATCCTGCATCCCAGCAGCTCTGGCTCCTTTACCTGAGCAGTCACAGAGGCTGTAGGCAGCCCCTGTGTTTCCTGTTATGGGTTGGCAATGTTCTTTCATTTCAGATAAAACAAAGATGTAATTTAAACTATTTCCTCAGTTCTACAAATAATTCTGTTCGAAAGAAGGAAATTATTCTCCTTGATTTGTTTTTACCTCAGTTTTCAGAAAAACCCCCGATGTATAAAAGACACAGAAATCAGCCAAAAAACCCCAAAAGGGCATTTTCAGAACGCAGCAATGGCAAAATACATTGTGTTGGTTTCCCTAACCTCAATTTTTACTACAGCTATTCAAGTGAATCCCTTCTCAATGGCTTATTGATTGCAAGTTTGATTATTCTGTTGAAGTCTAACACCCATAGACTCAATTTTGCAATATCAATGGGAATACTTAAAAGCCACACACTCTGCAGGATAAATGGATTGGTACAGTGCTGTTATCTATTTACCAGCCCCCAGCTGCACTCACACACACTGGCTCTGCAGGTGGCCAGCAGCATTTCCAGCAGAAGAAAGATCCATTTCTCTACTGGCAATCACACTTTACAATCTAAACCACACACATTATTTAAATAATCGTTCAAAGAATGCTATGGAGTAAAAAAAAAAAAAAAAATCCTGCTGGATAATTACACCTATGTCTGTGTTTAATAAGAAAACACAAGTTTCATGACGTGAAGAGCCACCTCCTGCCAGCACTGGTGGCACCCTGGAGCTCCTGCCCATGATCCTGCCAGTTGTTGGAGGTGGCACTTTCCCACCAGCTCCCACTCTTTGGGGCTTTCTCCCCAAAGAACAACCCCAACAGCACTGTTTCAACCATGGCTTATCTACAGCACACACATTCATCACTCATTTTAAAGGAAGAGCAGCAGCAAAGATTGTTATCAGCACAGCCTTGCCCCTTCCTGAGTGAGCAATCTCTATTTCTGTCCTCATCAGACACCACTGGGGCCCTCTGGCCTCGCAGCTCAGGTGGTCCATGGCTTATCTCACTTTTAAGCTTACTCAGACCACCAAGGGCAGCACTGCACGTTGCTAAAAGCCCCATAAAAGGTATACATTCAACAGCAAAAACATTTTTGTGAGCATGAAAAGTCAGACATGGAGTCATCATCAATGTGGCAGCGAAAATCAGAGTACAGGCCTTTGAGAATGCAGCTAATTGATAGAATGTCCTGATTCATCAGGCACCATTCTGGCAACTGGAAACTTAGGTGGCTTTCTGCTGGCTGGCCCACTGGTTTTATCTGAAGGCTGGCATGAGCACAGGAACCCCAGAAAACTGTTTGTAATGTCTGTCCCTACCCAGGGAACATTATAAAGCCGTCAGCTTACATTTGAAAAAAATGGGTGGGTTTTTCACTTTATTGATGCACTCTTCCACACAGGATTTTTTGAAAATCTACATCAAACAAGGAAAAACAAATGCTGAGAGGGCAGATTTAGGGCAATTTATCAAGGTCTGGGAAATAGCTTCCAGATGGATTGAGCTGTTTGGTGCTGGCTGGTGAGAAGGAAGCAAGGTATTGTTATTGAATTAGCATGAATCTCTGGTGGAGAACTGCGTGGTAGAGTGCTCCTTTCATATGGTTTGCATTTGGGCCTGTCATACTTCATTTTTATTCAAAAACCTGTGGTAAAGACACACGGTTCTTTTCTATTTTTTTTCTTTTTGCTTATTAAATTTCCCCCAGTTCTCCCTGAGCTGTTATCCAGGCAGGATTTTTAAACCCTGCTCCAAGTGCCATGCCCAGGTCTGTTTGCTCCGTGCCACGCTTGGCTGAGGGCTCGGTGCTTACCAGCTCACAAGTGCTTTTGGGTTTTTCATTCCCACACTGATGTCACCTGAGAAAGCGTGTGAGAGAGGAGAAAAGCTGGATGCTCTTTGAGATGTCTGAACTGAGTCACTTCAAGTGTTTATCAAAACCCTTTCCAAGGAAAACGATGCATCCTGAGGTTTAATGTGCAGTACAACGTGCTGATATCACCAGAGGGTTATTCTTGATAATTTATCCTCCCTTCATAAATATAAACTTAATAAACTTCTAGCAGTATAAATGAATCTGTACTAGAGAATTTGTGAATAAGAAATACTGTAAAAAAAAACCAAAACCAACCACCACCAAACAAAAATCTAAGAACAAAAAAAGAAGATGCTCATAACTAACAAATTTTCACTTTGAATAGCTTGGGTACCTGTTCCATGATATGTGCCCTACAGAGTAAGACGTACACAAAGATTCATGTATTTTCCTGCTATTTCTGAAATAGTTTACTTTTCAAATTCCCATCTGAATTCAACATAATTTATGTTAAATATCAAATTAAAATGGTCGTTCTTCTGTTAACCCGAGGAGATAAACAGATTGTTATCAAGTAGTGTCAGTAAATGAATTTTTGACAATATGGTCTTTTAAGATCCCAGAAAAGTTGCTGGTTGATATGCCAATGGGTAGAATGACTTTTAATGACAGGAAATTTCCAATGGTTTTTTCAATTATTTAGGGGAACTGTTATTATTCTTGAGTACTAGGTGTGGGGGCCAAGAAAAAATGAGCTTTACATCTTCCCTTTTTCCAATGTTTCAAGGATCTACCACAATTACTCTGGGATGTATCCCAGGCAAACAGAGAAGGGAAATGGTGATATCATCAGGACCGATTAATTCCTAAATCCTACCTCAAATGTAACACATGGATACTTGTGCTTACTTCCCACATGTATGTCTGGTTTTTGCCCTTCTTTTTTTTTCCAAAGTAATAATTCTTATTACTTTATGTTTTATGAGCATCTGCTTTAACTGACCAAGACTGTAGGAAATATCCAAAGAGGCAAATAAAATCCCAGTCTGCAGGATGCAGCCTACTTCTTTGCCCATAACATCCAAACCCTCCAGGCTGTGAACAGATCATATGCCTCATTTATTACTTATACTTAATCCTTCAGCTACTGGCTCCTGAGTTAGATTTCCAGCTATATCACCTCTGAGGCAGTGTCTTGGTACCCTCAAGCTGTCACGACGCAGTGTGAACCAGGGGAGCTGTACATCAGTGCTGAAGGGCCTGCATTACTCAGTGACATGATTTCCCCATTTTCCAGTGTTATCAGTAAGCTGGCACTGCATGCCCACAATGCCTGGCATCCACAGCATTCACAAGTGCAGACCCCTCTGTGGACATCAGTGCTCCAAAGACAGGGACAGCTGAGTCAGGGGTTGTGTCTGATCAGTGATCACCTTTCTCTTAGTCAGTCTGTGTAAGATGGATGTCAACTAGCAGGTACCAACATTCTGTCACCCAGACCAGACTGGCACTTAATTCTTATCTGAATTGCCTCCTCTTTGGCCTGGAAGCCTATAAAGTGGTTATCCTGTTGCTGGCAGAAGAAAAGAAACTAAAAGGAAGATAAACCCAACTTGCCATTTTGTATGGATGTCTACACTACACAATCAGACAATGCCCAAGGTTGGAAGCGACCTCTGGAGAGTGTACAGTCCAACCAACCTGCTCAAAACAGGGTCAGCTAAAACAAATTGCTCAGGATGATTTGTGTGGTCACAGCATAAAGCAATGCAATTCCAGTAGCATGGGATAAAATTTGTAGTGGGGCAGAGCTGAAAAGTCACACACAATGTGCCCGAGTAAGGGATTTTTTGAGCCCAGTTGCCTGTAAAATTGACATGGTGCATAATTAAACTTGACATGGTACAACAATTAAAAGACCAGCAGGGAAGGGGAAATGCTCTGGCTTTTCATGTAGCTCATTTGTGGTCATACCTTGAAACCAAAAGGGCAAGTGCATTGATAAAGCTCCACTGGGTCACTGCTGCACGTCCCGTTGTTCCTACACGGGTTGGAGAGGCAGGGGTTGCACTTGGACACAACACTGAGATCTGCTGGCTCTGGAAAGGCAGACACAATGCATTAATGGAGAACTGGAGTACAAAACTGACACTTCCCATGCACACACAGACATTTCTTCCTAAGCAATATTCACCCTGTGCTGGCACAAACACACAAACACAGCAGCCTGGGATTCCCAGGGATCAGAGAGGCTTTAAGTGCTTAAATCAAGTGCTAGGGAAGTCTCAATGATGCTTATATTGTGAAGATGCAAACATACACTCTGAAAAAAACACTCTGGGAACCTCCAGAGACTGGTTTATATATATATATATATATATATGTATATTTGGTTTTCAGCAATTTTTCCTTCTCTCAGTGCTGGAAATCCTGCAACAGCAACCCCCAGGGAACTGTAACCTGACATTTCTATGGCTGATAACAAGAATGAAAGTGCAGATGCAACAGCATAAATAAAAAACATGCACAAGAAAGATTTAGTTAGAGGCTTATGGGAATATTTAGGTGCAAAGTGTTCTACCATTCTTAATTTTTAACTTAAGCTAAAAACTTATTTTCTTCCTATTCTGCCCAGAAGAATGATCATCAGCATTCAGCTATCTTGGCAAAATGCAAAAAAAGCCAAATATGCAAAGATGTAAATGTATTCAAGTAAATACACATGGCCATATTTAAATCATTTAACAAACCTCATATATGTAACAGAAATCTTCCAGACAAACAGTGATGTTTGTGAGTGAGTAGGAAAACAAACACAGACCAAAACAATACCGAGTACATTTGGGGTCCCAAATCAATCATTATTTTATTGTTGAGATTTTACAGAGAGCTAATTTAGACAGTTATATTCATAGCTAAAGAATGGTGATTTTTTTTTTTAAATGGCAGCCTTTCAAATATTAAAGAGTATTAACTCATTGGCTTTTACATGTAAAAAAGAAAACCTAGCACTTTAAAAGGGCTTAAATGATACCAAATTATATTAAAATAATTTTGTTTAGCTTTTAAGGAAATATGCTTTAAAATAGTTTAAAATAGGTCCTGTACTCATCAGAAGTGGGCATAAAGCTTCTGGTATTATATGGTAAGTAGTGAGAAGTAGTAAATTATGAAACATCCTGAAAGTGAAGAAAAGAAGTTTATATTTGATGACCTGATGTTTGGGAGAAGGTGGAGCTCCAGAGGGTTTCCAAAACTAGGGGTGAGAAAGCCCTTCCAGTCAGGGATTTGCTTTGAATCATCCTGCATGAGCTATAAACCTTCTCTGTTTACTCTGAACACTTGCAGAGCACCAACAGGCGTAAGAACATGGCAGAAATGGGGACCAAGGGGTCTCAGCTGAAGAGCACCTGCCAGGTAAGGGCTGTGTCCTGGTCCTGCACTGATGGTGGTGCCTTCAGGGCACTCAGTAATGAGTTAAAAATACACAAGAAGTAACAAATCCCCAAAAAATAAATATAATAAACAACTGTTTGTCATCCTCTGCTGTCTTTGTGTTCATGTCTAACTAAATGCCACACTTTGTACCTTGGAGCTGGGGAAATCACACCTGAATTTCTGGCCCTGACAGGGGCTGGAATACAACTTATCTGAGCTACTTGTGTCCTGATGGTAAAATATACAAAGAACAAACCAAGGTAGCTCCTTGGAGAGCTCATGAGCCAGGCAGCAGTGCTGCTCTTCCAGATTTAGAGGTCAGTAAGCAAGAATTTGTTCTATTATTTATTTATTTCATAATACACACGCGTACATTTTCCATTTATTCCTGTAGCATAGATCAAAGCTAATCAATGTAGGAGCTAATAAGAACAGTGTTAGTTCCTAGCAGTTAAGTAGTTCATTAGTTTGCCCTTGTGGATTTGATTTATAAATCCATATAGCAAAATGCCCTCAGCCCAGCACATTCCTTTCCTCTACTGCATAGCTGGGAGGGCAAGTTAATAAAAAACAGAGCTGAGTTTGCATGACTTGCACATTACACACTTTTATTTTCTTGGCTCTGCTGAGACATAACCTCCTGCTCAGTCACAGGCTAAAAACATACTTTTAACAAGAATAAGTTAAACTACTTTCTTTTTTTTTTAATGTAAAAGTTCCTAGAGGTCACAGAGGACACCTGTGCATGACCCTTACACTGCATCTCAAAGTACCCAGCTCAGGATGGGCCAACTCCTGCCACAGTGACTCAGGGATATGGAGGGTTCAGCACTCCCTAAAAGTCCAGAACTGGAGCTCCACGTGCACCCAGACAGAACAGCATGAGTCTTAAACATGCACATGGGAAATGGGTGCAGTAAGACTACTAAATCATGCACTGTTTTTCAAAATGTTTGTATTGTGACGAGCAAAGGTGAATTTTTCTAGGGCTTGGAGCTTCTTGGACTCTACTGCCACTTATCCACACCATCAACAGTTTCTTCTTGCCCAAAGACCAGCTCCAAATCAACACTTTTTTCTCCTTTTCTATTCGGATAAAGCAAGCCATGGAGATAGTAGAAAATCCCATTTTGGGATATCAGAAAGTCCAGCAGCTTTCTAGTGGACCAAAACAATATTTACATAAAAAGCATACAGCTACTTTTAATATCCTGGATAACAGACTTATCTCTAGACTAAGAACTGCTTGTTTAGTTTTGGGAGAGAGTGAACATAACTATTGATATATCTTGGTTTCAGAATGAAGAAAGCATCTAGCTTCTCTTTCTGAATTAATTTACAGATCCTGTTTAATACATAAATGCAATTATTTTCTGTGGTTCACTTCATGGGAACAATGCATTATTTGGTATTTTTAGTACTTAGGGTGTATTTGTACTTCAGGTCTGAGAGACCATTGTAAAGGCTGTAGTTTGATAATTACAGTCAGAGTTCTGATAGTTCTGAGACTGAAATTTCAAAGTAATTAAATTATAAGGTTACAGTTATTAAAGATATATCTGAAAGGACATAAAATTCAGCTCAGCCTTGGGAACCTGTGTTCTAAACCCACCTCAACACCATTATTTGTTTGTTCAGCAGTTTAATCCCAGCATCTATAAAATCACCCTGCCAAGCAGTACTGTAAATGTGCATGGCACTCTGAGACACATAAAAACTGGCTTTATGCCCTCATTTCCATTTCTAAGAGAGGCCACTGAGCCATCTTTTCCACTATAAATACACCTCCACCTTCAAGTACTTGCTGGTAACCTAAGCAAACCTCCTAAACTTTTTGTTTTACAATGAGAACACAGAGGTATGTCCAAATCTTCATTCACTAATGAGATACTTTATCTATAAAACAGTGTGCTCCTTTTTAGTTGTCTGACTGCTCTCTAGTGCAGCACACTCCTATCACTGAGTACCCTAATGGTTCATAGCTGCACCTCAACCCTCTCCTGAATGAATGTACGCCCCATTCAAACATGACAAGTTTTCCATAATCTACAGCTGATGAGAACAGTTTGCAGATGTGAAAATTAAAATGTGCTTTTGCTAAACACTTTCTAGAAGAATTCTCAGTTTCTCAATTTTCAAGTGCATGTATGTGATAAATAGAACGCTCTATATTTTTAAATAACTTATTTTACCCAAGTTTTCTGGGGTAGGCCATAGGCCAAAACCGATCTATTTGCTCCAGTAAGTTCTAACACCTTATGTGCTAATGTGCCACTGTATAATCTGGTGTGAGCAACAGGAATACATATATATGTTGTGAGGTTCCCTGGCTTTCCTTCCAGTGGAGGAACTGGAAGAAACTCTAACTGCTCTAACTGCACCATGTGGAAATGCAAAATGGAAGGAACGCGATGGCTCAGAAAGCCAAAGTCAAACCCGCCGCGCCCTCAGACGCACCCTGAACCCCAAGAGTACAAAGATGAAGCCGTGTGTGTGTGAGGGAAGGCAGCAGGACAGGGCAGGGAGCTCTGGGATGGCTCCTACCTTTGCACTGGAAGTGGTGGGTGGGGGTGGTGAGCAGCAGCCTGTCCACCATGGCCTCGGGGCCGCTGCAGCGGGCGATGCCGGGCTCCTTGTAGCCCGCCTTCACCCACTCCGAGAGCCAGCGCAGGTGGCAGTCGCAGTGCAGGGGGTTGGTGCCCAGGGCCCTGGGGGGGGAGAACAATCAGCAGAGGTTATTTGGCAAAGACAACAGCCCTGACCTCACTGAGCCACGTTTCGTCCTACGTTCCTATTCCCAAAGACTTCCAAGTCTTGGGGAAGTGAGTGTTCTCATCACTGGGTAGGGGAGCTGTAAAAATGCCTAACGAGAAATCCCTTTTTTAAACAGCTGTGCTCCAGCAATGCCACCAGACACTGCTTTCATAAAATTTATCACTTTGGTTCCCTTTACTTAATTCTTTGTCCTTCCTGAGCATATTCAAGCAGTGAGTTGTGTAATTCAGTTTGGATCTGATGACTCAGGTTAGTGACTCCTCTCCAGATGAAATACACACACACACAGAGGATAACTCAGTTTTCAGAACTGCAACCTGGTGTCTGCTAAGTTTATTTATGGCTTTGAAAACACATTTGCTGCTTAACCCATCATTTGAGTTAGGTCATATAGCTGAAGAAGATATGTTTATATAGTGAAATGATAATTCTCAGAACTTCTTTATTTTTATGGACATCTATCCGAAAGAAAACAAACCTTTTAACCTTAAATTCAGGTGCTGCCTTGACTCATTTATATTTCTCTTTCTCTTAAAGAAAGTGTCTTTTCAGGCAATCAGTCAATTACAAACAGAGTCCAGACTTCAAAAAAGTCAGTTTAAAACCAACTGATTTTTGAAAGTGTGAAGAAATGCATGTTGAAAGTCTGAATTTATTTTGCTCAAAGCAAACGTAAGACTTTAGCTGTAAAAACACCTGAATTGCCATGGGAAGAAAATGAACTAAATAAAGATTAGCACAGGCAACAGATAGTAAAGAAACCAGTAATTCAAACTGGGTTTTAGACTTTAAAATTTCTGCATATGCTATAAACTATTTTTAAGGTGGTACTTTAAACTCAAGCTTCTTTCAAATAAAAACATATCAGGCAGGATATTAAGATAGAAACCTCAGTAAATTTGTTGATACATTTCTACTGGAGTGACTAATGAACCCACTGTGCCCTAGACAGATTCATAATGAGAGTTCAGAGGTTCAAACCCTGTCTGGGCCTCATTCATCAAAATTAAATGTGTACTGCAGCACAGCATTAAAAAATATCCATCCACTCCTCCTGGAAATCCATTGCTTGCAATGGAAAAAAACTACTGGGTTGACTTTTTGACCCTGTAACTGTGATCAACTGGCTCACTTGTCCAAGGTCAAATAAAATGCAGCAGTGAAAGCTGGATTGAGAAATTAACTTTAGCATTAAGCAACTGCCATATATAAAATGAGAGTGGGAAGACAACTGAAAGCTAGTTACCATGTCAATTAATATTTATAAACTACATTAGAAATAGAACTGCTCTACAGACACTAGAAATTATTACCAATAACACTGTTGACAACTGCAGAAATTATTGTATGTATCCTCCTGTTCTTCTGGTTGTACTTTGTGCTTTGCTGGGGTTTTTTTTGGCTTTTTTTTGGCTGTTTTTTTGGTGTTTTTTTGTTTCTTTTTTTCATTTATAGAAACTCCAGTGAATTTTTGTATTTTCATTCATGAGTTCTAATATATTCTCTCAATTTCTTTGCACATTACAGCAAATGATTTCCAGAAGGTAAAAATATCTTGTGCTGTAGTGAAACACCATCAGCAGCATTTTCAAAATGCTAGGCAGGTTATTTCTGTTCAGACACGTATTTTGTTTCGATGCAACTCAGTGAAGTCCATTAAAATAAATCCATTCACAGTAAGAAACAAAGAAGGGGACGGGTTATTTTTATAGGTAATTAATGTAAATTTGAGTAAAGACGAGATGATTCAACAGGACTAGGAATCTGAGCTGTTCACAGGAAATATGCTGGAAATACCTGCTGTACCCAGCACCTGTTAAAAAGGGTTTGTGGAATCCCTGGATTACCAGGGGGTCAGTTTATGTGTGGGCAGTGTTTGGGACACTGGGTATTGAAGAGCTGTGAGTGGTGAGGACAAGTGCAGGAACTGACCTAACTCAGAAGGTCTCAGTTCCACCCCAACGGATTTTGGGTCGATATTAAATAATATTACACTTGATCCTCCAGGAGTGCTGTTTTTATTATGGACTAAAAAAGTTAGTAGAGTTGTGGCTTAAATAGACAATTGCGTGGTTCAAGTAAATAAAGCAATAAATAGTAAGCAAAAGCAGTGTGTGTATAGCACATACAAACCTTTGTTATAATATTTGCATTACAGATGGTTACAGTGTAAAGGAAATGTGGTGAACATTTTCTTTAAAGAGCTATGGAGAAAGCGAGGGAAGTATCCAGATTTTGTTCTTCCAGTTACAGATCAACTTAAAGCTGTTATGAAAGACTCTGACTAAAACCAAAAGTTTTGTCTGTGCAACACAAATGCCTCTTTGCAATTCTAAAGGTTAATTGTCCTGACACAGGAGGCCCAGGCTCAAAACCCTGGTAACTCACCTCTCTCCTGCCAGAGCACCTATCCCACCCTTGCACACACAGCTGGAACATTTAGGATAAAATTTTCTTCTCCCCTGCTTTAAGAGGTCAATGAATAGCAACTCCTTGGATAATTTTCAAACTGACTCCAAGTGTATGCTCTTTCCTTGAAGACCTATATATGAGGAAGGGCTCAAAATGCATTTATTTTCAATTATGTATGACTTAGTTTGAGTAAGCACAGCTTTCTCTGGCATGTGAAGAACAAATTCGTCGTCGTTGCTAAAAGTTTCAGGATCCTCTTTAAGAAACCAGAGAGCACAATTGCACTGTAAAATTCAACTGTTCAACTGTGCAAATTACACCCCAGACAGGTCTTATTTATTTTATGGATCCTATTTATTACTGTTCATTTGAGCTTTGTGTATTTTACATTTCTGGCAGCACATATATCCAAACAGATAGACTGCAGAGATTGTGTTGGGCCAAAGGGGGTTTTATCACTCCCTAAGGTGACCAGTTTACCCAGGAAAACTGTGTCTGCACTTCATTTAAAGTGAACCCCGAGGGAAATCCAAACAAATGGGGCACGATATGTTTATCTCTTATTCTAAAAATACCCCCAGAAGCCAGATTCCCAATATGGAAGGTGTTATTGCACTTCCAAAAGGAGGTGCAGGGCTTCAGCTCAGTCTAAACAACACACAAAATGACTTGACTATACTGGGAATGAGAAAAACAAATACACTTTGTGTAAAACAAATTATATCAAGGTGTAAGCTGGAAATGAAGAGGGTTATTTCTCAGCTCAAGTTGCCCAGATTGCTCACATGATTTCTGTCCCTACCAATCTGAGATATTTTTATTTTTCATTGCCCAGAGAGAAACAGAGGCAGAAACTGCCACACAGAAAGACACAGTCTGAGGATATACCTTCTATACAGAAAATATGTCCATTCAAACTGAATCTTGTGTTCAGGGAACTGTTCTGGAGGGCATGTTGGAGGTTGCAAAGAGATAACAGATAGATATAAACCTATGTTAAATGCACACATAGCTGTTTTTATGTCTCAGTGTGTGTGTGTCCATCAGCAGCAGAGCAGAAAACATCCACATCAACCTGTGAAACTGGTCACTTCCCACAGGGACCAAGAGCTGCCCAACCCTCTGATAACTTGAGGACACTGATAAAGAAACATGTTACACAAAATCACCTCTCCTTTACATGTATTGTTGAATAATGAGAAGTATCACACACCATCTCACTGAAAAAGCACTGTCTGGTCACTTTTTTGGCACCAACTGCAACACTTCAGGTTTAGTTTGTAGCCATTGCAGCTATTTGTCTGTACAGTTCTTTCATCAACTGAACTGCATTTAAAAATATCCTGGAACTCCACCAGGACAAGAGTAACTTCCTGAAATGTCTAATAATTTTTGCAAATTATGGAATGAAGTATTAATGCTGTGAAATGACCAATTTCCACGTGATTAAATAGATGTGTCTGAAGTAGTGATTCATCAACAAGTTCCTATACTGACAACATTCCAGTATGCAAAACATATGACACTTATTAAGGGAAGAATTCACATTTGCTTAATATTTGCTCTTTGTGGGAGGTTTCCTGTCTCACTCTCAGACCATAACACACTCTGCATTTCACATCAACAATGCTGAAAGAAAACCTTAAACACAAAGCCCACAGAGAAGGAAACTGTCACACTTGCTCATTTGGTTTTCCTTAAGAAAATATTTTTGTAACTAATAACAACACGTTCTAGTATTTTTTTGTTTCTTTTGAACAGATGCACTATGAATATCCAGAGCACAATATGAAAAGTGAGCAGGAAAACCAGAAGAGCTACACAGTCCTACACTGGTAATAATATGCAGTGTTTTATAAATCTGAAGCCATCAATCAAACAGATGAACCCAAGCAGAAGTACTTACAGATGGGACAGGGATACCAGGTCATTGAAGGAACCTTCAGGAACACTGGAAATATCGTTTCCATGGAGTGTCCTAGAAGAGAGAGAAGCAGGAAGGTAGCAAACCACAGTATTTTGTCTGCTCCCTGCTCCCTTTACTACACAAGTAAACGGATTAATGCTTAAAAAGGGTATTTAATTTTGTTTCTTCGAGAGTTTTTATGAGCTTCACAACTCTTGAGTTTCCACACTTTATGCATTATTACTTCTACTTCTAGATGCTGGCATTTAAAACAATGGTACAATCAGAATCACTGGTGACTGCGGCTGTAAATTAAAGAGGTGACATACTATTTATGCCATTAAAAGTGTATTGATGACAAGCAGACCCCCACATACAGACCTGTGTTCTCTTATGGAATCCCATTAGCCAGAAACACGGCAAAAACAGAACAGGGAAAATAAGAACTGTGAAAGTTAAATTAAATATTGACTTCAGAGAGATCCTAGGAGAGAGCAAGGGTCCCCGAAGGCAAATATGACTGTGCTCTCTCGTTCTAGTTTCCCATTCTTACAGTAGGAAATACTTCTATGTGTGGTGTTTTTAAAACCCATTTGACAAGTACATTTGTGCTACCAAGGAAAGTACTTGAAATTAGTTGTTTTAGGACATTATTCACCCTGTGCAAAGAAACTAACATTTTTCTAGCAGGGTTTTCAGGACCCTTGTGAAAGAGTTCTCCCCTGTTTCCAGGGCAATTTAAGTATCCACTTTATCTCTTTTCTAAGAAATACATTTATGTGTGGGTTACATAAGGAAGCATAAATGGGAATTACTGTCACTGCTCCAGACATGGCAGAGGAGGCTGGAAAACAGAAGGCTGCTATGTGTCAGTTTTGTAGCAGCTCTTGCCCTGGAGTAATTTATTTTCTAACTTACCCGCTAATTTGTTGACAATGCAATCACACTTTCTATTTCTGTGAGTGTGCATATTCTTGAAACACTAAGTTTATTTAGAACAACCCAGATCTAGACCCACAGAAAAACACAACAGCCCCAAATGAAAACAAAAGCATCTCTTTTTGCAGCCTTCCTTCCCTAACACCACTATAAGCTGCACCAGGATCTCCATGATGCCTTATAACTGTTACGAATTCTACCTTTACACCCTGCCTTATGTCAGTACACACAGCAAGGAAAGCCAAATTTGCCAGGGGAAGATCCCCCTTGTCCTGTCTCCCTGGGTCTGTGACCTATGTGAGCACAAGCAATGTCACCACAATCACGTTTCACAGCTCATTGCAGCTGCATTTTCTATCTCACTGTGCTGCAAAGCTTTTCTACAGAGCATAAACCCACAAAAACTGCAGCAGAGTTATCCTGCTGGCACCTCTCTCCAGTTCTCACTGCCAGTATGCCAAAAGCTTCCCCTCCCAACATCCTGATTCTGAAATTTTCTTTTAAGCACACCTTGGTTTTGGCTATTAGTAATAACTTGACATATAAAAGGATGGATCTCCAAGCAATTAATCTGACCAGGAACAGGAAGGATTTGAGCTCCCACACAGTAACTCCAGATAAAACATACTCTCTAATTCTCTACAGAATGACCAACTGACTGAGACAAACCCCACGGCTATTAAATAAGGAGTGTTTTTGTTGGTATGAGGATGCAAAATATTCCTTCCTTCAGACTTCAGTAATGTGAGCACATTTAAATAAGCAGCCATTCCTAATTTCTGATCTTTTAAACAGCTTAAAGATCTGCAAGATGATTCTCTGTGAACAGACAGCAGAATTTAGTATTTCTCTTCGTGTTGTATTAGTTGTGTTTATTCTGTGAAGGTTTTCTTTCCTAGGTGTACTGGAAACTCTTCCAAGAGAAGCTGAAGAATGACATAACCATTTATCAGCAAGAAGATAATCCCAGCAAAAATAAAAAAAAACATTTAAAATGACTGGCTTTATTACATATCTCAAACACATGGATGCAAATGCCTGCATTTTAGTAAAAAAATTACAGCAACATCATCACCCAGGCAGCTAAAACGAAATGACAAATGCTAACAAACTTAAAACTCACAATAATAAACAATGGCAAGATAATTCAATAGTGCAATAAAATCTTTTTCCTCTTGAATCACCAACAGGAGCTCATTTTTATATCAAAAATCCTTATAAGCAAATGGCCAAATAAAATCTTTAACACTAGGACAGTTAAAGCCCACACACTGATGTGTGTGTTCTCCCCCAAAAGCAGAACTTCTAGCAATCCTCTTGTCTAAACACTGGTAAGCAGCAGGGGTGTGGATTTAAGGTGATGTGGATCTCATCTGGAGGACAGAGTAACAAAACACACTAATTCCTGAAGTCAAAACTTAATCTCACTAACTTATTCCTTTGTCTTCAGGGAGGGAAATGAATTCAGCATATCCTTTAGGGCTGGAGTTTTTTGGTTGTTTTTCTTTCACTAACCCTTCCCACGTCCTGCCTGCCAGCCCATTGTCCACAGCATTGGGTTACTGCAGACACAGAGGGGATGTGTTTTCAGTGAAGACAAACGTGGCCAAAGGCTTGGCCGAGCTCACAGAGCCACATCCCACCGGGGGCAAACACCGACAGTGAACCCTGAGGGATGCCAAACCCTGCAGGACCCGGCACAGCTCAGATGTCAGGGACAGTGGGAAGCCTCAGTGTCACTGCTCCATGCTCACAACTGCAGAGCTTTTACAGGTCATCTGGATAAGCACAAGATCAGTGTTTACAGAGCCATAGTGCTGTCTACTCTCTTATATGGATCTGAATCATGGGTCATCTACCACCACCACCTGCGACTCCTCGAACGCTTCCATCAGTGCTGCCTCCGAACAATCCTAAACATCCACTGGTCAGATTATGTGACCAATACTTCTGTTCTAGAGCAAGCACCTTAAACCATCTTGTCTGGGAGATGCTCTATGCTGATGACACCCACATAGAAGCAGCTCTGCAGCGTTTAACATCCTGCTTTGCAGATGCTGCTGAGCTCTTTGGGCTGGAAGTCAGCTTAAAAAAGACAGAAATTCTCTATCAACCTGCACCTCAGGAAGTCTTCCATCATCCCCATATCACCATTGGCCAATCAGTGCTCAGTTCAGTCCAGTACTTTAATTACCTAGGCAGCCTCATCTCCTCGGATGGTAAGATTGATGGGGAGATAGACAACAGGTTAGCAAAGGCATACAGTGCTTTTGGAAAGCTTCATAAGAGAGTTTGGCAAAATAAACACTTGAACAAAAGTACAAAGATCAGTGTTTACAGAGCCACAGTGCTGTCTACTCTCTTATATGGATCCAAATCATGGGTCATTTACCACCACCACCCGTGACTCCTGGAACGCTTCCATCAACGCTGCCTCCGTACAATCCTAAACATCCCCTGGTCAGATGATGTGACCAATACATCTGTTCTAGAACAAGCAGCAGTCACAAGGCCATGTTGCTGAGAACACAGTTGCGTCTCCAGGATGAAGGACCACTGCCTCCTTAAGATCTTGCCACCAGCTGCCACAAGAGAGGAGCCCCAAAGAGGAGATACAAGGACTCCCTGAAACAACATCTCAGCCTTGGCCATATTGATCACCATAACTGGTCTACTCTGGCCTCCAACTGGGAGGTCTGGAGACACACCATCTATAACACTGCTGATGCCTTTGAGAACACAGCAGGATCACCCTCAAGGAGAAAAGGCAATGCAGAAAGAATCGTGTCTTGCAGAATACACCATCTAAGGAGTCTTTCTGCTGTGCCTTTTGCAACTGGACATGTCTATCTTCTATTGGCCTTTTTAGCCACCAACGTGCTTCATTCATGAAGCCCAGCCATGATGATGGATAAGTGCAAGTAGCCATTCTGTGACGCAAAATAATAATAATAATAATAATAATAATAATAATAATAATAATAAACCAGCCAAATATTTGCATTAGGTCAGATCAGTGCAGCATCCAGCAATGAAAGTGTACTGCAAAAACCAGTTCCAATGGTTTGCCCAAAAAGTATTAGTGGGAGCTTTATCATCACATGTATTACTGTTTGATTGAGCTTTGAACTGCAGTAAATATCCATCAGTTTTCAGCAAAAGTAGAATATCTCATCTTAGTAGAATATCCAGTAGCTCATTTTATCCTTTTTCCCCCCCCTAAATATAATATGGAAAATTATTTAGTGACCTGAGAAAGTATTTTGATTTCTGGTCTTTGCCTCTTAACTGAATCACATATAAAAATATGTGATTACACAATAAAAATAATCTTTAAAATAATCTGTTCAGGTCTTCCAGGAAGTTACAATATTTAGAATTTGTCTCAATCTCATCTTTCTTAATCTGTTTACATTTAATTCCTGAGAAGACTAGCTTTGGACAAATGAACTGAAAAACAAACCCACAATTTTTCACTGTAATAGTTTTGGCACAAAAACTTCCTGATATCAACTTCTGCTTATTAAAAGAATTCTCCAGACTCTGTGTCGTGTGGTCCCCAGCACACTCGGGCTGCCATTGTGGATAAACCATGTGAAGACTGAGATTAAAGGTCTGATTGTGTAAACACTGATAGATATTAAGGCTTAAACACAAACATGTTGACTCTGCAGTTTTCTCAACTGGGATTGTGCTGAAAAGTGTAAGAGAGGGAGGACAGGATGAAATATCTGTCAAAGACCAATTGCATCATACATGTATGATTATTCTGATTTTCAAAGACATATTTAATGTATTTACTATAGAGGCAAAAAGTAAAGAGAACATAACTTGGCAGACAGAAGTCTGCATGAGAAGGGTCTGCTACCTTCAAAGGCATGCACAGCCAAAGGTAATGAGATCCCAGCATTCTTTGTATTACAAAAAATGTGGAAATTGTTTTGCTGATGTTTTCTCTTTTTAAGTTCCCCCGAGAGCGTGGATAATAAATAACTGACAATAACAGATTTCATACTGTCGCTTGGAAACCACTTTCTCTTTGGAGAATTGATTTTTAGTAACAACACTGATGACACGTGGCAGAAGTTGTAGCTGATACCAGAGTTTTGTGGGCCATAATAAATCAAATCAATCTGGAGGCTTCCAAATGCAGGGAGCAGAGGCAGAGGTTCCCACTTAGGCTTCATTTCACTGCTCTGTGCAAGACAGTGGGGGGGTTTCTCCCTTGAAGGAGGAAGACATTTTTTCAGTTTGACTAGCAAATCATTTAAAAAAGCCAAAAGATAACAGTTGCTATTAAAATACTGCCCTTTGTTTCTGTCCATATGTGGCCTGCAAGGACAGAAGTGAAAAGACAAATTGTAGCTATTGGAAAGAGGGAGGCATGGTTTATCTACACTGTAATTCGGGGCAGAGAGCCCCACACTAGCTTTAATCAAGCTAGCTTGCACATCAGAAGCGGGCCAGAAGACAGCTCCATATGGAATAATTTATTTGGCCATGAAACAGAGTATATTAATCTGTGGCTGAATTTCAGGTCTCATGTAACAGCTCAAATGTGACCATCCTGGTGCGCTAGAAATCAGGCTCCCAAGCCAAACTTAAAGCAACAAATCCAACTCACGTATCTTTCTTGTTTTTACTAATGAAAACTGGGAATCCAGAGCTGCCTCGTAATTTAGGAGGCTGAAACTCAGATATCTGTTTTACCACTGAAACCACAGTGAAAGGTCTCGGCCAAGCAACGCTGCCACAGTCACAGGGCTGCCCGTGCCGACCCTCTGATTCCACATTTATGGAGTCACTGCACAGCACCCATTGCTCTTTTAATTAACACATGCTTCTGCATGTGAATGACATCTCACTTTTTCAAAAAAAAAAAACAAAAAAACAGGAAATATTAATGTGAAGTTTCAAAGTGCTCAGGACATACTCTTCAACTCCTCATGTCCTGACCTTTCAGGGTTCAAAGCCTGTTCTCCTTCAGCACACTGAGTAATTTCAGCACAGATAAGCTATTTAATTTATTCCCTTGAGTTACTGTGCAAGTTGTGGTGACCCACTCGTGTTTCTGGGCTGTGAGAAAGAAGGAAGGTGGCTTCTCCACCTTGTCCTTACAGCTTCACATGGGGCATGTCCACCAAAGCAACTGAGTAAACCCAGTCTGGGGT
Organism: Manacus vitellinus; assembly: GCF_001715985.3. NCBI lineage: Eukaryota > Metazoa > Chordata > Aves > Passeriformes > Pipridae > Manacus > Manacus vitellinus. Next base: position 8,577,936 of record NW_021939882.1, read on the forward strand.
TTGTTTCTGATGGCAAGAGAGAGGCAGCAAATACAACATGGAAGCAGGAATCAGTTCAGTAGATGCCTAAGGAAAGCTGGGAAGGGGCTGCTTGCCGAAAGGAACAGGCCCACACTCTAGAGACAATATAAAGATGACTTCCAGAAGAGATTGTAAGCAAATTGTTCAATCCAGAAAGCTGCTGAAAGCAGCTACATTGGAAAGAAAGAGTGCAGAAAAGGACCTCCCAAGAAATAACCCACACGTGGATATCTCTGAGTGTGCCACAGTCAATATGAGGTGAAATTGCATTCACAACTCAAAAATATTTCAGACAGGCATCTCAACACCACTGGTGCCCAGCCACTGACTTACTCAGTGTTTTAGTGTGGGGGCTTCTAACTTCCCCTCAGATTGCATTCTTTTATGTAAAAGCCTGCCTGCATAAATCTCAATCAATAGGAAATATTCTGAAAATGCCCAGGTTTTCCATGAAGACGCTCTTGCTGAAGCATCCAATGCAAACTTACACTCTGAAAGATGATCAAGTTTTTACAGACAAAGAGAAAAGCCTTTTCCTGTGGGGCAGTAAAACACTGTTCAAGCAGAAGAGACAAGACTCATTGTAGTCTTTTGGAGGCCTGTTTTCATGATAGTTCCTGCCCCTGAACTATCACAGAAAAGTAATTCATCCTGCAAATATGCAAATTGCTTCACTAAAAGTTTAGCACTTACCTGCCCTAGTCATTACTGGACACACTGCACCCAAGTGCAAGTACACTGGAGCTCACTGTGTGAAAGTATTCATGAATACTGGATCAAGTGAAAGCCACCTGCTCATTAAAACCCTCCCTGCCATCAAGTGCATCCTAATAAGCTGCAGTTCAGCTCCTGGGAGGATTGGAACTTACAGCACTCGCAGGGACCGGAGCCCGTTGAAGGCGTGGACGGGGATGCAGCGAAGTCTGTTGTAACTCAGGATGCTGGAGAAGGAGAGAGAGCAGAGTTACAACACTGCATGTCTTTGATCATTTCACTTCCAATTCAACCCCAGAGAAGCATGGAAAGCCACACGTATAACTAACAAGATATACACTAATTGCTCAACACCTACGATGGTGTCTGAAAAGCAATTAATACTGATACAAAACTTCAGGCCACTTACAGGGTTGATAACTGGGTCATGTTGCTGAAGGTGTGATTGGCCAACACACTGATGCTGTTGTTGCTCAAATCACTGAGGAAACACAAAGAGAAAATATCATTTGCATGTATGAATTGAGATATAAGGCTTTTTTAAAGGATTACATAATATATGAACAGTAAAATGCTTGAAGCAATTGAAAAGTCACATTTTATCAACTGTTGTATTTTTTAACCAACTCTGAATAAGGTCTAAAGAAAAACAGATCAGACTCCCCTGAAAAGCCTCAGATTCAGAATATTAAGACTTATTTCCAGCATATAACATTCAATGAAGAAGGATAAATCAATAAAGGATGCAAGCAGCACTGAATATTTACTGTCCCCACTTGCTTTGCAATCTATTCCAGGCACACAATTTCCATATGCTCTTCACACTGACAGCTACTAGAACAAAATTTCATTTTTCATTTTAAAAAGTCCTTTTAGGTTCAACCAGAACATTTTGTTTTGTTGTTGGTCTGCCTTAAAAAAAAGAAAAAAATTAGAGATGTTGCCAAATAAAAAGCTCTCTTAAAATAGAGGATTCCAGTTTTTCCTCCATGTTGTTTTTGTCTGAGGTTGTTCTGCCAGTTTTGACTTGAGTACCTGCACAGCTGATTCCAACAGCATTTGAAAATTTCTGATAAATGGTTTGGGCAGGGAATTTCACTCCTCTGTATTTCAGGCAGCACTTTACTGAACACAGTCTAGCTGCGCCTCTGTCTCCGTGACACTTCATAGCACAAACAGCTATGCAAATTATCACTGCCTTAGCATTATAAATACTGCCTCACCTAGCACAAATTAATGCATCTCCTCTGTTAATGACCTTTACAGCTTTGCACAGATAAATCTGCCAAGTGAACCTGCAGCAGCCTGGGTGAGTTCAGTCCTCTCGCAGGGGCTGTGAGCTCCTGCAGAGCAAGGGGCTTCTCAGGCACCTCACTCTTTATGAACACTTACTGGCAGCAGTGGCCACTGTGAAATTCTTTCCAAATTCAAATTACAGAAGATTTGGGGGTTTTGTGGGGCTTTTTTCACCACCCCCCCCCCCCAAATACTAATTATTTATGTTCCACCCACAGCACAGTGCAGAAAGAGTCATGTAATTTTCTTGCCATTGAAACCACGTGTTTCTTACATCAGTGTCAGGTGTCTGAAGGCAGAGAGCCCCTTTGGCACAGCAGGCAGATGATTTCCTTCCAAGTATCTGAAAAAAGTCAGATTTGACAATTACACAAACACATACTAACAAGAACTTGTGTCACTCAATCGGCACCATGAATGAGGAAAATATAAAGTCAGTCACTAATGAAATTACCTTTGATTCATTGCTTTGGAACTCTAGCAGTTTTCCCTTTATAAGTGAATTACCCCACATGCAAAGCACGACAGCAGCTTATTGATTTATTTTATTTGTTTTAAGACTTGGAAGCGAATAAAGGATCTCTGGCCTACAGCAAACAGAAATGACCATTTGGTTCTCCTATGACAGCAACTGAAGGAAGGGAGAAAAATTGCATGGCTTGTGCCCTGAACTTAAAGTTACCTTTAACAAGTTCGTGTAACAGCACTGACTGCTCCCTGACCCTGTCAGGAAAGGTTTGCCTTGTGAGGGTAAATTCCTTGTACAGCCAGAAAGGGAAGAGGAGCTGCACTGCCACATCTCTGTGCTGCAAAAAGTCCCACTTATTCCAGTGTCAACAGAAACATCCACAAGTTTGATGCCACATCCATCACAGCAATTCTGTCTATGGCACATACACCCTCCTCACCTTTCCTGTTCACAGTGTGCTGGTACAGGAGGAAAACTTGGTGTAAATTCAAGACTAAAGACCAAGCTCTCTTTGAATAGAGGTTCCTCCTACAGGCACTAAGTGTGTTTAATAAAATATCTTGTGTTTCCAGCATGAAAGTTGTTTGAGACACCATTGATTATGTCTCTATGTATTTACATGCACAGTAGGGCTAAAGCCTTGGAGATAATCCCATGTCCTCAGACAGGCATATAGGACCTGCATTTTGCAGTTTTTCTCCACTGAAGAAACACCATCAGTGAGTAACCAAGAGAAAAACCCTGAACAAATACAACACTTTCAAAAAGTTTGCCCAGAAGAGAGCATGGGTACTCCAGACTCCACAGCTGACCTGTGGTAGCAATTGGGTGTGGGGGGTTCCTGTTTATTACAATAAACTAGAGACAGAGCTGGAGTTTTTTTCCTTAACTTTGGCTTTTGGGTGAAACTGCATCCCTGGAGGATATCAAAGGGATAAGTCTCCAGTGGAGAGTGACTGCTGTGGTGCCATGGCACTGCCAAGGGCATCCTCCAGATGTGCCAGAAGCCACATCTACCTGGGAAACAAAACTAAGCTTCTCAGAAAGCACCGTGTAGGAGGAAGGGATTTTTCCCTCACAGGTGGGGATAAAAGATGAAATGATATTTCCCTTCCTTGCAAGATACATTGTGGGATTTTTTCCAAGATAGACAGACAATGCAATTGATGTGGCATGTTTTGAAATATAATCAAGTGTAGCCAGGAAATGCAGCCCACAGACATCAGAACACTTAATGTGCTGCCTCTGCTGCTGAAAACAGAATCTGATAATTATGTTAAGAATTTTTATTCCACACATACAATTTCCTTTTCTTTGGCAACAGACCTCCTTATTCTACTTTTACTACAGCAAACAACAATTATAATAGATTATTATTGTGCTGTATGTTCCCCCTCTACATTAACTGTAACAACACAGAGATACTTGTGTAAACTAAATCCAAGAAAATTTTCCCACAAACTTTATTTTTACATCATTTAAAAATAAAAGCCTATAAACACTAACAGAATTTCTTGCATAATACATTTTATAACTGTCACATCATTTCCCCCCCCTTCTATTTCAGCATAACACCCTCTCACCCTTTGCTGCTGCTTCAGATCTCTTTTCAACTGAACTTCTCCAGCTGAACTACTCCAACCAGCCTCACAGTTATCCCTCCTGCCCGTGCACAGGATGCCATCAGGCAGAGTTACCTTAGCTCATGCACTGCAGCTCTCCTAATTCCTGCCAGGATTAGGCTGGGCAAGGCAGGACTACTGGCTTCTGGACTTTTTCACCAAAAGCAAATTTCTTTCTCAATGAAAAAAGCCTACTGCACAAATTAATCTCTCCACTGACAATGATCTGAGTGACAGAGTTGCACATCCAACAGTTAAAATCAGGGACAGTTGCTCTGCTGACAAAGATTGTCACCAACCAGAGTATGGGTTCGTTGTGCCTCACTCACACCTCCCATGGACATCCACAGTCAGCAAGTGTAAAGCCACTTGCTCCATTTTGGCTAAATTTGTCATAAATTATTTTGAAACCAGAGTTCTCTGGTGAACTCACACCATAAATTGTTATGTAGATCCTCAGATCAGCCCCATGTGTTACTGTTTAACCAGGGCAAGCCATGTCTCATTCCCCCAGTCACGCTCTGCTATGGACGCAGCAAGTCACGGGGAGCCTGTGCCTTCTCCTTCATCCCAGAAAAGCACAATTCCCAAACCCATGCAAGAGGAGAGGTCAAGGTTCCAGCCTTTATTTCAAATGCAAAATCCAAAGGATTTCCAAAGGAAATCAAAAGCAGGTCATGTATTATGTATTTGGAAGTTATATATGACTTTCGCTTAAGAAAGGAGACTCAGCTTTTGCAATATGTTGAAATCTTCAGAAACATATTTTCAGGATATTCTCTTGTTGATCTCAATAAGAAACAGCCTGCAATTTAAACAAACTGATGGTAGTGAGCCAAAGTTTTTTCCCTCCTATTTTGCTTTCAGCTGCAATCAAAAGTCAAGGGTGCACATTTTAATCCAGTTCTTTATGACTCAGACTAACATAGACATGCAGACCCCTGGAGTTAAACTCCTACAGAAGATCTGCTTTGAATAGCTCTGGATTTGCACTGCAGCAATTTGATGGTTATATAAATGTGCTAGCAGAAAACTGCAATACTTATACCAGTGGTATAGTTTCTGAACAAACACAATTTTACTCAGAAAAAGTACCAATAACACACTTTTCGTGCACACATAAGAACAATTCACCACTGTTAAACCTCTCACCACATTATCCAAAGCATGGCAGCAGTTTCTAAGCATTTCATTCTGAAAGCACATTTAAATGCAGAGAATTTGATTAAAAAAAAAAAAAACAAAACCAAAACAACAGAGCTTTTAGGGTATAAGAGCTTGCCAAGAATCAGGAGGATCTGAGCTGCAATATTTGAAGAAACCAATGGCTGCAAGTGAAGGTCCCTGTCAGAGCTGGGAGGTGCAGGGGCAGCAGCTCCCCACCTTGCTGGGTTGAACATGATGGATGGGGGCTGCAAAAGGGTTGGAAGTTGAACACAGTGAGTAACAGAATTATCCCTGAGGGTGAATGGGCAGAGAGAGTTACAAAAACTTGTATATGGGTACATATATACAAATAAAATACCACGTATGAAGCTAGAGACCCCCTGCCCAAACAAAACAAAATATCCATAAAAGAGGGATGTAGAGGGAAGATTACATTTTAAATTCTTTCCAGTCCTTAGCCAAAGGAAGATGATGTCCATGGCATCTGATATGCAAAGAAATTCTAGTATGAATGAAAAATCTATGTTTAATTTTAATGCTTGGAGTCAATTTATTAATATACAGAGTCAAGAGTGAGTGTCAGTTGCCTTAATACAGACACTGACTAGTACCCAAAACAACCTCATTTGCTTCCTGAAGTTTTTAGACTCTAGTTTAAATATCAGATTGGAAATTGGTTTTTTACCCTGTGAATGCTGCTGGGAATCCTCAAGTCTCAATGATGACAACAAGAAATTACCAAAGAAAAAAACTGAAAAAAACCAAACCAAACCAAAACAAAAACCCCACCAAAATATGTGTTCAGTTCTCACAGAAAGCCACCTCCCTCCTACCTGGAAAAGCTTCTTGGAAAACATGGCTGGAGATGGGTAAGTGGCCAGGATGGCTGGCACTGTGGGAATGGCCCCAGGGCTCCTCCAGCACCTTTCACACACACTAACATTGCACATAAAAAATTTAAAGCTATGCATAAAAGATGACAGCTGTTCTTTTTCCAACTGGTCTATTTTTGTACTGAAACCACTTGGATTGGAGGTGATATAACCAGCACAAGGTGCCAAAGCATCATGTAACAATTTGAATCACTTGGACTCCTTTTTGTACTGAAATGTCTACTCAGCCATAAAGTCAAGCTCACAGTGGCAATCTGTGCTAAGAGAAGAAACTGGAGAGAGAAAAATCAGTTCTCAGGCAGTAATTGAAAAGGCACAAAGCCTTCCCTTTAATTTCCTTATTTATTTCATATAGAATGCTACATCACACAAAAAAAAGATGATGTTTGACAGTCTTATGAAGCTATAAAATTAAGTTACACTCTGAAATTTTTTGATGCAGATACCAAATATCCTAACATTTTGAGTCAAGTTTAAGGTCCTAAAAACAGTGATCTAGAAAAGAATTGGGCTGTGAAAGATGAAACATCCACAAAGCATGACTTTTAAGAGCTTCAATTACAGTTTCTTGAGAAGAACCGAAATTCAAGTGTGGATCTGGGTATGAATCTGGACCTTGAACTTTCTTAAGCTGTGGCAAATTTGGACTCCAGATTTTGCTGTATTTGCTGTACAGATCACAACCTACATATCTGACACACAGAAACACAGGGGTGTTTGAGGAAAGTGGAGGCTCTAAAGTTAAACATACTTTTAGTCTCTATTAGTGCTAATGTCACATTTCTCATATTTACTCAAACTTCACCAGTCACTGAACATGTTATTTGATAGTATTGCTACCATTTACTTTTTCTAAACTATCAGATTTGAAATGCAGATTAAGTCCTGTATTTCATCTGTAACTAAAATACCCTCTACAGAGCTATCCCTTCTCTCAACAGGAGAATCTCCCTCCACACAGAATTAAGCAGGGTGTAAAACCTCTCGTGACACAGGACCAGGTAAGCCTAAGCTTTGATCTAAATTGTTTCTCTCCTTATTATCACAGGAAAATTCACTGAAGCCCTTGTTAAGGGTCAGTGTGTAAAACAGTGGATTTCCAGACAAGCATTTGCATTCTCAAGCAGATGATTTTCATCAGATATCTCACTCCAGAGCTTCCCTTTGATCAGCAGCAACACAGGCTAACTGAAAAATGGTACTAAACTCTTACAACATTCTACATGTATCATAACTAACTGCTCTGAGAATATTTATGGCACCAGTTTGCATGGTCCAGTACAAGCCACTGTTTTTAGTCACAAGTCAAAAGAAATCACAAGCGCCTCTGGAGATGGAAAGGAAGGCTGAGATTGGTGGTAAATACCTCCAGGTAGACATGAAAACTGATGTGTCAAGCACAGAAACCTTCCCTTCCAAGAACAAGAAACAGAAATAGGAGAGGGAAGGTTTGTGAGGAGAGAAAGAGAAATGGCCAAAGTAACGCAAATATTAGTATGTACTAATATAAATGGAAAGAAAAACAATCACTAACAATGATCTATGGATGCAGGTTTTCCTAACAATCCCACCAGTGCAATCCTATAGCTCAGTGTCATGACAACATTTGGAGCCTAGAGATGACATGATGAGTATATATTTATTCTAAAACACACCACACTCATTATGTTACAGCTTGTGCACACGCCGTCCACATAATTGCCTCCAATGTTTTTCCCCAGTGCAAAATATTATTTGCTGTAGGTCCATAAAAGCAGCTGGATGCTGTCAGATAAGACTTTATTAGAAATAGACTATACTTTTGTGGAAGAAAAGAAAAAAAACCTAGTGTTCACACACTGAGGTAATACATAAAAGGAAAAAGAGCATGGGAAACTTGGTTCAAACAGATTTGGGAAAAAAAAGTAGAAGAAAAGGAAAGCCTAAAACACTAAGCAGCAGTGAGGTGAAGTTCCAAACCAGTTCACTGTATGAACGTTTTACTTCTGAACATCTGGACCAGAAAACTGAGTATGGCCAAAAAACCCAAGGCTTCTCTTCAGGGCAAATAGTGAGGGGAAAAAATGCAGGCAGTTTGTAAATATACAGCAAAGGAATTTGCAAGAAACAACAAATTATTTTCGTATTCCCAAGAAGCTGGAAGAAAGCTTGCCCACGATGATGGGGTTTTGTGAAGGACTAAATGGGAATTAGAAATTTCTTGCATCATCATTCCTCTGAAAAGCCAGGAGACTTAGTGATCTTTTCAACTCTGTTCTAGATGGAAGCCTTCCCTGCCAAGGTAATCCCTCCTCCCAAGGGTGGTACAAACCAAACATAGGGATGTCTCCTGTCATTCCAAGCTCTAAATATGAAGGAGATAATGGTTTTCACATGTCTTGTCTACATATACATCCAAACCAGAAACTCTGGAAAAAAGCAGGAAGGAGTGAGCCTGTGTCTCCAGTCCACCATGCAATAAAACTTTGCTGGTGATCTTTTTTGCTGAGCTTAGGTACAGTGAAATTTGACCCAGAAAGGGTAACATTTTCCCTGTGTGCCTGTGCAAGAGATATGTTCAGGTTTGCACATTGCTATTTAATAGCTGTTACAAGGAAAGGATTCCTGTTTTAAGACCATTTTAAGACCTCTAAAAGAATTTAAAAGAACTTCTGAGAAGGCTGTATTCAGCCACAACAGACTGGTTTAACTAGATACGTGGCAGCTCTTTTCCCCTAAGCCATGTTGTATAAAACCACTGCAGTTAAATAAAAAAGCACTGCAATTCATGTGCCTGGTAAATGAACACGGCAATAGTGGAAGTTTATGAATGTCAGGCTGGTGCATTCAGAAAAGCTGCACTAAAATGCTCCCCTGAATCCTATCCCTGCTCAGGTCTCCTGCAGGGAGGGGGCTGTGGGCTGCCAGGACAAGAGGGTTTTCATGTCCTTGTTGTCCCCTTGTCACCACCTCTGTCCTCGATGACCATGGAGTTGGGCAAGTGCCTGGTGGGAGCCCAGGACACTGCCCAAGGGTCTTGGATGTGGGAGTGAGGAAGGAGAGTGGGGGCAGTGGTAACAAGGGAAGGGTTTTTAGTGTCTCTGAGCACCTCTGAGGGCTGTACCAGTGAGGAAGGTGAAGGCAGCCCTGCCCTGGAGGTTGCTGTGGCTCCCTCTAGACATCCAACAGCACTGAGATCTTCTGCAACAGGTACCTCAGCACCATTCTGGTTTCAAGTGCTAAACAGTCATCCACTGCCACCACAGAAACAAAACAGCTTCTAGAGGATACTCCAGGCTTAGGAGACAGTTCAAGGGATCTACGAGTGCCCTAAGGAAATGGGGGTATTTTACTTATTTATTTTATGGAGTGTTAATATATCGAAAAAGATAACTCTCTTTCACCCTGGGCCCAGAAAGTTAATGGGTTCTCTCTGCCAGGTTCCAGCTGCCCTGGAAATGAGGCAAGAGGTGGAGTTGCACAGGGGATACTGTTTATCACAGCAACAATGGCAATTCTCAAACACAGAACAATTAAAATGTGTAAGTTCACACTGGTAACTTGGAACCTGCACGATATAGTCCTTTCTAGATGATGGGCAACATCTTTATCTCAATCTGGATGCAGAAGAGAGGCAAGTAAGATTGATTATTTGTTATTTACGTATTTCATTCTTGTCACAGTTTCCATGAACACATAAAATTTCTTGCTTCAGTACCTGCAGCCCATCTTTTGGTATAGATACAAATAAGGAGCTCAATTTTTGTTGGTTGAGAGTGAGATCAGGATTGAATTTTGAGACAGCTGGGACAGATTCAAGGTTATATTTGCAGATCATGAAATATTCAGAGCCAGGCAGTCCATGGCTGACAGTGTTCTGCTGACACATTTCTGGATGGAAAGCAGAAAGCTGCACTAGAGTTTTGCACAGCCAAGAGGTTCCTACTGAAGAAGACAGTCACGTAAACTCCTATGAACTCAAACTGCTCAGTTCCAGGCTATCGCCTCATTTGCCAAGAAACAGTTAAGAAATATAGCAGTTTTCAAGAATGTGAGATTAATTTCACTCTTTTTGTGAAAGTTACGTTGTCAGTGTATCAGATAATATCAGTAAAACTCAATATGCAAAATTCAAACATAAAAATTCCTCGGTGTGGCAGTGGAAATAAAAGTAACATCTGTGACATCTCAGTGTTGGCAAGTCCCATTTGAATGCAATGAAACCTGAACAAGAGCAGAGCAGAAACCACCTTGCAGGCTTCTTACCACTGATGGCAATATATAAGAGAATACAGGCCAGGATGTGGCTTTTAATGCAAACCACTATTAACCATGCCCTGGTCAATGGTGTTCCAAGGATGTATTCATTAATGCAAAATTTCCATGTTAATTTGAGTTACCACAAGCACATCCAGTACCCTTCTCATTCAGCAACAGTATTTGACTACAAGACTGGTAAAAACAGTGTAAAACCCATTGTCCCACTGTGAAGGGAGTAAAAATAATCCTAGATACTAGAAAATAGCAGAATTAGATTTTAATTCATTACAAAATTCACTGAACATACAACTAACTCAACCAATTATTTTCACATAGCAATGTTGATGAGATTGTAACAAGTTTCAGTAACGACTCACCTGGGATAGATTTGAATATGGGCCTAAAGGGGAAAAGCTCAGTATTTCTACTGCCAACTGTTTAAGCCAAGCAGTTCCACCAGTGTTATTTTCTTTCCATGGAAAGAAAATCCAGTATAAAGTAGATGAAAAGACAACAAGGAAGATGGTTCTCAACTAGGATGAATTTACTTTACCATATAATCTAATTGTCTGTTATTTTAGCCATTTCATGAGGTTTGGAGAAAAGAATTCCTTGTTTCAATCACCAGCTTTCTTTTTCCTTTTTTTTTTTTTTTAATCTCCTCAGAGGATAATTAGCTCACAGCTGCGTAACTCAGGAACTTATTTCCATCATCCCTTCAAACTGCCTGTTGTGAGCTTGGGCTTTGCAGAAGTGCTACAGGATTACTTGATACTAATATATGCATTTGTTCCCTAGACCCAGAATTAATGGGTACAAGGACAGATAAACCCTGTTCCCATTACAGAGCAATTTATTCAGTCAAGGGACAAATAAGGACAGAAATTATGGTCAGAACATATGGGAAGCACCAAAGCACAAAATCACTGAAGTCAAAGGCAAACCCCCCAGGGACCTCCAAAGCCTCCCTATGATGTAATTTCACGAACTTCTGATGAAAGGGGCGAGGGAAAAGGTAACTCACAGCTCAGTCACGTCCTTGGGAATCCCTTTGGGCAACATCCGCAGCCCTTTGTTGCTGCAGCGAACCACGGAGTCCACACAGGTACACTGGGAAGGACAAGGAGGTGAAAGCAAGCAGCTGCTCTCATCATTACCTGCACAGGGAGAGAGGTGGAGTACGAGGAAGTGAGTTTTCCAGCCCAAATCAGGCTCTTTGGAGATAAAGCCACTGACAAGGACCAAGGAGGGACACCCCTGAATCCATGGGAACCATCGCGACATTTTAAAGTAGATCCAGCGCTTTGGGTCAGCCTTCATACAGGTTCTTCAGGCAACATGACCAGTTCACAAACTGAATAGCCATACTCTTAAGGAGAATCTACTTTGTAATTCTGCAAACTGCAGCCAAATCAGTCCTGTGAATCCCAAATCCTTCCCCCACCCACAATGTCCCAGAGGAAATGGAGAACTTAACCATTAATTTAATGAATTACGACGAATTTAAGACCATCATTTAAGATGCCCTTAAATTCATCTACATGATATTCACTACCTACCCTGCTTTAGGAAGACTTTTTTAAAATTCAGCTTTTAGATGTTTATTTTTTATTTTTTGAAGTCAGCCTGGCACTTTGTTTATCATCTGAATTGTAAAGCCTCATTGTTTTTGACAGCGATAGCCAGGCAAAATACAACGTGAAGCAGAATACTCCCAACTGCTGGCAATCCATCTGTGCACACATAAAAATACCTACTTTCTCCAAAAGCGGTTTCAAAGGTCCATAAACAGCAGATTAACTCTTTTAATTGAAGAACAATAGGGTTTCTGCAGAAGAAACCCGGCTCTTTGAAGCTAAGAACATTAAAGCATGGATTTTCCCCAAAAGCAACAGGCTTTGCAAAACATAAGGCACATGCACGGTGCAGGATCACGATGCACACGAAAGGAAACACTTAGTGGCACATTCCTGGGACGACAGGGAGAGGAAGCACAGGACTGTGTGTGAGCACAGGCAGCCCGGGCTGCCCAGCACAGACACAGAGCACACAGCCTGCCCTTGTTGTGTGCTGCCTGGCTCTGCCTTTTAACTGATGCAAGGACTAATTGAGGCAGATCTGTTCCTTTCTTCTCTCTGCTGGAGGCACCCACAAGCACTGAGATTAAAGAATAAGACTGGAAGCCCTGATATAAGATAACAGGATGACCCTGAACTGCACGGGTAGGGAATCATTTGCATTCAGAGGGCTGGGGAGGCACCACCAGCCTACAGAGGAATAGGGAAGACTGCCTTTTTTTAAATTTTTTTTAACTTTTCTCCCCAGCTGAGCTTAATGACTGGAAACAAAATTCAAAGTCCTTCACAAACCTGCAGAAAGAGCACGTTTTTTCAGCATATTTAATTTTCCCCTGTGTTCTGCATTTCACACCCTGCCACCACCTACCTTTCATTCCCCAGGGCTCTGAGTGACTGAATGACAGAGAAAGATCCCATGTGTGGAATGACACCTTGTGCACAAGGATTTTTCTTTTTTTCTCCCAAGTGTAAAATGTCATTTTGGGGACCGGGATTTTTTTTTTTTTCCTCCCAAACTAAAAGTAAATGATTCTTTAATGACTAAACTTGAGTCCCTTGAGCTCTGAGCCCAAGTACCTGGGCCTGTTGCCAGATTGCTCACTAGGACAGGAATTAATTTTTACTCTTAGTAGGAAACTTCTATCACTTTTATGGTCTCTTTAGAGCTATGACTAACTGCAGCTCCAGCCTATCTGGTCTTAACATGCTACAAGTCAAGTTAGCAGTGCAGTCATCAGGCAATTTTCTCCTTACTATTTTCTTTAAAATCTGCTTGATCAGAAGTCAAAAAAACTACCTGGAAAATGAAAGAAATGTCAGGATATTTTCTTTTAAATATAGACCCAACAAAGTATTAAGCATCACTGAGTCATTTAAAATATTATAAAAGTTTTTTTTTTAATTCCCTGTATTCATACCTATTACTGGTGACCCTGAACAGTGTCCAAAACTAAAAGACTTTCCAAACAAGCACCATTCCCATTGGCTTCAGAGTGTTAACTAAGTGTATAAATAAGGAAGTGGAAGGAAGGCCCAGGATTATACACAGGATTAGATAAAGCAGAACATTTGTCTATAGTAAATTCATTTTTATATTTAGGTGCAAATAGTATAAATTCAGTAACTGGAAACCAAGAATAAAAATAAACTCCTGATAGAGAACAATGATCATCTCTAGGTGGCTGTCTTGTTCATCACTAAACTGAAATGTTTATCCTGCAGTACTATTTGACATGAAGGGACATTCTCACAGAGCTGCCAACATTATCACAAATGCCAAAATTAATTGGATTTTCTTACCGTCACAGGTGAAGTCCTGGACATCTACATCTTGGATTGGAATATCCTTTAAGAAAAAGGGTTTCAAGCAGCGTGGATTTCCACTGACAATTCTCTTCTTTCTCAGCCATTTTCCCAGCCAGGCCAAATGGCAGTTACAGTTAAAGGAGTTGGCCAGCAAATTACTGCAAGGGAACAAGACATGAGTGCATTAGAAATGAACATATAGAAATGCTGAAATAACTGCACAAAGATGAAGGGCTCCAAGTCCAAGCTCTTCCCTGCCATCTGTTTCTATGAGATCCCTCCTCCATCCTTCAGATCAGGGAAGTTCTGTGTAGGTTTTATACAAGGACTAGGATTGTAATTAATATCTAAATATATAGATATATTTATAAACCAAAGTACTTACTGTTTCACTTGTAAAAAAGAGGAAGCTGACTATGTTATGTACAGAGAAAGGGAGAACAAACAGCCTCTGTCTGAGGATGCCTCATGGAAGAAAAAATGAACTGTCAGAGCTTGTGTATGGAAAATGAAATATCTAAACTAACACTGATGGAATTTGCATGCCATGTATGAATATGTCTGAGAGTTTAATTATTTTGGTAGTACAGGAAGAAAGATGACAATGAAATTTCTTCAAATCAAGAATTTCTTTGAGACAAGAAATTATAAGGCCCAAGAAACAGGTACTACAAATGCAGGTGTAGTAGCTGAAGATCTTGTAAGCCTTCATTTGCAATGCACTTTCACAAACCTAAAGGATTTCAGCCAAGCAATTCCTTCAGAAAACAATAGTGCTGAAGACAAACACATATGGCTCCATTGAGGTGTGGCAGCAAGAAAACAAACCCAAACCAACTCCTACATTCTATAGGTTCTAGGTAAACTTCACAGAGCCACAATATGATTTACAGCTGCTCTTGGCACTGCAGAACAGCCCATTTCAATCACTGCTGTAATCACACACGTGGATCTATTGGACATTGTGGAGAAGGAGAACTGGGGGGAGCACAAAACTCAGCAGAATGTTCAGTAATAACAACACTGAACCTGCCTCAGGCTGAGCAGGATTCAAACCTGCCACAGAGAGGGGAGAAAACCAACAGGTTACACGGGAGCTTTCAGACAGAAGGTGCAGAGAAGCCCTGAAAGCACTACTCTAATTCTAGCTGCTTTCCTTCTGAATTGTTTCCCATTTTCTTTAAATCCATAATGGGAGCACATGCAGGATGCCTTGTGTATTTTCCACGCTGATCTGCTTTGGCATGAACAGAGCGCTCGAACCAAATGTCTGAACCGCCAACGCTGAGGGAGCCAACGAACACTTCAAAGGCCATTTGTTCCACTGGTGGAAGAGAGTGAGATCATGTTCACAGAACTACCTCCGTGACACAGATCCTGAGAATTAAATGAGCCACAATTGGAAACAAACAGCAGGTGTGTATAACCGGGTTTCTGGAATACCAGCAGCTCTGGGTTGTAAAGAACATTTTGCACATCCAGAGAGCATCTTACTGAGACATATCAAAAAGTTTCAGAAACATCCCACCATTTAATTGAGAAAATGCTCCAAAAATAGTAATTATCCTTGTCTAGAGAGGAGAGACTGCTTTGATTTAATGTGCTACTGCTTGCTAGCTGAGCAGCAGTAACTATCCACAAACCCTCATTTTCTTCTTGGTAAACACAGGTTAACATATGACCAAATTCATTAAATCCTTAGGTTAGAATTTGGATTATGCTTTTCTTAGGAAATAAGAAAGAAATAAATGGGTTGCTACACATAAAATTAATAAATAAGCAAATCTACTATTTTGGAATTCAAATAACTCCGGGCAAAAAAGAACAAATTTATCTTGTCAGCAATTGCACACGTCCTCCTGCTACTTTAGCAACATCTAAATTTCATCCTTTTCCAACTGCAGAGCAGTGATTTTTTTGCTTTAATGCAGTGTACATGTCTATACATAAATGTTCTTTCCATGGCAAATCCGTGATGCAACTTTTGATAAAAACATAAGATCAAGGCTCTCTTTAAAGTATCACATGGGAAAAGAGATTCCCTACCTGGCTTGAAATGTAAGGTCTGGAAAAGCTGATTATATGCAAAAGCTTTACTGTCCAACCTGGCTATTCAAGTGGAGTTCTCAAATCACCAACAGTAATGTCAGGCGGACAAACTGACGTAAAAATTCGTCATTAATAATCAGAGTTCCTACACATAAGATAGGGATTTAACCACTCAAAGAGAAATACAGCAATCAAACTTCTAGCAGAGATGTTGTACTATCATTAAATTCAAGAGTGTTTACTCAAGGACACAGACGTATTTTTAAAATCAAGGGGAAATAGAAGTCTTGACGAATAAAATATGCATATCCTACTACAAATGTCTCTTCAAAATTGCAAAGAAGCCATAGAATATTAACTATTTAAATGGATTCCAATGACCTGTTAAAAAAACATGCTGAAACACATTTGGATGTTTTTGAAATTAGGCTGGAAATATATTCTGGAATTCAGATTAAGTTTATCCTAGAACACTGGCATGTTATTCTGATGAACCAGTTATCATTCTGGTATTAGCTCCATGCACCTATTAGAATAATAATAATCCATGGAAAACCAGTTCTGCTTGCAAATATGTCCACTTGGCTGTGTAAGGACTGAAAGACATGACTGAACTCTCGGTATGCACAAGTGCAAGCACACTTCAAATTAAGATGCTACACTAGCGAGTTTGAGTAATAAAAAATAAAAACCTGCTATTTTTTTATCAATAACTTACAAAATAGATGTTCTTCCCCTATTGAAAACCATTAGTCAGGGTATTATTGTCAGAGCTGTCCGTGTTTTGAGAATATCAATGAGGCTGAGTCACAAAGAGTAAGAACAAAAGGAGCAATATTTTTTAGTGCTGTAAGTATGCCAATATAAAAATGGAAATGGAATTTTGCATGAATTTTTGGCTCATATCAAGAGCCAATAGATGTAAAAATAAAGTCATTACAATACCCAATTAACTCCCAGAGTGTGGGCTGAACAGGAAAAGCAGCCATACTATCAAACTTCAGCAGTGTTGTCATCTAATATATCCACCTACAACAGAGAACTGCTGGGAAATGAACACAGCTGAATTTTGCATTTATATGTGAAAAATCACTATAGCCTTAAACCAATGTCTAAAGAAGTCAAAAGCACACCTCTTCTGTCTGTAGATCAAATACAGAATGAAAATGTGTCAAAGAACAAACTTTTTCATCAAGAACCAACAGGATTACAAGTCAGTGCCAAAGCAATGCATTCTAATTAGCAGCAGCTTTAATTGCTCTTGCTGGAAAGTGCAACAATCTCTTTTCCACAGTTGAAAAAATAAGAAAATAGGCTATTAACAAAACATGACAAACACAATTCTATGCAAGACTTTTTACAGGCTGACTCAGAGAGTCCCAAGTACAAAAGGAATCATGGAAGGAAGCACAGAGACAACTGTACAAGGAGCAGGCACTGCCTGCAGCACAGTGAGAACAAGCTTTCAGCAAGTACCACTTGCCTTGACCAGTGACTTGAAAACAGTCAGTAAAAACAATCTGGTTGTTTTTCTCTTTGTGTCCATCAGTTTCAAGGAGACTTTTGGGATTACAAAATGTAAAATGGATGAAGAGTCTGTGTTCCTTATGCTGCATGGAGCTAATGCCAAAATGATAACTGATTTTCTGGTGAAAAGTTATAACAACAAAATGAAAAGTGTGAGCAACAAAGTAGCTGAGATTCAACACTTCTTTCTTCCCCCAAACATGATGGAGAATGCTTTCCAAAGCTGAAATGCAATAGCACCACTAGTTTATTTTGACTGGACAATTAGGCAGTATTTTCAGGACAGACAACTTCCATTAACAGCAACACCAGGGTCCCCACTCACAGCTGGAAACAAAGGGCAGACTTTCTTTCCATATTTATCAGTCTGCACTTTATTAAAATGGACACACTACAAAAAGCATTTAAAAGTACATAAGAAACATGGGACATACTCCAAAGGAGGAATGAGAAGTATAAGAGAATTAACAGAAAGCTTGGGTTGGGACTTTCAAATTCACATTCAGTAAGATTTGATTGTTTTGTGTTCTTCAGCTGTTCTAAAAATCCAGGCATTAGCTAGTAGATTTCTTCTGATATTTAACTAATTTAACTGAAATCCAAGAAAGCTGTTCTCACAAAATCAGACTCTACTGAAACTAAAGCAGCTTCAGGGAGCTGAAGTGTATGACAAGCTACATCTTTCTGAATCTGCAGAGGTTGTTTTATGTGAACTTCTACTGTACATTGCACTGGGCTATGACACAGCAAAACCCACAGTCATCCTGCCTGAGGCTGCCAACCTCCAAGTGTTTTCAGCCACTCCAGCTGAAGCAATTCAAATGTGTTTCTAAATCACACCTTGTATCCCCCAAACCTGGGACAAGGTTTTCTTTCCCTAAATAAGGTTTTCGATACAAACTGCAAGGTTGTCTTTTCAAAAGGGAAGCACAAAGTAACATCAGCATGCCATGTTCATGCCATAAAAAGATGACTTACATCGTAGACAAGGAGACCAATGTGCTGAAGGCTCCAGGGGTGATAGTGCTGATGTGATTGTCATAAAGAGAAAGGAGCCTCACTGAGCTCAGGCCAGCAAAGGTGTCGTTGTTTATACAGCTGATAGAGTTGCTCCTCAGCATCCTGCAAGGATTAAAACAGGGAATTAGGAACTACTGGGAGGGGGTATAATTTCAGGATAGGAGGTCCTTTACCAAGGGCATCAAAAGAGGCTTTGGAAAGCACTCTGTTTTTATTGACTGCTGAAGGAGAACACAGCCAGAGGAGGGCTAGATTCATGTAAGCATAGTCTCATGAACTTAAAACACATCTCTTCCACACAACATTAGAAGCTGATGGGGAGATCCATATCTGAATGCAGTATGTAATTACAGTTATGACTAGTGACAAACTTGAAATAAAAATTAAAGGCTCAATTTAGTAAATATCAAGAGTCAGGATAATCATAAGTCAGGATGTATTTCAGAATTCAATTGAGAAAGACTCCCAGAAGTGTGTGACAATAACAATATTAGTTGCATTATTTCTGCTACTATCATGGGTGCTTTTTGTAATCCACACTGCAAGGGTATGGAAGGGAACAGCACCCTCAGCAGAAATCAAGGAATAGCTTAGGAGAGATTCCCAGACCTAGCACAAGCTCTGAAATGTCATTATCATCATTAATTGAGAAGATGAAAAACAGTAATCATCCTATAAAATGATTTTTGCTCAGTGCTTGTACCAGATGAATCAGTGCTGTGTTTTGGAAGATACATCTCTCGGAGTTGTTATGGTAACAATGAACTCCACGATAGAGCCCAATTAATCTGAAAGACTGGACTATCTTGTTTCACTCCATTGCAAAAAAGGCTCGTGTGTATTTGTTACACTGTGTGCCAATCAATAGCTGGGTCTGTAAACACCACTGCACTGTTGTGATTTTCCTACTTAGGTGAGAAATTATTCAGTAATTAAAGCAAAAATCCACAAAATACACGCAGTTCATGCTGCTGTTCCAGTGAACTGATCCTCCAAATTGAGGAAGCTTAAACATCTTGGTATCAAATTCATGCAGCGGACAACAAAAACTCAGGCTCCCTGAGGAGTTTGGATTTAAATCTCAGATTGGTGTCTGCCAGTTGGGCATTTAAATGCTACATCAGAGATACCTAAAAATACCAAACAGAGATTAAACATGGCTGGGAAGAAACTCAGGGCCATCATGTTTGAGGGCTGAACATGAGGTTGCTGTTGCATTACTGCTCTCTGTGTACAGTCACCATCAGAGGCACTGCGGTCTCAGTAATTTTGGGATTGCAGCTGGGGTGAAACTGTGTCAGGAAAGACTCACAGGGCACAGAGACACACACCTGACAGTGGAGTACTAAACTGTCTGAAAGCCAAGTCGAGACCACAAGCTCTACAATGAACAGGCAGTAAATGAGGGAAGTAAAGTCCTCAGTAGGAAACACTTCCCCAACTCTGTAGGTAATGCAGAACTGCAAGATGGGAAGGCCAAATTTGGACACTAAAATACCTTGCACAGTGATTTATTACATTTCAGGAACATACAGTATTTTATAAAAACTGGACCATGACCCTCATGAATGTGGCCCCTTTGCAGCAGATTACTATTCTAATGCTGAAAGAAAGTCAATTAATGGATAGCAATATATGCCCCTCAAGCCAAACCCTTTGGTTTCATATCATGGTTCACCATGCACCGTGTGCCCTTCCTGAAAGAAAACTTATACTCACAGATCCTCATATCATGCTGTGTATATTTAGACTGCTTTATCAGCTGGGGGAAATGTAGGTCAGGTCAGCAGGATAGCTTGAATGTTAAGTATCTTTTTATTAAAAAATGCTGAATTTTGTTTAGGAGCACTGCCACGGGCTGCTTTATGGCATAAAAATTAATTTAATATCTATGGGCAGTATTTTCAAATCCCTTAGTAAAGTGCATACATTAAATTAAAGAACAGATGGCTGTAACCACAAAAAAAATGTTAAAGGAACAGCAAAAGTTCCATATTTGTCATTACAGACCAAAGTCCTTGAAATGAAACTTGAATATGTTTTTATGCTTGAGTAAGGGCTGAAGTAATTATGCCATACCTTGCAACATAAGAAGCATTTGTGGCTAATGAATAAATTGCAGATTTTAATTGCATTTTGATTCCTAGAGTCTATTTACTGACCTCACCTGGTCAGGTGCTTGCTTTCTAGAGCAGGGCAGACTATGCAAGAGAGGTACTTTTCACTTTAGAGTGAGTGCCTACTACCTCTGTCAGCTCCTAGCCCACTATGAGGCTTTTCAAAAGCAGATCAACAATTCCAATTTGGGTGGAGGAGGAGTGGGAGGATGGACTAAGAGAGAGCACACAGTCCCACGTGCCTTGTTTGCACAGGAAATAACAAAAGAGTAGAAGTATTAAATGATTACAAGTGCACACATTTGGCACACGCCAGGTTCACCATCATTTTGCTCTCAAAATCCTTGAAAATCTGTTTATTTCACAGAAATAGCAGATAAATCTCAAACCTGCCCAGAACTAGAAATATACTGCAGACTTCATAACCATGCTGCAAGACCCAGCAGCAGCACTTGTTGTCCAGTAACAGGTATTTCAGCAGGAATCACCGACCTCGAGCAGCCCCAGTGCACTTAGAAAGGAACAGAGACACATCTTTGCACTTACAAGGTCTTGAGCCCTGTGAGGCCTCTGAACATCCTCCCGTGCACTGATTCCAGCTGGTTCTCTGTCAGAATCAGTTCCTGCACTCCCGAAGCTCCATCAAATGCGCCTTCTCGGATCTCCTTGATCTTGTTGTTGCTGAGGTTTCTGGAAGGACACAACCAGTCACAATGAGAAAATGAGTGGTGTTTCATTCCAAACATACATCACCACACTGGAAGGAGGAGGAGAGGAGGAATTTGTGCCTTTTAGTGGTTATCTAAAGAGATAGGAGGAATTTGTGCCTTTTAGTGGTTATCTCAAGAGATATTCGTTCAGCAAGGAGAGTATCCGGAAACCACATCAAAAGCACAATTATATCAGATACATCAAGATAATTTAAATTAATGGAATTACCAGCTCTTTAGCACCTCATGTGGTTCTTTCTTATACATGTCTCTGAGATATAATAAGTGAGAGTTTCTAACATCTGATTCATGTCCATGAAGGTATGGACAAAGCCTGGGACTGTGTTCTCATCTGGCAAGGATCAGTTAATGTTACTACCATTGAAACAGTGTCACACATGGAAATGTGGACCACTTTTATTTAGTGCATCTGATAGAAATTCTAGTATGTGCACTCATGGACTCCCAGGCACTTAAATCAAACGCTGCCAGTCAAAATGAAATGAGTGTCACTTAATTGTCAATTCACAGCCACTGCAATACACAGCATTATTTTCTAAGTATTTACTCTGCCTATACCACCTCAAGATGTTTGCTTATAGATCAACATTGGAAAACTTTGATCTACAAAGTCAAATGAAGTTCTGCTGAAATGCAAAATTAATCTTTTGAATATTTCATATTTGTGAAAACCCCGGTGAACAGACAATTTCTGAATGATAAAAGTGCCATCAGGGATGCATAAAAATAAATGGCATTTAATTATTTAAAACATTTATATAGAAGGCCTTAAAGACATTAAAACTTTGGGCCTCAGTCCTTCAAGTATCGCCCATGATGTCCTGTATAGATTATGATGAATAATTCTATTTGTTCAGGTTTATGACAGGAAACACTACTCTTTGTTTCACTATGCACAACAAAAAAAGGGAAAGTGCAAGATATGTTCTTGCTCCCAAGAAGATGCCAAATTCCAAACCCATTATTCATACTGAATAGCACATTATTCCAGAAATGATCCCAGTACACACACAGCATGAGTAATAGTTTCAAAATCCAATTCCAGGTGATATAAAACAAATGACAAGGTATCAGATTAACACCTGGGCTACTCTGCTCAGAAGAACTGGGAACCTTGCTGGGATAAAAGTTGACAGAAGACATGGCAAGAGACAGCTTGGCCTCAGATAGAAATAATATGGGCCTTGCTCTTTGCAGAAGTCATCACTTAATAAAAAAAAAAAAGAAATTGAGTCTTGGAGATACGTTTCATGTGGGAAACTGGAGTACACTGGTTTATGTCTGCTGAATGACTGTCAGAGAGTGGGCCCTACAGCATGTGGCCCATCACCTCTTGTGCATTCTGTGATCAGAAAGAATAGGAGCACGCCAGCAATCAGCCAAAAATAACATAAAACCATACAGAAATACTTACATGCAGATTTTGCTTTCCAGAAGTTTAGTGCTTTGTGCTAACGCTCACATGAAGAGTTTATGTTCAGTGTCAGAGCAAGTCAAGGAAGGATATTCTGACATATGCATTTAATTTTGGGGCTCAGCTATTTCTCTGGTGGAAATGTTTATAGCTCAGCATCTCTTTTGAATGCTGGCATAAATAAATGCTCCCAGAGATCCCTTTCCTGGTAAAGATCATGCCACGATGCATATTTGCACAAAAATGAATGAATAAATAAGTAAATGTTTGAGGTGGGAAGAGAGGGCGAGTTACTTTATTAGACAGACTTTGACTTTCAAGTCACAGATTGCACACTGACCTACACTTGTAGTTATAAAGTTTTATCAGTTACTTTTTACCATCTAAAAGATATTTAGTTGCATATATTAAAACATGGGTGTGATTTTAATGGTCTATTAGATACTGAAGGCAAAAAAGAGTAAATCTTTGGAGACAAAAGCTGGTCACCATCTGCAAGGGAACTGGCACCTTAATACAATGCAAACCATCTGAATTTTAATTGCTGCCAAAGAACTTCTGCAGATAGGCAACTTCACTCCTTTGAGTTAATAATGCCTGATCCTTTCAGCAACACAAAACTGTCCAAAAATATGCCAGCAGTCTCAGGAGAAGCCAGTTATATATACCTTTCCCATGCAAGAGATTTGAAAGTCCAAGATTAAATGCTACGGTGAAATCAAAGTTGCAATGCAGAGGAAAGACAAGCTCTGCAATAATGAACAGGCAAAGATGACACTTCCCTGCAATCCTGCTTGGAGTGTTGTCAAAGCAGATGTTCTGCCAGCCTGGATTTTGTTATTTGTCTTCCTGAATTAAAGTTTCCCGTATCAGAATGCAACCAAAAAAAAAAAAAAAGGTAGATGACAACACTCATTCGCCAAAAAAAAAGTTTCCTCCTAAAGTCTGAACAGCTACAATAATAAACATGAGAAATCACACACTTTTAAGTCTAGAATGCCAGCAAAATAATCAGCTGGTACAAGGCTTGAAAAATGAAAGCACTGAAAACTTTACCTGCTCTGCAACTCAGAGACCTCTAATTCTGTCCCTCCCAGTCCTAAAAGAATCTTTCAAATGTGATCATCACATTTGACAAGGAATTGTTTCAGCAGAAAAAAGCTACTGACAGACTTAATAGCAAACTCCCACTTCTAGAAAAGCCCTATCCTCTTGCAACACTAAGCCTCTATAAGGAATTCTTCTTGAAATACTGGAAGACAATGGAAAAGAAACTGAGCTTTGAGATTCCTGCCCTCTGGAAGGACCCAAATGGGAGCCTATAGTCAACCTGGTCACTCAAGAAGGCTTTTTGTAAGGGCTCCCTGATTTACCCTGGTGATAACATTTAATCCTATTTCCAGACTTTTATTTTGGGCAAGAGGTCAAAATAAATTTTCAGAAAGCCTGGGTCTGCTTTATGGGGGGCTGTGAAAAGGAAATGAACAGATCAAGAAGCTATCAAGGTGACATTGTTCACACAGCTCACTTTTCAGTCAGATTTCGTTTAATTTATGGCTAAAGTTTATAATAATATTATTTCTGTTGATCTCATAACTTCAACACAGAACAAGCTGGATTCTATTCAGACTTAACAGAAGCAATCCTGCTGTACCTGCTGGGTTAATGTTAACATTCCAGGGTGCTGTTCACTGCTGAGTTACTGACACACCTTCCTATCCAGAGGACTGCAAAGGCTCTGCTTGGTCTCACCTCAAACCCTGTATTTTTATCATATAAACAGCCTGTTCCAAGTGGGATTTCCCTAGGATATTTCTGTCTGCTGGTGATGTGATTGGAATCTTCAAGTATTTGCTGGGAGGAAAAGCCCAGTGTTGTTGCATTCTTCAGGAGGATGCTGAGAAGGGAAGGTTTTACAGACTTTACCAACAGTCTGGCTGGTTTTTATAGTGTGAGCTGTTTTCAGAAGCAGGATGGCACTGAAAGCCTTAAATACTACAGAGAGACAGTGAACTGCACCCAGTGACACTCCTACAGTCATTCAGCAGAGCAGATTGATGGCCTCACTGACAGAAAAGGGAGGCGCATGATGAGCCCAAATGCCACGAACCACAACACACTCTGCAATATGATTTCCAGAAAATAAAGCCTGTTTCTGTGTAACAAGTGACAGCTGACTGCAACCTCATTTGCCACGGCAAAATTCACGCTTAGGGGAAAGAACAGCAGGTAACATCTTTTTCCAAGGACACAAACTACTTCTGCCTCCCTGAGAAACTTGAGATTCTGGTTTCAAAACTGACTTCATGTCTGCAAACTTTATCGAGATTCAATTTTATCTGACATGTAAAATGCTTCAAATCCTGGTCTGACACTGTCTGACACTCCATACAATTCAGTCCAGCAGAAATACTTACACATCAAACTTCCAAAGGCAATTACATACTAGAGGTGGGTTGGCAGTACCAGCTATTGCCAAGACAGCCTGACACTTCTTATTATAAGACCATATTATATGTTCACTTTGTAACTAAGTAAGACTTAACAGAATGAACTGCTAGATGACCCTTTCAGTTTTTGAGGTAAATATTTTTTATTGCTCTTGTTCTCAAAAAAAGAGGTCAGTCCCCTTTTTCCCCAGCACTGCATGAAGTGTGACAGTTCACCTTTCTATTTTGAATTTGAGCTCATTGCTGACTTTTTTTCCCCTGAAACAGTTGCTGGGATCTCAGTGGGAATGGTCAGTCCCATTGATTTCCTGTGAGCACAGGCAGGCTCTGGAGATGAGATGACATCTGGGGGCTGCAGCCTCTCTCTGTGGGTCAGCATCCCATTTCAGCCAGCAAGGGTATCTCTGCTCCCTCTGAGTTGGGTACCCAGGGGGTTTTGGAGCTTGAACCTGCCTGCTGTGGCCAGAAGACCCTTCCAGGCTTCCACTGCCATGGGAGCCCCCAAGCACTGGAGGGTTTTTTCTCTGAGTAACACGTTGAGGTGGTCCTAGGGAGTTGTGGGGTCCCCAGCATTTGCTTCATCCTGAATTTGGTACTTGCTGCAAGCAAAAGTCCAAACTTGTGGATGGTGATGTCTCCCCTCACTCTCCCCAATACGAGACCTTGCTGTGCTGAGTGAGAACATCTCCCACTGGAAACATAATCACCTGTGAAAGGCAGAAACTTCCAGCTCCCAGGGCTGGTCCTGGAGCCTTTCTACCTCACGGGGATAGGATACCCCCAAAAATCCAAGCTGCTCCCACTCTTCAAATGCTCAGAAACATATCCTTGTATTTCTCCTGCACTTTAAGCAGATTCAAAGTGCTCTTTTCTAACCACCTTGCAAAATACTAGTGGCACAGTCCTTGGAGCCTGGAAGTGATTGTAATGGGACTTCAGCTTTCAGAGACAAGGCTTCCCTTTACACTTGCAAGGTGAGGTGAGGCAATGTGGCAAGAATGCAATGAAAGCAACAAAGAGTTCACTGGAGAACCCAGTAAATTACTTCTGGACTGGGCTAAATCTGTCGAGAAGAAACTACATCAACCTTTTTATTCTACTGTAAAAAGCATCACACATAAAGACAAATTCAAATTTAGGTTAGGGAAATAGCATTATGCATATGAGATTTTGTAGCTAATTATTGTTGATTTTTTTTTCAAAGCCACATGCAGACATGTTAACCTTTTAAAAACCAGCAGGGTAATTTTAGCTATTTGATTCCTAAATAAAATGTGGTAACACTCTGCATTATGAATCGCTGACCTTTATATTTCTATATCAGGAATTCAATTTTGGTTTGCATTAAAATGTATTAAATCCTGGGCTGTCACATCATACAATAAGATTCAGCTTAGGAGGACTATTTACAGACAAATTGCATCACTACAGCTACATATCAGAGGTGGGGTTGGCAGTACCACTTATTGCAGAGGTGGTCTGAAAATTCCTTTTTCTTTTTTTCATGTCTGCTTTATGACATAGACAAGATTTAAAACAACGAACTGTCAGATGTCCTCCTCATGTTTAGAGGTGGATACTTTTTAGTTTTATTTTCTTTTTTTTTTCTGAACAAAAGAAGGAAGCTCACCTTGACCAGGAAATAAAGCTAACAAAAATACTGTATATCTCAAAACTAAGATAATCTTATGTCAGTGCCAAATCTGTGACTACTTCCCTTTGAAATCTTACTGGAAAACCCAAGAGACTGTTGTATGCCACAACACACATACAGACATGGACACCTGATGGAGCTCGAGGGACAAAAGGACAAAGGTGAGAACACAAGCAAAGTCTGAATCCTTCTTAGGGTCCAATTTACAAACTATCTCAAGGTGTTCATATTATAAACCAAAGCTACACAAGCATAATGTAAGATGGGGAGGCACTAAGATGAAACACCCATCAAGAGGAAGGTAGAGATAATTCCCCTCTCTCTGGAATTATGCTGGAGCTGTACCAGCCCCAGTGGAACCATGGCAGTCTCAAATGATGTTTCCTTGCAAAGTTCCTCAACATGGATCTGTCACTAGTCCTAAACTGAAGGACAACTGGAGGGCAAGGATTCAAACACCCGTTCTGATATCCATACTCCTGACATTCAGATTAATTTCAGACAACAGAGTATTACAGAGAAAGAAAATAAAGAAAAAAGAAAGAAAAATGCGATTTAGGCAAATGTTCTGCCACTGCAAAGCTCTGAGCTGTCTTCTTAAACCTAGGAAGCAGTGCAGTTTCCAGAGAGATTCCTCCACCTGCTGTTTGCCTTTAACACTTGAACACACAAGGAATAGGATGAGACAGAGTGAATACTGTCAATCAAATAATGGTAAAGTGTCTTGTGCCTTATACACACTAAAAAATGGGGGTTGGATTAAAATTCTTCCTCTTTAATTTAATTGCAGCAATAAAACCCAATTAAGAGCACACGAACCACATTCCTGCCACACAGAGTGAGAGCCACTGTTTCTGAGGTGTAGGGTGGGACTTGTTTTTGCCACATGTTTGAGCTGTGCCTGCACACCTCAGCTCTCAGCACCTACCAAGGGCAGATAAAAAATTCTTCCACAGGAAACAAACTGTTAAAAGAACTCCCACAACAGTTTCATGCTGCATTTATGCCTCACAATACAGACCCATCAAGGCATCCCTGAGTGATGGGTGGGAACAGGAAGGACAACACCATAACTGGCCTGCAGTAAGTTTTAAATAAACCCAAAGAAATTATTCCAGCTATCACACCTCTCCAATTTTCCAAACATGAACCCTGAAGGTTTGATGAGGACAGATGCTCTCCACTTTGTGTATACACTTATATAACATGCATTTTTCATTGCCATTTACTGTCTCCTTATAGAGGGAACAGAGCACTTCAACTATGTCAACAACTTTTCCTAAGAGCACTGCAGCTACAAATTATGGATCATTCACAAAATACAAGGTTAATGTTTAGGATTAATTCCCCAAGTCTGGTAGTCTGTACTTGCACAAATATAACCCCCCTCCCAAACCTGCAGTGCTGCACCTGAAACTCTTGCAGAAATAAGACAGACAAAAGAACCCCACTACAGTTGCCTCCAAGGCCCCTGAGATCCCACATGGATTCAAATGGCTGGGAAGCTCCAGATGGCAGAAACCATGTGGAATGAATGCAGAACAGCCAGCCTGGTTTGGTTGGTTACCCTAAATTACTTTGATTCAGGCAATAAAATCTTACTAAAGTAAACAGTTAAATAAGACATTAGCATAGGGTTAAAACTTTAAATAACTTCAGAAAAAAATCCATTTTGAAGACTATCAGGAGGTACCTAACATATTATCCTCTTCCCAAAACACATCTCTTATTAAATATATATATTGCACAGTGCCAGGCCAAAGGCTGTCAACAGAATCACACAAATATATTTGAATGATTGATTTCTAAGTTTGCTAATTGATTCTCCTCTCTAAACAATGATGACTGAATGAAGCTGCCATCATCTATACGCTGTAATATCATTTTCCTTTGACTGTTTGAAAAAAATACACCAGTTGGAGTCACGCAATACATTCGAGAGACTAAACCAAAATGCTAAGCTTCGTAGCCCTCTCTAACAATAAGCATATCTGAATAAACTCTGGGACAGAATTCCTGTCAGACCCTATGATTCAAAGACTTTGAGAAATATAGCCCAACAAAATAATGAAATGTCAGCCTAGGGATCTGCATCTGTCAGTGTGGTTTAACTTTGTCTGTCCATCTAGAAGGCAACTCACCCAGTTTCTTTAAACTCACATTAAAAAAGGGATTTCCACTACTGCAGTACTGACCTGTAAAAAAGCATCCCTTCCTCCTTCCTTGTAACCCAAGGCAGTGTGCATTCAAACAAGCAACTCACTCAGACTTACATTTTCCTGAGGTTGGGCAGTTTCTTGAAGAGTCCAATGGCTTCCAAAACAGCAATGTCATTGTCATTCAGGCGCCTGACAGGAACAAACAGAGAGGTATTTAGAGCTTCACAGATGTCTGCAGAGATATCTCTGTGGGGCTGCCACACAGAGAACCATGACCTTTGTTAAGCAAGGCACTGTCTGCCACTTCTCTCAGGCTCCTGCAGTTAAAAGAGTTTAGCTTTGAAGGGAAGGGAACATAGAAGAGAATCTTGAGTAAAAGCTTGGGATGCCTTTAAGAGTGTAATGCCAAAGGACAGTGTCAGAATGGCTTCATCTTCCAAGGCAGGGGATAAGGAATTATTGACCTTATCCATTACACAACAACCTTGTTTGCGTGACTGAATCTCCCTCAGCATTCTGCTACACAAGACATGCAATTGGAGATGTGGGCCATGCAAACAGAAGGGATCTGATTTTAGGTCCTTTCCTGTCCAAGTCTACTGGTCTTCAAAATTAATGTGAAGGCCCCTGTCCTGGCAGGCTTGGGATGCAAAATTCTTTCTCTGATTACATGTAGCTCCATTTTGCTATGGAGAGTCTTTGCTGTGTTTCTGGAGGTCTCTCATAATTTTCTATTTTAACTGCAGACCAAAAATTTTTATGGGGGTTTAAACAGAATAAGTAGAATAAATACAATGCTAACACAAAAAGAAAATTCTCTTTGAAGGGGCTACTAATGCACGAAAATAACCAGATTCTTCAGTTACTAAGTAACAAACATGTTTTCTCAGACTCTCTTTAGCAGTATATTATGCTTAGAATTCTGAAGAATCTCAAAAAGCAAATAAATTTCATAAAATTACTTGCATCTTAAGAATACCTTAGTTTTAGTGAGGGCCATTTCACCCAAGTAGCAGGCATTGCTGAGATGGAACAAGTTCCTGATCACAGGTTTACTCAAAAGGGTTAAACCATTTCTTAAATAAAAATGACCAGAGACAAAAGTAAAATAGAGAGGACTCCAAGGTAGAGCAGAAGGGAACCACAGCACTTCAGGAGGACACTCAGAGGACCTGGTTGGTGCAGGGGGCCATGGCTCCTCCCTCATCCCACCGCTGGCACCAACGCTCAGGAAATGAGGGTTGTAGTGTTTCCCCATTTTCATATAAGGATAGAGAAGGAGGTGCCTTCAGTTATTTGAGTCCCTTTCCCAGCTTTTAGAAGCAGGAAAGCCAATAGGAAAGCTGAGCAGCCCCTGGAGAGCCCCACTCACAGGTCAGTGGTGTACTCGGGGAGGTGGCCGGGCAGCCGGGTGAGCTTCTGGTTGGAGCAGTCCACGATTGTCCCCTCGCAGCGACACTTCTCGGGACACACGAGGTCCATGAAACACTTCCCGGTGAATTTACTTCTGTAATCCTCTGACCCTGCAACGAAAGGAAAACACATTCCAGCAAACAGTTGCTGATAACTGTGGTGATCAGAGGTTTTATGGAATCTGTCCTCGACACTGCCTCCTGTCAGCTCCCAGCTCCTGCACACAATTTTAATGCTTGCCAAGGAATTCTGCTCAGCAGTTTTTAAAATCCCAAGACTAGCCTCTGTTTTCTCACTCTTTTCCCTGACAGATTAATTCCTTGTCTAACAAACCTACCTGTTAAGGTATTTTCCAGCAAAGACACTGTTTCCCATTTGGAAATTAGTCCAGCAACAGGGAAAAGGCATCTCATGAAAGAATTCAAATGACAAAAGACTTTTAAAGATGTCATTAAAAAGCCCCAAATGTTCAGACCTCAGCTATCAGAGCTATTTTTGAGAGCAACCTTTTATTAGAGAACCTTGTCAGTTTTCCAACAATTAGATACCTTTATTAACTATGTTAAACAAACAGCGAAGGAAAGTAATAGGAGTTTAAATCATTTTCATTTTAATTAAGGAACGGGTAGACCATACTTAGTGAGAAGCACTCCCTGATGTACCATTACTCCATGATTGCCAGACCTCTTTGACTAGGTTTTTGACCCATTCTAATGAAATGCTTTTCCAATTAGGCTCAGTGAACTAATCTGTCCTCTTCAGGTTTGGTTTTTCTCATTTAGTAACAGCAGGTTGGAAACTCGATCTCAGTGCTTCAAGGAACCAGGAATATTAATAAATGTGTATGTAAGCAAAGTGTTGCCAAGCCCCTGCCATGCAATTCCTGCCCACTCACTTCGTATTTCATAATGGAAGCACCAGAATTGCCTCAGCAACCTCATGAAATACCCAGTGATTGTAACTACCAAGAAGTATTTCTTTTCCAAAGTTTAAACAGTCAGCTGCAAGGTTTTCTCGGGGAGAGGCTGAGCAGATTATTTAAGAACCCAAAAACATCAATAAAACCTTAAACCTGAGCTGAAATTTGGGTTTAGAGATCTGATGACATTCATCACCTGCTTCCCCTTCCCAGACTGATAAATACTCCACTGCTCATTTTATGACCACATACTATTTTCTGAAAGAAAAAAAGAAGCTGCCCAAACCCACTATTATTTCAATTTATGTTGCACATTACCTCCACAGAGCGATGCAGTGAAAACAAGCAATTCTACAGGCAATCTAACATTCTGATTCCACAGACACGCTTTGGTTTAGTTTTGTAATTCCAAACTGGATTGTGAGAAACTTGACATACAGCTCTGTACTTCACCACTTCAGGGGTGTTAAATACTTTGCTGGTTTTCGTGCTTATTGTAAATTATACATCCGAAGTCTGACTTCACTGACAGCACAGCACTTACAATAACAGGACCACTGGACATTTTAAAGCATCATAAAAACACAGTCTAAGCCTTTCCCCACAGCACCATCATTTAAACTCTTATCCTTAAAAAAAAAACCAAACAACATCTGATTTTCAGTCCTAACAATTCCAAGCTTGGTAGTCAGTATGTCTGGTTGTTTATGACCCCTTGGAAATGATGCCAAAGATGACCAGTTATCAGGACCAGAGTTTATTAGAACTGCTACAATTACAATGCACATTCAAAAACCCGCCAACATTTTTCAGTAATCAGAAAGAGTCTTGGAAATCCCCAAATTAACCCTTGAAGAAGCACTTCTGATTTTCATAGTAAAAGCTTTTGTTGAAAAAAACAATCACAAACAACATGAAGTTACTTAGGGTAAAAATTTATTAAGTGTAATTTTTAGTCTGCTGATGGATACAAGATTCATCTTCCTACGGGAAAAGAGGGTGGCAAAGTAACTGGAATGCTTTATGAAAAAGGAGCATATAACAGTAAGAGGTTGAAAATCAGTTTTTGGTTTTCTCTAAAGCTTTCTGGCAAAGTAAATAAAGAATTTTACCACATTTTGACTTGGCTCCTGCTCTCCTGATGGCACAAACCCTTCCACACTGCATCAGCCACGAGAAGTTGATGCTGCCTGGGCATCAGTCCATGGCCACCACACTTACAACAGAGGAAAGGCCTCTCAGCTCAGCAGGAGATGCAGGGAGCAAACATCACCTTCATATTTTTTCTTCTTTCTCTCTCCCTCTCTTTTTTCTCTTTACTTTTTTTTCCCCCCTTTCTAAGTGAGTTTAAATAAGAGTTACCCAGGTAAGCTCTGAGTCAAAAGTAACCAACAGCTCAGCAAGTACTCAGTCATCTGTGGGCCTGTGAGACAGCAGGAATCACCTGCCAAAGACTAGATAAAATTTACTGTTTGACCTGAGCCTTGAGATCACTTGGACAGGTGGCTGCTCTATTAAGATATTCCCATCTGGGATAGCAAATGTGAAATTCAGCCATCTGCTTGCAGGACTGTTTAAGCACATATACCCATTTCTCCACGCAGGGCTTTATCAGGGCAGGACTGCAGGGCTCCAAGAGAGCACAGCAGGACTCAGGAAGCACAGTTAAACCATCACATGCATGTAGCATTTCTTGCACACCACAAAATCACCCCTGGAAAGGCAGGGAGAGAAGATGCAGGACAGAACATTACCTGGAACTTTCCAGTCATTTCCAAAATTAGCAAGAATTAAGTTTGCTGTAAAACAAGTAGCCAAGGCAACAGCAAGGCCTGTGCTTAACTGAGGGCAGCTGTGGTTATTTGAATTGCTAGTTACTGATAACATTTGCTTTTCACAACCAATGTGACACCACTATCAGGTACCAGGGCATCGCGATTTCTCAGTATCATAAAACAAACACATGTGCAGTACAGAGATAAAGAAACACCACATTTCCAAATGCTCCAAAATTTTAGGTGCCTTTCTGATAGACACATGGAGAAACCAAGCAACAGAAAGAAATACCTTTTCGTCCTATTCTTCTTTTTAAGCATTGTTTAGTGAACTTGAATTCGGTTCTTAAACTTCAGCTTTGCCCAGAGGACTTAAAAGGAGTGCTGGATGATCTGCTCTGCAAGACATCAGGCTGTCTCAACAGGGCTTTGAAAGCTGACCTGATGCATCCATTCTAGAAAATGATCCAGCTGCCTCAAATTTGGCACCAAAAATAGGACCACAGGGATGACTTGGTCTAAAACTCGGACAAAACCCCAGCAATCTCAATACTTACTTCTTCATGTAACCACAGGAAAAAAGGAGGTACATTGGTTGTGATGATTTCACATTGCTGGTATTAATTCTTATCAGTAATTACAGATAAAATCGAAGAATATCAGATGTCCTTCTCCTAATGGTTCCACAACAGATATGTGACAAATCTGCAAGACTAGACACTCTTGCCATGTAAGAAAACTTCTGTATGAGGCTCTCAAAGTCCTTTGTGAATAGGTGTCATTATCTCTATGTAGGGGAGAAGTAAGGCAGAAGTACTTAAAGATCTGTCAAAGCAAAAATGGCCCATTTGGGTCTGATGACTCAGCTTTGTGCTATGGAACTGTTGGATAATAGTATTTTCATACAGACCATGTTACCCATGTCATTTCAAGAGATAAAAGACAGTGCTTTGCAGACTCTTCTGAAGGGTTTTTTTGCATTATATTTCTTCACAGTGCATTAAGATTGCTCAGATCAGGTCCAAAGTCACATTAAGTTGCAGGCCTCTTGTTACAGAAATGGCATCCAAAGTACCTCAAGCAGAAGGACTGGACAGCTCGAACACACAGATGCAGCTTACATTATTTATAAGGTAAGAAGATTGATTTTTCACCTCTGTAGATATGGCTGGAATCACCCTTCAATCATATTAACCAACAGAATGCCTGACTTCTCCATTGTAAGAGCAATTAAACAGATTAATTACTTAGAAATGGTTATTCTGCATGCAAGCCCTGTGGAAAGTCTGTCCCAAACATCACTCGGGCTCCAGGAGCCTGGTCAAGCAACACCTCACCTTGTTCATTTTTTTCCTGGGAGAAAAGGGGAATCTCTCACCTTTCGATGCTTCTGAAAACCAGCAGAAGTATCCGAGCATGCCATGCTGCAGGGAGTATGCAGCCTTCCATGGTGCTTGACAGAACCATGTTCCATTTGTATTGTTCTACCACATGGTTAGATCAAGCACAAAGGAAAACCCCATGGA
This sequence comes from Manacus vitellinus, assembly GCF_001715985.3. NCBI lineage: Eukaryota > Metazoa > Chordata > Aves > Passeriformes > Pipridae > Manacus > Manacus vitellinus. Next base: position 8,612,494 of record NW_021939882.1, read on the forward strand.
CAGCCAGAGTCAGAGTTAGGCAGCGCCAGAGAGAGAGGAGCGTTGAGAGGAAGCAGCATGGAGAAGCACAAGCTGAAGGTTCACGGGGAGCTGCTCTCCACTCCACCCATGCAAAAAGGTGCTGGATACAAGAGGTCATCCTTTAGGCTACAGCTGCAGGAACACCCTGGAGCACAATGGGGGTTAGTGTACACGAACAGAGCCCAGGAGAACTCAGACAGAACCGGTCCCATAGAAAACATACTGCCAAAGGACTGCCAACAGCTCCTTCCAGGAAGGATGTGCAACTTCCACCACATAGTGAATGCTCAATCTACGCTGCTTTTTATTACTTACTCTCTCCTGGTGTCTCCTTTCAGTACAAATGCCATTTTGGTTTGCTCCATTTATTTAAATGCAACCTTAGAAATACCTCAGCTCATATTAATAACAGCAGGTTCTGAGCTGATGGCCAAGCTCTGGCATCAAATGCTCCCCGAGCGCCCTTTGAGCCTGATTTCAGCTCCCAGGAGCCTTTTATGCTGGGGCCATTTACACTGACATCTGTAATTACCAATGCTTTGCTTTGCTTTTTTTTTAATTTATTTCAACTGCACTTTATAGGAAGGGAGCACACACGTGCTACTACAGAAATATATTTTGTTACTCTGTTTCTTGGCATATTTGTTGGTTTTGGTACATCATTTGCTGATGGAAGCCAAGCATTCTGTCTTTCCAGCATCCTGGATTATTTCAAACAGCTTTGCTTCTTGTAACTCATTGCTGCAACTTTGACACATAAAGCAGGGCATTCAGTTCTGGCTTGACAGCTCTCTCTGAAATAAAACTCTCACTGACTTCAGTGCCTGCCAGTGGACAGTGCCTTTGAAAGTCACATCTCAAATGTTCTTGCAGGATTCACAAATGAGAGAGGCAGTGTCTGTCCTCTGCAACTGCTCAGAACATTTTGCTGGACTTCAGTGAAGGTCAGTGCTTGTGCTTTTAAAAACATATCACTTTCCTTAGTAAGGGCTTTGCACTGCCCAAAGAACAAAGTCAGCACCCAGCAGATTATTCATTGCCAACATGAAGAACAATACAAGTACTTGAGCAGAGATGACAGATAATACAGAAGGGTCTTTGCTTCACCATTTTGCTACGACCCAACCTTATAATGCAGAAAAGTCAACACACAGTTACCTGGGAACTCCAGAAAATAAGTACAGTGCCAACTCAGTCACCCCCTTCTGTGGGTTTGGTACAGCAGTGAGACACAATCTGATTTACTGTCTATCTTTACAATATAGGAGAGAAACTAAACCAGCTTTTTAAGGGAATCTTAACACAATAAATCTTCAATCTCTACAAGCTGCCAAACCAGCCAGAGTCCAAACTGATACAAACATTAGATTATTAATTTTCTTTTGTGACTCATACAGTGTGGCACAAAAGGGCATTAATTTTCTCCCCTTATTAATTCAGAGTATGCATAAGCCTGGAATCCACACCTCATTTATTTAGAAATTATATCTATAACTACCATTCCTGGCAATAATTTTGTATGGCTTCAGTGAAGAAGGATGCAGAGTTCTATATCCTTAGTCCTACAGGGGTTTAATAAAGCAGCAGTTCTGGCCTGGGCTCTTCAAATAAATTCATCCACAGTACTCTGTTAAGCAATGACAAGTAACAGTTCATATCTTCCAAAGACTTTTATATTATATACTGATTTACAGTATTAAGTGGAATATCTGTAATAAACCCAGTAATTTCAGTGTCAATGAACTCTTTCAGTCCTACTGGAAACAAATGCAGTCAGAGCTCTGCAAATGTCTCTTCCTGAGAAAACCCACGAGAATATTTTGAACAAGTCTCTGTTCCTTTGCTGCACTAATTAAACACCACTTACAATAACTGCCTAAGCTAATCATCAACTGCAATGAACAAGAGGTACCAGCACACAAAGAAAAGTCTGTCAAAACCCTAATTCATGTCCCTAGAACACAGGAGAGGCAAAGTACCAGGCAAACACACTATTTTGTAAATTCCATTAAAGAAAATAAATTCCATAAGCCTTTGGATGTACATGAGATCATCCTGCACAAATGTTTGCAAAAAAGAAGTTGAAAAATGAATGATCTTATCTCCAGATATTTGCCAGCTTTCATGAAAACCCCTCCCTTTAGGTACCCTCTACATCCAAGCAGCACTGTATGGTTTGCTCTGGTTGTTACCTCACTTCTTGTAGTCCAAGTTCTGTTGATCAATCACTGAATCTGCAGTTTGCTAAGAATTTGTATACAGGACCCTAATTTAATGCCCCATCAAGCTGTACCACCTCAGGAGGCTGCTGCAGTCTTAGAACAATCAGATGAAAAATTTATTGTCCAATTGCAGGCACTAACATCCTTGCACTGGTTTTAGCTGACTAGCTCTCTTCAAGTCAGCTCCTCTCCAATTATTTTCTTTATCCTATTCAAGTGACCACTATACACAAAAAAGTGCTACCTTGGCATCTCTGGTAAGTGTTGCTCAGCTTAATCTCAACACATGGAATGGCAACGAGAGAGAAGAGAGCAAACTTTGTACCACCTTAGTTTTTGAGGTTACAGGAGTAATCAATCACTCAGCTTTCTGCCACAGCTAATGAAGACACCTCCAGAGGACAATTTGGATCTCAAGTGAGAAATCTGTACAGCTCTGTACTCTGCCTGCATGGGGAATCCAGGACAGCTATGTTATTTGGATGCCTAAGTGATATGGATGCATCTGTGACCAAACATTCATCCTGCCTCTTTTCATTGCCTCTTTATTGTAATTGTAAATAAGGATGGTGGTGGGTAACAAAGCAGTTCAGATGTTTAGGTTTTTTTGAAGGCTACTTCAAATCAAAAATAAAATGAGGCACAGTCTAAAATAGTTTCTAACTGGAACACGCCAGTTTACTTCCTTATTAAGAACCACACTCTCTGCCAAACCAGACCCACCTGTTTTATGTTAAGCTTATGCTCCCTGGAGTGAAATGATTTTCATTCTGCCCACCTTCCCCCACTGCAGGAACCCTTCACCATCGTGTTCAGCACGAGCTAGTGAAGGCTTTGAGTCACTGACACGAATTTTAAAATGGAGAGCCGAGTTGCTATCAAAGATGTGCAGAAAAGGGAGGGCTATAATCAGTATCCAGTACAGCCAAATTACTGTAACAACAGAAACACTTCTACAGTACAAGGGACTTTAATTCCATTACCATTAGTCATAGCAGTTGCATTGTGTTCCCTGATGACTTCAACTTCAGAAAGATTTCAGGCAAACCAAAGCTCAAATATACTCAGTCACAGTGTGCAGGGAAAAAATCGTATTCATAATAATGAGTTCAGTGCAGGATTTAATCTGCTGGTGATTTGATGCTGTTAAAAAACCTTCCATTCAGACAGAATTACTCTTATGCACCACAAACGTAGCCTTAGTTTTGGTACATTCAGAGAGTTTCTGAAGGTACCTTTGCTGAGTCTTTTTGTCTTTCAGAGGGGGGAAAAAAAGGGTGAAACACACAGCATTTAACGGAATGAAAACAAAGCACGTACAAAAAAACCAAAACCAAAATAAAACAAAAAACAAACAAACAAACAAAAAAAACCCCCAAACCAAAACACAGACAAAAATCTGAATGCAGTCAATTTTCCAGTTGTCCAAATCATAGGCAGTGTTTTGTATCCCTTTCCCTCACTCCACTCCTGAGAAAAGTGTTGGAGCTTGGCCTCTAGACCCTGTAGCATACAGCAGACATGAGCAGGTGGATGTCAGTGCTTTCCACCAAGCAGAAAATGCTAAGGGCAGGAAGATGAATGCACAGTTTGTGACTATTTGCTTACTAGAAATGGGAGGAATTTGTAAAGTTGCCATCAGAGTGACTGGCAAATCACAGGAACAACTGGAGAGTGTTTCAATCAGATAGGTGGTGTAAGATCTGGATTAAATTCACCCACCTTTCATGACTTTTGAACACTGGTTGAGGAGTAACAACACACTGCAGCTTTCAGTTTGAGAGCTCAAAGAGCTTAAATAGTATTTACATATCACTAAGAGCAGAGAAGGGGATAACCCTGAGAGACCAAGGGACATGAAATGTATGAACTGCTGTAGGGACTGGACAAAACATCCTGATGAGCAGCCTGTGCTCCCCTGACTCCATCCACTGCAGTTCTGTGCTTCTCAGGGTGCAGCAATGCAGAGAAGAGAGAAGGAAATTTCAGGTGATTACCAACAACAGCAGCTCTGTTCCAAAGCAGACAGGTAACTCAAGGAAGGTGAGTAAGGATGAGGACAGAGACTGGAAAAGACACACAGAGAATTAGGAGAAAAAAATGCAATTAGTAAGGAGAGGTTTTATCAAATGCCTTAAAAAATTATGAGTGACCAAAAGCAACATTACCATCTAATAATAGGGGATAACATGAAAGAAATGACACTAGCCCTAAATTAGCAAGCTCTGGATCCATATGCACCACAGAGGCTGACTTTGCTTTGGGTTGGGTTAACAAACAGTAGTGTCCAAAAAAGGAGAGAACAGAACTGGCAGACATTTCATTGTCCTCCTTCTCTTCCCTGTGCTTTTAATTGTACATCACAATCCGGAACTGAAGTAACAATTAAAATCACTTAGATACAACGTACACCCCGATGCAGGAGGAGGCAGGAGGACAGCTTTACTTCATAGTATTTCAAATAACAATCTTCTTTGTAAGAGTCTTATTTCTAAGAATTAGAAGATAAAAAGCTTTTGTGATGTGGTATTTGTAGATACATGTTGCTTTGATCATTATCAGAGAGAGTTTGTGTCAGTGCAGCAGGGGGAACTTTCATCGCTTTTGAAATACAAAATACACTAAAAAAAATGCAAACATATCACAGGGAAAAATAGATATACAGATGAATACAAGGGCAATTCTTTCCAAAACCTCTTTCATACACAGTGTCACACAGCAATCAAGGATCCTGCCAACTCTTGAAGTGACAATAAGCTACCACAGAGACAACACAATCTGCTCATAGATTCATTTCCCTTCCTCCTAAAGCCCAGTGCTGCCTTAGAAAACAAAACTGCTGTGTAGTGAACTTAATCAAATACTACTGGGCAGGATATCTGTGTCAATCTTTTTTCCTCTTCTCCCCACTAAGAATGGGAGCCTCCACTGACCCAATGCTGGAAAGCACCATTGGATCCGTGGGTGGTCATAGTGGGCAGATGCAGAAAAAAAGAAAATGATCATCAGAATTTCACTATTGCCACTGCAAATGACAGTATTTCCCTTTTCTAAAAGGAAGAGAGAGAGAATTAGTCACAGCCTGTTCCTCCAATTTCTCTGTCAAGAGAAGGTCTCAGATTTTTTAGCCTCAGATTCTATAGCTGTGGGGAGACAGTTGACCAACAGGGAGGTTTATTATTATTTTAGTGCATTGTATTAAATGCACTAAAATGGCAAGCAGAAAATCATGGGAAATAGAATCCATTGCAATCTGATGCTTAAACATATTTGATGGTATATTCAACAGCTTTGCCTGTCAAACAGCCCTGGGCAAAAACATGCCCCTCTCCCTGCTGTTCTTTCATTTCATGCTATAGTGCTTCCAATTCTCCTTTTGAAAAGAATTATGTACATTATCTACCTGTTGCACAGAAGCTCCTTCCTATGGCCACTCATAACCTTTGCAGATGTTGCTGCACTGTTATCAGTAAAAGCCTGAGTCATTTGGTGCTGGGAGGAAATGGCATCTGGGGAAAGTGCCTCATGTGAAAAAAGGGATCAACTGAAAAAAACAAAGCAAGTACTTCTTGTTAAATACTATCTTAAAGGATGGTGGGGAGCTGGAATGAAACCTGAAGGAAGCAGTGTGCAGAATGAAGTTTTCTAGATCTCTGGGTTGTTTTTTTTTTGCTATGTTGCATAGTTTTATCCTCATGGGTTCATTTAATTATCAAATAGAGTTCCATTTAGCTCATCTGCATCTCTGAGTGTATCCTCTTGACAAGACTTTCTTGGTGCTCCTTGACCATTCCTGACTGATGAAACATCAAACATCTCAGCTTTTCAACCCTGTTCCCATTAAGCACTCCTCTCTCCTACCCCTGTATAAAAAACACTTCCCTTTCTTCCCTTAATTTTCTGAGCAGTCACATTTTTTTATCGTGCCAAGTCCTTTCTGACAGTCCCCTTTATGATTATAGAATCATAGAATGGTTGGGGTTGAAAGGGATCTTAAAAATTCCACCCCATGCCATGGGCAGGGACACCTTCCACTAGCCCAGGTTGCTCCAAACCCCATCCAACCTGGCCTTGGACACTTCCAGGGATGGGCCAGCCACAGCTTCTCTGGGCAACCTGTGCCAGGGCCTCACCACTCTCACAGGGAATAATTTCTTCCTAATACCTAATTTAAACTGACCATTTTACAGGTTAAACCCACTCCCCCTTGTCCTGTCACGACATGCCCTTGTAAAATGGAAGGTGGAAAATACATAAATTGCTTCAGGACGACCTCAGAATTTTCGGACTTCAAAACTGGTCCTTTCCCTGGTGTCAAAGTATCAAGCTCACCTAGAATTAACTGCTCATTGGTGTGATCCTGACCTTGGCTGAGTAACTCTGCTCCCACAGAGCTCACATTTCCTGTGCATCCTTATCTCTTCTCAAAGGTCAAAGACCAGATCAGGATAAAACCCCTCCCACTGCTTCCTTAACTAACCCCTCATATTTCCTGGGTTTCTCCTCGCCTCCAAAACCAACTTTCTGACCACTGAAATGTACTAAATGTATTAAACAAACTACATGAAAATATCAGGATCCTGAAATAAGAATCCTTTGAGAAACAGATGCATATTTACACAAAGGCTTTAAAACAAAAATTCTTTTCTCGCTCACCAAGCAAAAGATGTAAAACCTGGAGAGGGAGAATCCCACAGCCAGCAAGGACACTGACAAGTCACTAAGCATTGCCATCCCAGTGGGACTGTGCAGGCTCATCCCTGGATAACACAAAGCACTGCTCAATACTCTGAGTGATGAAGATTCATACCTCATGGACATTTCTGCACAGAGACTGCTGTTTTAAATCCTGGGATGAAACATATTCCTCAAAATGAAAACATGGAAAATTCCTGCTAAATGCCAAGCCTGAAGCAGCCATGATTCAAAGGGACAAGTTGAGTAGAACAGGTGCCAAGGATGTCTGTTCTCTGGATTGATTTACAAACTCAGATTTTCTAAACCATTAGACGTTCCCCTGTCTCATGTGAGCAGACAGTGAGTCGAGTTCAATGTATCTCATCACCATCTGGAAGCTCTACAGGCAAAAATATCTTCTCTATTGAGCTTTTGAATAGCATTAGTTCTCATCCAGCTGAAATCTTTGTTCTGAAGCTGTGCAATCCCTGCTCTCCTCCTTCATAAGTCAGGTTTATGCCTTTTCCATGTGGTTTTGATACAGATGTAGAGCTGCAGACCAAGGGAAAAACAGCCCAATGCCTCAAGGAAAGGACCCCCAAGATAAGAACTCACACAAAATATTCTTCTCAGCATCACCAGGTACTCTGTTCTGCACTGTAGCTCTTCTTAGCTGTGACTTTTCCTAAGTGATATCAGATGGTGTTTGCCTTATCCAATCCCCTGTACCATTGTTCAAAGCATGCATGCACATACATAACATTAATTTCTCCAGCCTATTAATAAAAGCAGAAGAAAATAACAATGGCAAATTGGGTACAGGTTTATACAGATCTGTTTCTGCAGTCTACTTTCCTTTCTAAATTATATTTATGCATTTTCATTTCCAGTTTCTTTAAATATGAATATTGCCGACTAATTATCTTGTTACTATGATGGACACAATCCAGAAACCTAGACAAAATATGTCATAATTTCAGGTCTGATAATAAATGTTGTGGCTTGAGTCACAAGGGATTAAAGACCTTAACAAGCTTGCCCAAGAAAAGCTGGCTGCAAATGAAATTATCTTTATTTTATTTTCCCCATAAAGGGAAGGTTTAGCTCGGCATATTGCTCTCAGAGATGCACAAAGCACAACAGCTTGTTTTGGGCTGCTGCCACTCAGCTTCATGCTGCATCCCCATCTAGAGTCATTAATCTTTTACCACCAGGAACACAATTAATCATGTTTCTTTTCAGAGGAAAAAAGAGAAAAATCATAGTAATTTTCATAGAAAACACTGCAAGGTACTCCATCAATAACAGTCATTTTTCTTCTCGGTACACACTAATAGATTTGCTCACTGAAACCTGCTTGTCATTACAATATAAAAAAAAAGAGCAGTCATCTAAAATATATAAAACCAATACAAGCAATAGGAAAAACACATGAAGAAGCAGTCATCTACTTGGTTGTGCTGTGTAAGGCAGCAAATGTCCTTTTACTGACAGCTGAATCATAAAGAAGAGATAGGGTTGAAAAAAGCTGTTTATATTACTTTGGAGGTTATTTTCAAGTGCAAACATTTTTCCATTTAGCTCACACAACACGAAACCTTTGCCTAAATTATGATGCAAATTTTGATTCAAAACTTGCTGAAACCAAAAGTCTTACCAACAGTTTTGCTTGAATTAAGGCATGCTACTTGTGGATATAAAGACAATAAGTCTATGAAAGTTTGGGACTCGATGCCACCCCAGATCAGAAATGCCCACTGCCAGTTGTATAAAAATCTTACACTGTTTTCAGTCTTTAAGATCTGAGAACTTACTTGAGCTCAGCCCTCATTAGGTCACTAAGAGTTCTGGCTGAATACAAATGACAACCCAGTCACCTTCCCCACCTTCAAAATATGACATTTGCCACATGGATTCACACACATCTTTGTTGTTTTCCCTAAATATTTCATAACTTAGTCATTCTTTACAATTACATATCACAAGCTTTTATCTTTTTCCTCTGTTTTTAAGAGACACCCAGAAGACAGCTATAGACTGCCTTTTCTACTTTTTTTTAATATTTTATTTTATTTTAATCCATAAGCTAATTGGCTTTCTGGACAACCTAACCGAATTTTCCAAATTTAATTTTACGAGATGCTCCATAATATCCATTACAGCAAACACTGTCCCGCAGATTGGATTAGCAGGCTCTCTGGACCTGCTTATTTCTGAATTGAAAGTGCAGCACAGGCTGGATAAACGAATTACCTGAGCAGCGGAACTTCTTGCTCTTGATCTGGCTGATGCGTTTGTTGGCAAGGCGACGGGGATTGCTGCACCGAGCGCCGCTCGTCTCGATCGGATTATCCTGCAGGTAATCAGCCAGCCACTTCAGATGGCAGTCACACACAAATGGGTTCTGAGCTAAATGTCTGCGAGAAGGATGGCATGTTTAATCACAAGTGACCCGTGACACCGCGCTCCATCACCGCTTTTCACAAAACGCAAACCTGAGGAGCGGAGGGATTGAATAAGCTCCCCACCCCAAAAAAAAAAAACCCCAAAAAACACCCACCAAACCCCAGGCCTGGCGGAAACCACACAGAGCCGCACATGAATGGGAGAATTCTGTGAGCTACCACGTTTCACAGCTCGTTAAGCCTCCTGCAAGTGCTTTGAGGGAGGAAACAAAAACTGAGGTGGCAAAGCCCGCTTTAAAGGACACAGACCTCCCGGTCACCAAGTCCTGTGTTTTCTTCTGAAAGCTTGACGTGCTGCCTTTTGAGAGGAACGTACCTTACCTGGACATCATTTTGTATCCTGGTTTAATAGAAATTTTATCAGCAACTCAGTTTCTTAGGGATCAAATGTGAATTAGTGAAGTTCCTTGGACCTTTGGGCAAAGCCAGAAGAGATCCAGGACTCTCTTCACAAGACTGAAATTAATATTTTCAGATACTCATCATGTGTATATGTATTCTCCTTACATGTATTCTTTCCTGGAGCAAAACGTCTTATTTACAAGACTGAACTGTTTATGCAAGGTAGAACTTATCCTTCACCAAAATTTGCACAACCTGTTTCCTATGCAACTGGAAATAGGTATTATAGCACTGATTTTAACTGGGTAGTTAGACTTTGGTAACAGAAATCTACTGGAGCATCTTAGAGAGAAACAGCATTCCTCTGCTGCTGTTCTGGTTCATTCTGCCTGACAAAACTGAGCACTGTCAGGAGAGTTTGTCAGGTCTTTCCCAGAGCTGGGTTCTGATCTCAGTTAAGCTAACTTGCATCAGTCCCTCTGACCTCCAGGGGAGCAGGACACAGCTCTCCAATAACTGCAAAGACTGTTTAAGAAAAGACAGATGTTTCAATTTGGTTTGGACAGAGGTGTAAAATTATAGCCTCTGTTACTGTTTTCCACCTGTAGAAACTTCTTTTCTGTTTGTAGTTATATTTATGAACTGTCATTTAACAGAATAAGTATAAAACACAACAGGGCAATGGCTGAGCAGGAGTGGGAAGGGAAGGCATAGAGAGCAGAGAGGGCCTGAAGAAACTCAAGATGACTGCTGCAGTAGAGCCACTTGTGGTGTGAAAGGTCCAAAAAACAAACAAGCACAGAGAGACACGATATGGGTCTGGTTTTATAGCTCTAGAATAAACACAAAAGAGGGCAATCACTTGGAGTATTAAAAATGGGAGCATGAATCAAAACATTTCATGAAGAAGTGTCTTGGTGTGAAGCAACAAGTCCATTCTAAGTAAGGGCCACCAGGAATGCCAACAATACCCTGGAAGACCAAGGGGAAATGTTTATACCTTAAGGGTGTTGCCTGTTGTTTAACTTGCCCAACCTTGTATACTTCTGTGAATGAACCCTCTCTGTAGCCCCTGTTTACATCTGTGTACATATACAGAACTGGAGAGGGTTATTCCAGTGGTTTGCAGCAGGACACACTGGCCAGGTATCTGTTGGAAAACTCAGGTTGTGCCTGAAGAGGTGGCAGAAACACTGCTGCTAGAAATCAACCCTATGAGTTCATTTGTGTATGAATTAAAACGTTTACAGAACTATTTCAGCCAATGCATTTCCAGTATTAAAGTACATATGTGCATTTGTATACAAAACTTTCCAGTACTACAGTATGTGTGTGCAGATAAATTTATAATGTGCCTGTGTATTCCAGTATGTGTACATATACATACTCATACATATTTTAATACTAGAATATCAGGTTGCCAACTCCAGCTCTGAAGGAGTACTATTTACCTTATTATCTTACAACTCACAGCTTTAGGATGAGACCTTCTTCTCCAAAATATTGAGTCATTCCTGTACTTTAGCTTCTGACTCCTATTCTAATGCCTCCAAATTCAAAGACTGTCAAAAATGTTCAGTGGATTTTCTAAATGGATCAAATAATACAACATATCATTCCTCTGAAGTGAAATATCAGCTGAAATATACCATCTGTGTCATGCCCAGGTCCTACAACTTCCAACTATATACATAGATATATAAATATACACAAGTACAGACATCATTTCCACAGTCGATGAGCAGGACTCAGACCCAGAAAGGAGAGGTTCCAACTCATTAGCTCATTAAAACTTTTAGGCAATGATTCTAATAGAATCTGCTATTAATGTGTTTTATAAGTCAAATGCACATATTATCTTCCTAAAAAGCAGTACAAGCTTAACACACTTATGACATTTATGTCACCATGGGCAGGCTGTGCCAACAGCTGGCCTTGCTATCAATTGCTGAACTGATGCAATACTTCTGTTTCTTGCTCCTTTTCTTTCTGTGAGAAAAGGAGGGGCTGCTCCCCTCATGTCTCTTCCAAATTGTCTTAATGTCAGCTGCAAAGACAGGCAACATCTCTGGTGGGAAAAGAGAGAGCTGTCATTTGTGATCTGCCTGCATACTCACAGAGTCTGGATCGATCGCAGAGGTGCAAAGAGCCCCTTGCTGATGGTCTGCAGTTTGTTGTCATAAAGAGATAGCAGTTTGAGATTATGCAGACCTTGGAACGTGTTCACCCTCAGGCAGTTGATCTTATTGGCATTGAGAAGCCTGAAAACAGAGAAAAGGTTTAGAATTCGTTCATCTTGTAGTAATCAAATAAAGATAGACCGGACTTCGGGGTTAAGTCTAAAAAATTATTAATCAAGTCAACAAAGCCAACCCACATGTAAAGAAAGGGCTTCATTTTCCTCATACATTTAAAAGGTGAGAAAACAGTCAACATGAGTGCTCTCATAGCTGGGGAATATACAGTAACAGTGTGTACATACATCATACATGTCTATATATGTGACAGTGCCAGCCATCTTAAAACACGCAAAGATCGAGGGGTTTGTATGCCCAGCCCCCTCCCAATTTGCTCAAAATTCTACACAAATATTTAAGGAAGCCTTCAGCTTAATATACACAGACACAGCAAATACTCCTCACCTTGCTATTCCATGCACCCACTCATATACAATGAGAAGAACCCTTCACCACCCCCCCACCAGAATTTTCTCTACCAGCACCTGCCTTAAGTCTAACTGAAATTCTGGGAGTTTGAAAGCTCTTGATAAGCAGTGCAGGGATAATTTGATCTGACCTGATAAGGGGGCTCTGCTTTAAGCAAGGGCTCTCCAGACTCATTGTCTAGTGATCACTTGAAGACCCTTCCAAACTCTACTGTCCTACAGTTCCATGAACCTGCTCCATTTCAGTCACACCATATCCCCGTGCAGTTGCGAAAAAGCAGCACAAAGGCAATTTAAATTATTTTTTAAAAAATACATTTTGTACAGCTACACTAATCAGTTCAGCCAGAAAATCCTGGACAGTACTTGTGCAAGTTTTCTTAGATCACCCAAGTGGAGTTCTGTCCTGCATAACAAGTATATACAAACCCAACAACGAGCTGGATCTCCTGCTGAGACAATCAAACACAAGAACACTTAAATTGTCACCATCATCTGCATAGGTGGTATCTTACACTCAGAAGGAAAAGAGGCAGGAAATTACCTATTCTTCTTACAAAAGCCAAAATCCATATCTTTTGACTACTCTCAGCCCGAGGAAAAATGGTAAATTGCAAACAATGTATGTTGTTAATTAAGTTCTCTTGGGTAGAAAATTCTTTCCTTGTCAATGAATTTGAGGGGCTGCATTATTGTGGCTCTCTACAAGGCACCACACTTATGTGAAATCAGAGGATGGATATGGTTATAGGAAAAAAGGAAAATATATCCTCTACTCCTCAGCAAACAAATGCAGCATCTCAAATACACCACTAAAACCATGGGGAGCTCCCCTTTTCAACACACTGCACATACACCAGCAGAGACAACGGGGCAGCCTCCCAGGGAGGAAGTGTGTGCTTGGCAGCTGCACATGATGCCTTTCTTTTGCTCCAAAAAGTAATTCTGAAGGTGCTTGCTCTGCCTTTGCATTCCTGAAACCTTTTGAACACGGCACACTCGTTACAGTTCTCTGCTCCTGCTGTTGTTTTGGCAGAGCCTCATCACTGCAGCCAGTGGCTCCAGCAATTGTGATGGACAGGAGATGGAGGCATACTTGAGCAGTATGGAGAACTCCAGGAGAACAGGAATGCTCTGGAATGAGGGGGCTTCAGAGGAGAACTCACCTTTCCAGCCTACTGAAAAGTCAGTATCAATTTAGCTGAGTTCTCTCCTCTACATGTTGTGGAAAATGAAGTTTGACATTATTTAAGGCAAAACCCCATAAGAAGGCAATGATGGAGAAATGAGGTTACATTTTTGCATGAACTAATAGCTAAAACAATTTTATGAAATCATAAGCAGCACCAGTATGACCCCTCTGAAATCTGAATTTCTGTGACACCTAATCCACACTCCCATTGGCTCCACCAGAAGTAACAGGGTAATTTTCATATTAGGCTACAGGAAACACAGCAAAGAGCAATGTCATCCCTTCCTGCTTGCTTCTTGTAGCCATTCATGTGTCCAAGCCAAAGCAATTTTCATCCTCTCTTGGTTCTCCCATATTATGCATTTCTCCTTCCTGCTTGTACAGTATCTTATCCATTAAGAACAGGTTAGCAAGGTATGAGAAGGTAGAACCAGCTACTGAGTTTTGAACAACACCCCCAAACATGCTCTTAGGATTACAAATCCTTTGATTTCTACCCCTTGTCCTTGAGCACTGGTCCCACAGTGATTTTAGGTAATACACATCAGGTTGGATAAGCTGTTCCATGGCATCCAAAATACACAGGAAGAAAACTGAAAGCAAGTGTGTACTTCAATTTATTTTACTAGATGCTAATTGTCTTCTACTGTTATAGGGATAGTCTATGTTGCAAGCAGTACTTGCAACAAGGCATAAAGCAAAAATGAAAACAATCTCAGAAATAAGAGAATTTACAACAGAACTAAAGTTGTATTTCTACACGTGGATAACCAGGATGTCTTTTTGTGCTGCTTAAGAAGTGCAGACACAGCAGAGCTGTGCTGGGCAGATGCTGTTCACTCCTGTGCTAAGACTGGGCTTGAAGTCTAACCATCCCACTGAATAAATCCTCCCAAGCAAAGCTGACCTGGAATTGCAGTGAATACACTGGATTCAGAGTCATTCTCTCATTAGTTTCAACAAAACATGAATAAACCCAATGCTGGAAAACAGAATTCACAATGTGATGAGTTTTCCTGGCATGAATTTTCAATGACTGGGTTCATGGGGATAAAATCTGTGACATTTCCTTTAGAGCCAAATAGCAAAAATAAGAGCAACTGATCCTCTATAAAGCCACAAATACAGAGGTTCACACTCTCCTTTAAGCATCAGAGGAATCTGGAACAGGGAAATGCTTGTGCAGACTGCTCAGAGGTGGGAATTAAGGTCCTACAGAGCTTTTCTGAGGTGACAACACTATTCTGTGTATCACCCATGCAATATGTGTAGTCCCTAATCTCACCTAAAGCAAAAAACTGTGAGAAAGCAGAATAAATCATCCCTAAAATTTTTCTCCTCCTACTTACTGTGAGTTAGATGACGACTTTTGGCCAGAAGCATTAAGGTTCATTTTCCTTTAAAACCCCTCAGTTGTTTTAAAGTATCTCCTCTGTGGATATTCCCCTTGATAAATTCCAGTTCCTTGCTTAATCTTTCTTCACCAACCCAGCCCCCCTAATGGCATCTAATTATTAATTAGGTATACAAGGCTGGCCTCACATGGAGCTAAAAGTGGCTATAAGAGGTTTTTTTTAAACTAACACAAAGGCAGATGAGAAAAACATATTCCAGGAAGCAGAAACACTGAACCAGTCTGTAAAACATACTAAGGGCTCCTTTTATTGGATTTACACCAAGAGAAAGCACAGCACTAAAAGCTGAGTCTTACTTTAGCAGGAATTACATGGTATTTATTTTGCACCAATTCACGGTGCAAGTAAATTCCCCTCGTTTTCCTATTTTGTTATCAGCTTGATTGGATGAGAGTTGCACACAGCCTCCAGATGTGGGGCGGCGTTCAAAGGGAGGTTAAAAATTCAAGCAGAAATAAAACCGCCTGCTGCCCAGAGGGATGATGGATTATTAACCCAAGTTCTCCATTTTCATCCCTCTGGATATGTTAAAAACATGAAGAAACCTCTCTCAAGCCTTGGACCACCACAGAATACAGGAGGATGGTTAAAGACCTTGTGGTTTACACGCCATTGAGAGCAGTGAGCTGAGCAGAGCACTATTACAATTCCGTGAACCCATTTCCTGAAAAAGTGGATTTGTCCACACACCCTGAAATAATAACGTGTTTCAGCTAAGCCCTTGAAATGGATGTGCACTGAATTGGCTCTGTAATTGTATCAGCTGCTCATAAGCACCATCTGCATAATTAAGATGGTCCCGTAATTGAATTATATGCCCAAGCACAGTTTCAAGTGATTAACATTTAAATAACATTCTGAACTCCAAACCCAAAATGATTGAAAAAATTGGTTTTTAAGAGCAAATGGGAATGTTTATATGGCTTTTACCCCCAGGAATGTTTGCATTTTTATCTCGGTGAAGTCAAGTAATCAAACTATCAGCAAATAACCACACAACTTGGAGAATCAAACAGCAGCCGAGCAACTTTGCACAGGCTGGGGACTGCAGGCTGGTCTCTGGTGCTAGGGGATGGACCAGGAACCACCCAAGGTACATCAGTGAGCCAAAAACAAAATGCCAGGGAGAAAAGCTTCACAGAGGCACCAAAAAAACTTCTCCTCCTCTTTCAGTAGCTTTGTGTTTTGACAGCAGCGACAACATGATGAGAATGAAAATGTTTGGCATCCTGTGAACTGGCTGGCACATCCCACATGCCAGACTCCACTGGGGAAAATGAGAACTCACCAGAAAAAGGCAGATATAAAAGGCAGAGGAGGCTTGTTTGGAAAAGGAGAACCGGGTAACAGTTTTGCATGGGTAAGAGCAGAATACAAATTGAACAGACGTGACCTTTATAGAAAATCAATAGCCAAAAGTTTCACCTACATTCAAAGGCACTATAGGGCAGCAAGGAAAGAACTCAGCAGGAACTTTTCCTTAGGATATACAACACATAGCACAGGAAGTCAAAAAAACAAATCAGCATGTATTTTTCAGCATTTTCTCCTGACATTCTTAGGGAACCAAGTGTCATCTTTGATTTAACACGACTTATCAGGGGAGAGCAGCTCAAGTGTCAATATGGCAACATCCAGTCAAGTACTTGGTCAGCCCAGCAGTCAAGGACAAGCAACATCTAATGACAGAAATGTGTGTGCTCCTGCTTACTTATTGGCAAAATAAGTATATTAGGTTTCAGGAATGTTTTAAACTGGCCTGAACTGTCAGGGAACATTCTGATTGCCTCCCACTGTGTCAAGATACTTAGACATCTACTAAAATTTACATTTTCTAATGTGATGACTGACCACTGAAGAGTCTGTCAGTGCTTCAATTGATAACAACCAGTGTGAAATCATCATCATGCTTGCTTGAAACAGCTTCAAGTGTTTCTCCATGTTCAGGAAGCTGGATGATGGTGATGACAAATTTATTCAAAGTAAATTAAAAAGGAAAAGTCACAAGCTGATAATGAGTCGAGAAGGAAGCACAGAGTCTGACAGTCTGACAGTCCTGTTCTGGAGAGATTTTAAAGAAAGATTTCAATTCTGATCCAAAAAACTGCAACTCCAGCTGAACACCATCCATAAAACAACCCTGTGGTACTCCTGTTACTACCTGGAGAATTATAAGCACGTGTTGTCACAGCATCCAGACTTCTGTTATTTAAAATTCAGTATTGTCTAACTTGTGCCTGCTGATAAGGTCACAGCTGATTCCAGATAACCACATGATAATTCAGATGCACCACAGAATGAACGCATTTTATCAGCTTTCTACACTATCAGGAAGTTGGTTCCTCATGTTCTGATAAGCAGGAGAGTTTCTGTCAGGTGGGTCCAGCTCGGAGCACTGGCGTCAGAGGAACTAATGAATTCCACACTGACGTAGGAACCAGTGGTTGTTTTGGGAACCTGCATCAGCCAGGCTGCACAAGTGGCACAGAAAAGGCAGATGCTGGTGCAGTCTTTCATTAGTGCTTGACTGTAATTGTATTTCTGAGTCTGGCAGATGCTGCTCCCTCACTTTAACAGCAGTTATTGAGTTTAGTAACATTATCACAATAGCAGCCTAAATGCAGAAATCTGAAGGAAAAAACCTTGAGGCAAATGGCTGGAAAACAATTCTAAAGCTACTAAATAGGTCTGTGCAGAGAGCATTCTGTCCTGGACTAAAAGGATGAGTGTAGCCAGAAATATTCAGAGTTATCAAGAGAAAAGCTCATACGTCATTTTACTAAGAATTTGGATTCACAGAACCCAGAATTGACACAGGTTGCAAAGGACCTTCAGGTCACCTGGTCTGAACCTCACTCAAAGGTGATTTGTACATAGTTAATGCAGAGATGTGCTTTATCTGAGAAATAATTATTTCACCAGATCACAGGATAATTCAGAATTGCAGGAACCTTGAATGGTTTCTTGTCTTGTTAGACTGCCAAAACAGGATGAGCTCTAAGGTCACACCAGGTTGCTTAGAGCTCTATTCAGCTTGGTCTTTAAAGTCTTCAAGGACAGAGAATGCACAACTTTCTGGGCAGCCTACTCCAACTACTTGACACTGCTGTGAAAACATTTCCCCCTTACATCTGGTCAGAAGGTCTCTTTTTTAACTGCCTGTTGTCTTTCTTCATGAAAAAATTGAAGAACTCCACAGAGCATGAAGATTTTAAACATCACTTAAAGCCCAGATCACTATGGGGAGGAGAAGAGACTACAGTGCTATAAAGAACTTGTAAATGGAAACTGTAATTTCTTTATTCTGACATTTGTATGCTATTTACACAGCTGTTTAATGATACTTATCTATACAACAGTATAATGTAAACAATGCCAAATACTGGAATTGGCGTACATTCTTTTTTTTTAATAATATGTATGGGTATGTGCATCTCTGGATTGCCTTTGAGTTTCTAATGAGCCCCTAATAAGTATACAATAAATAATTGGTAGATCCTGTTTTAAGGTCCTCAGTAGTGGGATTCAATTTACAGTTACAAATCAAGACAACCACTTCAAACTTGGCAAATTTGTCATGGAGATATTTTCCAAGCAACCTAGCCAGAAAAGAGATGGGAGTACCAGTTATCTGCTTATTCATACCAGGAGAACCAGCATAAAAAGCAAGCTAAAAAAGAGAATAACTCAAACCAAAATTTGACCAGTTGAATTTTGGGAGGACTGATAACAGCAGTTCCTGAAAGTGCACACATGACTTGGCACTTCACACAAGTCTACTTTATGTAAAGGTCAGTTGAAGTTGTAAATATTAGACCTAGTTCCAATTTTAACCCAGGTTAGCTGAGTGACAATTTTTCGCCGCTTTTGAAGTTATTTTATCTGTCAGTATGTCAAACTCCATCCACCAATATTATTGGTCTTTTACAACTGCAGTGTTGAGTTTTCCCTAATGATCAGAATATTAGGTGAAAGAGGAGAAGGCTGTAAGATTTTGGCTTTTGGCTTTGCTTTCTGAGAGAGGAATACAACAAACCTCTGATTTCGATGTATCTGTACCCCAGGAGTAGATCCACGTTTAGCAACATCAAAACAGAGCCCACTGGGGGGATTCTTTCTTGCTCACTAAGCCATAGGGATCACAACTGTAAGGTTTAGGATCAACACGCCTGAGCACTTTATGATTGGTAACTGTGCAAAGTAAATTTCCTCAAGGAGAAGGATTTATTGAAAACTGATACTTGCCAGACATCTGAAAAATGAGACCTCACCCCCCATATTATTCTGCTACACAGTGTCTTTAAGCAGCAGAGATTTTATGATACCTCCTCGTTCCAGGAAGCGGAGCCCCGCGAAGCACACAGCGCAGGGCTGTAATAAAAGGGCTCCCAGAATGTTTGTTTTAATCTGGTTGCAGAGGGTGTATGGCTTAGCTGTGACAAACGCTGGCTCACAAAGTCAGTGCCCATCACCCCCAGCTCACCGCAGGACCGGGCAGGAGCCGTCAGCGATCCCTGTCACAGAGCTGCTGAGAGACAGGGAGCTGCTCAGTGCTGTGCCCTGCCCCCTGTGCAGTGACTGGCAGGCACGCTGGCAAACTCAAGGGCTCCTGAAAGACCTGGTCCACATTCCAGGGAAGTTGAAAGACAGGTGAGCAGGACATTTAAATATGTTCCCTGTTTCCAGACAGAGGTCGGGTTGAAGGGCTCCTGGACAGGAGTTCAAACTGTCTGCAGCAAAGGGTTACTTGAAAACTTCCACCTTAAACTGGAGCCCTCGCTATTCTTTTGGTATTCAAATGCAAGATACACAAACAATGTTAATTAATCAAACATTATTTCACGGCTTGGATGGATTGCTCCCCCAGTGAAAGTTTCAGTTCACTGTATATGAAAAATAAAAACCCTAAAAAATCAGACTCCAGTTATCCTTTTCTGGAAAAAAGTATAGCTCTCTCAAATGCAAAATGACCTAAAACTCTCAGAAGACACTGGATCCAACCTGCTGAAAAGAAAGTATGAGGACAGGGTACAGTAGCTACAGCAGCTTTCTAGCATCCTCTTCAAAAAGGATATGGAAAACTACATGGTCCAAGAAAGGCTCCTGCTCCATAGAAGAGATGTGCAGTCAGACTGTAGAATGATGTTTGCTGCTGTGTTAGGTACAACTCCACATTTAGGAAGACTTAATATTTGTGAAATCAGGAATTTAACAAAAATTCAATTGCAATTAATTCTGTGGGGAATGTCAACTACTTAAGACAGCTAATTATAATGAAAACTTCATAAGCAACATTCTGTATTAACCCCATAGGGTTTAAGAAAAAAACAACAAAACAAGAAAAACAACAAGGAAACCACCACCCCTTATTATCTAACCATGCCTAGTTATTTTCCTGCCAAATACTGTATCACACTGGCTTACCCACCTCTGTCTTCTATGACAGAAACACAGAATGGTAAGATCAGCCAGGTGGTCTAAAACTTTTTCCAAATTCATGTCCCACACCCCCAAGTCAAACAGGGCAGTTTAAGGTGCCACCAGGCCTGAGTTGAGTGTGACTTTACCCAGCTATGGGTCTCCTGACATCAGCAGCACAGTCTGCAGATGTAAGGCACTTACACGGGACAATTCAGCCAAAATACAAGGGCAATAATTTGGGCCTATATTGTGACAGTATTTTTAAACACAAGGATAATGACATTTCTGAGAAATTCTGATGAGTCTTATCCAAAAAATTAATAAGACTATTCTCCTTTCTGCAATTTCACAGTGATTTTTTTCCTTCTATATAACACAGGACCCACAGGGACTCCCTTTTTCTCATTGTGTTCTGCTTCACCATAACACTTTCAAGAATCCTTCTGCTCCAGCTCAGGAAATCAGACAGGCTACCAGGATACCTTAATCAGAGCGTTCTTATCAGTGTGTCTCCAGACTAATAAGAAGAAATCCAATCTAGTGCCCACTGAACACTAAATTAGATCTAATCACAGGGCACTCTTCCAATTCTTCAACAGCAGGTCTAGGACCAACGAATGCCATTTATTTTTTTAGTGCCCATTAAAATACTACAAGCAATCTCATAACAGCTGCTTCAAAGCCACAATCAGAAAAGTGTGCAAACATCTGTTTGCATTTAAAGGATGATCATTCAGTGCTCTCCTTGCCAAAAGATACTTTACATTCAAACACTTTCAAAGACCCTGAAAGGCTTCAGCATCAATGCTTTGGAAATCCCATAATAGGGTAACCTACTTAGATCTTCTCAGCTTGAGAATGTTTAAATGGTTGAAGCACAACCCCTTTCAATGGTTCTGGTTCTCTGGTATGTAGGTTTTATCTCCTTTACAATAAGGCATCACTTGAACTAAAATTCTGACTGGAAAATTACTTCATCTTGGCTGAAATATATACAGGACTATAGTATAAAGGTCTTGAAAATTGTTTAACGCCTTGTGCACAAGTTCTAGACCCTTATTTTTGTAGGACACTGTGATCCATGTGGTGAGTTGGTTTTTTTTCTATTATTTTTTTTTCCTACTGGGGAAGATCCTATCTGTAAAGTGTCCTGGGTTAGACAGAGCAACTGTATCACTTCAAACTTGTAATCATGAAACATTTAGGGTGAAGGACTATCATAAGGCTCAGACAAGGACTAACCTGCTGGTCACCTCTGCTCATACCCAGTCCCAGCTCCTCAGCACTCTCAGTTATTGCCCTCCCACGTGGCAAACCATCTCCCCCTTAAATACACAGTCTCCTCTTGCTGCCCATGGAGACACTGAGTTACAACAAACCTGTGAGGTGTGGGCCAGGAGAAAGGAAAGGAGCTGCCAGAAGGTGTGTGTGCCAAAGGGGAAGATAAAATGGTTGGCAGTGTGAGCAGGAGATGAACAGCTCAGGGGCTGTCACAGCCGAACCACAGCTGCTCTCACTTGTCCTTGTCTAGAACAGGGTGGTCCATGTTTGCAATTAAGATCTTATGGATAAATTACACATCTGAGTAGTCCTTCCCTTAACATACAGAGCAACTATTTCATTTTACTTCTTTGGCTTTGCTCATGAATTTCCAATCTAAACCTGTGCTTACTTTTATACAGCACGATAAGGATGGCAAAGACTGCAGTCACAGAGTGACAGCCCCAATGACAATCATGAACTTCTGGATATTCATTGCTGGCTATGTCAGGATCATCAGAGAGGCTTAAAATAACGTGCCCAGAAGGTACATTATATTCTATATTTTATATGATTTATTGTTTGGGAGCTGAGTGCTGCTTGTGATATAAACCAGAATCGATTAATTTATGACATATCACCTTTATTTTCTGACTGCATCATCCATGATGGTAATCAGAACATTAGGAATACATATTAAACTCACTTCACTTCTGCTCCCTCTACTGACTGGCTGATGATTCCCTTCTCTTTGAAGGAGCTACTGGTTCCCAATGTGATTATGGAGACAGGAGTGAAATTTGCAATTTCACATTTGGCTTAGGAAATTTTTTCTGCTACATTAATCTGCACTGACCATATACAACTTCCCCTGATCATGTTAAATCACACACGGCATAAAACCCTCAAATCACAATATATTGTGAAATCATTTCCCCCGCAGCTGAGCCGCTTTGGACGTAAGAAGAAGATGGAGCTGAGCAGGAGCTGCAACAATCAGATCTTTCCCAGTGCCCTTTCCCTTGCCTGTGCAGGTACTGGCAGCACAGCCCTCAAAGATCCAGACATTCAACCACAAGTGCTAAATGTGTAAAAACAATCAGATGGCATCCCCACCCACGCATCAGCCGGTGACCAAATTTCCTTTCTTGGACTTCACTGCCTCTCTCATTTCCTCCCCACACTCAAATCCTCTGTGTCTATTATCCATTATACACACTGTGCTATAAAACTGTTGACACCTCCCTTTCTTTTTTTTTCAGCCCTTGCCTCCCTCTTGCCTGACACAGACACAACAGACTAGCACATCCCAGTGAGTTTGCAGGGGAAAAGGTGGTGATATTAATGTCAGAAGCTGAAAAAACCAGTAAATCTAGCTAGTCTGTAAAATAAAGGAGAGGAAGGGATCATACTCACAGCAGCTGCAGAGACACAAGATCATCAAAAAGGCCCTGGGGAATCTCCGTGATCTTGTTTCCATAGAGCACTCTGCAAGATTCAGGAAGACAAAATAAATCTTAAATAACAGCCCAGTTTAGTGTCCTCCCACATCTCTGCATTATCATCTTTATTGATCTTGTGCACCATGCCCAGGATCTGTGGGCATTTCATTTAACCACTGATCTCATTTTCTTTTCAGAGAGCACATGGTATTAAATGAGTCGTTATGATTCAGGCTTCGTCTGGTGTTGGAAAGCATTTCTAATGTAGAAACTGGACATCATCCAAAATCTGTATCTGAAATATTTTTCATTCTGTTAAGGGATTTTTTTTTTTCACCCTTTTTAGAAATATTTTAACCACTGAAAGGCACATTGTCTGATGCAAAAACCTAGAATTCCGCTCAGCAATACTGAATTTAAAAGCCAGGGAGCACAAGCCGGTTGTAGATAAAATTTCATATAACTGAGTCTCTTAAGATACAGTAATTGGCATGAAATGTGACACAGGCATCATTGGATAAAATATTATGGCTTCACCAGCTGCTGTTACCATTTCAACGAGATAATATAAAGAAATTTATCCTGAACTGGAAGTAGACATGTATTTCAGAAACTCCAAAATAATTTAGGCATGGCTTAGTTATAAAAATCAGTAAAGCTTTAATAATAAAAATGAGAGTCACTGTATATATTTATTCAACCATAAATATATGACCTGGTATCCACGATTCAGTTTCAATATTAAAAAATATTTCATTTTTAATGGAAAAATGCACATATATCATCCTCAGGAAACTGAACTAAAGGGGAAAAGGGACAGAAGCACCATTATGCTGAGATGTGCTACCCAGTGATCAGAACAAAATCACGTTTGACAGAACACCTGAATTTCAATCATGGCTGAAGTAGTTACTCATGTCATTACTGCAAGTTGGTAACATTTGTCAAAACCAGAAAGTGCATGAGGAGCTTCCGTGGGTCCTGGGAAAAGGGAAGATGATTAGGGTCCCTCTGAAAATATTTTCCCTTACCTAAACATTTTAATAGACTTCAAATTGGGCAAAACAGTATTTATGTAATTCCTATGCCCTGCACAGGACATGGTAAATGGTTAAAAACCAGCTCATGCCAAAACTTTGGTGCTTATGTGCCACTAAACTGGTTAATTCCCTAACTTTTTCATGTGGAACAATATCCTAGCAATGAATCAAACAGCCATATGAGGCTTGAATGCTGGCTGAAATCCCGCAATTACCCTGTCTTACAACATTTGAAATATTATGAAGAGTTGGACATACTGAAAAACAAACTCCCTGGCATGACAGACCCCTTCCAATACCCTCTGGCCCTGCCAGAGCATCACCACTTCAGTTTACTCTTCATCAGTCACTGCAAGTCTATCACCCCTGGGGGAGCCTTCCCAGATCAGCTCATTTCTGAGCCTCAATAAAATGACTCTAAATAGAATAACACCACTTAAATATGAAAATCCAAACTTGAAACTTCATTTTTCATTACTTTTGCAGTCTAGCAGGAGCTGAAGTGCTACCCAAGAAACCAGTGATCACCCAGCATTATATTTTCTCTAAACAAATGTGACATGATTTCTCTTTATCTATTGCAGAGTCACGAGGTTGGCTTTTAATGTGCTGTTCCAGTGGCTGTATTCTGTGGGTAATGAATGCTTGTAAATCTTCCTAATTGTTTCTTAACTTCAGCTTCAGGAGACACACACAATTTCCTACTTCAACAAAATTTCATGCAAGTCACACAGACTTTTATACTCTACCCAAAGCTGGAGAGAAATGGTGGCTGAACTTTGAGAAGTTCAACAGGACCATTTAGATGCAGATTCAAACTATGGGAGAACATTTAAGTCATTGAATTTCACTGGGCTCTGAACCAACATGTGAGTGGCTGACTCACAGACTTTTTTAACTGATGTGTGCACCTGTATCAAGAAGCAAAAGCAAAACCTCTGCAAATAAAATATTTGTAAAAGGTTAAAACATTAATTTAATGCCCACAGAATCCAGTTTACACTCATTTCACTTTCCAGTCTTTCTGAAAGATGATTTCTTTAGCAAGTACATCATCTGCATACCGAGTTCAGTTTACGAGCTCTGAGGTATTTGAGAAACATCTTCCTTAGTTTGGGAAATAGCAGGATCATCAACAGTGATCAACAATGCAGAATAGTCTATCATATAAGAAGGAGTTGAGAATATAAACTTTACAAAATACTCATGGAAAGTAAAAACATCCCCACTCCAGCCTAAGGGTTATTTTGGCTGCAGAGGTAAAAACACTTATGGAAAGCAAACCCTTAAAGAAATCCCCACTCACACCCAGTGCAGTTGTTACCCATGGTACAACTGAATGCAAAATAAGACTCTCAGAGTAATTCCTTCATTTACTTTTAATGTAAGAGTCAGAAGGTCAGAGTGCAGTGTGTCACTGAATTTTAAACCTTGGACGTGTTTATACATGCCCTTTATTATTTTCAGCAAAATAAAACAGATTAAAATAGCTTATAAAATAAAAACAAAGCTTCGGTTTTTAGAAGCCGTGAAAAGGAAAATAAGCATTTCCCAACCTAATTGGGCTTATGTGCATGTGGCACATTAACACTGGAACAGATTAACAGCTAAACAAAAGTCAGTATGAGAGCTCATATTCTCATCTCTAATTCATATTCATGTTCAGCACTACCCAGAGCCAAATTAGTTAATGCCACGTCTGCCTGCCATGGCAGGGCTGCAGGGAGAGGCAAAGAGGTGGGGAGATCCCAGTGCACTGCACCCCATTTCTGGAGTTCCTTATGGCCACTTGCTCTAAGAAAAAGCACAGAAAACTTGCTTTCCTCAGAGTTCTCTTTTTTTTTTCTTTTTTTTCTGTTTAAGACAGAAAAATCATCCTCATCCCAATGAACATGACATTGGTCAGGTTCTGCCAGGCTGGGTATTACTGCAGCACTCTCCTCTCCTCCTGCCAGCTGCCCATCACCTCAACATTCCCAGAACCGCAGAAAAGAAACCAAACAAAAACCCCTAATAAAAAAAAAAACAACCCAACTTCAAACTGCCATATAAAGGGAAACACAACCAAATCAACTCAAGAACTTCATTTAAATCTTCAATAATTTACCAGCAGAGATAAATTACAGCAGATCTGCCCATGGCATTACAAGTTCTAAAAATGGATGTTCACTTGCAGCCCTCACACATGTTGCAGGACATGCAGGTGGCCTGGTTAAAGTGCAGGCTTGGCCCAGGAACACGACCCTTCTCCCATCCCAGAGCACCTGAAATGTTAGACTCAAAATATTTTCTTATTAAAAATACACTAACAAGGTTAATACATAATAAAAATCAAATTAGCTCAGTAATTGCTGCCAATAGACAGCAAATCAGTGAATTAGAACAACTTTTATTAGAACACCAAAAAATTACGAAAACTTTTACTGTGCTCCTGATTTTTCATTTGCATCTCAACTTCAGGAGACCAAATGAGCCCCAGGCCTGACAAATACGACACCACATAAAGCACAGACCCCTGGCAGCACTGTGAGCATTGGAGGAGATCCCTGGAAGAAGCACCCTGAAGAGTTATTACGGATCTGCAAGAAGAAATTATACAAATATATAACAGCCATAATGAGGCGTTATGTTTCTTCAGCCTGGTTCTGGCATCGTATTTCAATATTCCCCCAACAATGCATCTATTCCAAGACACAATTAGATATTAAATTTCCAGTTAAATAATTAATTGTTACTACTAAACTTCAGGTTTTGCAGATTAATCCAACGGATGTTGTAAGTAGTTAAAAATAAAGATTAAAGGGTGGAAACAGTCACTGCATGGCTTCATCTACAAGCCTGGGACACACCAGACAAAGGAAGCACTGGAAGCACACATAACCACAACTGTGTTTTCTTGGATGAGAAGGTAACTAAGCCTGCATCAAACCTTCAGCAGCAGGGTCTGGAAACAAAATTCTCAGTGATTCTTCACAGTCTCTATCCATTCTGACCCCTTGAACAATTTTAAAAGGAAGGAATTTGCACTGACTTCACCAACGGGGGTACCCTCCCTTTCATGCTCACTGAAGTTTAACGTGCCACCTTCAAGGGTTTCAAAGAATAATTGCTGTGTTGTCTCTATTTTGCAGTTCTCAGCCCACCTTACTTACAAACGTAGCTGCAATTTAGCTGCTTCATTAAGTCAGATCACAGAATACTGAGATTTTTTTTTCCCCTTGAAGGTGATACAGAGATTTTTGGGGTATGAAAGCCTAGCACAGAATCCCTTACTTTAGACCATATGGTTTCCAGCTAAGTGTTCCTTTATTTTGGCTTGGCTGAAACATTCTTACTGAAGTGTCAAATTGTGACTTTATGCAATGTCTTTTTCAGTCCTCAGAATGCTTTTAACTTTCCTTCAGACTGTGAAAACAATTCTTGCTAGGAAGAATTATATTTCCCAAGCTATGTACAATGGCACAGGTTCAATAAGAATCCAGGTTTTCAAAAGAGGAGGAATTGATAGGGATAAAAACAGCAATAAATTTCTAATATCTGAAAGAAACTTAGACATGTAATTTTTTTTCCCCTGCACTATTTCATATTTCTTCAGAACAAGTTAAGCTAAATAAATCACAGTTAAACTATCCAAAGCAATTTGTTACCTTAAAATAAGTTTGGCAGTTATTGCAATAGACAGTGTTTTATTGCAGATTTCAAATCACCATGAATGACACCTCATACATAATCATCCAGGAGATGATGGTCTAAATGGGACTGCTATGTCAAAACCTAAGCTGTCTCTTGTCTTTGTGCCCAGGCTGATGATCTAAGCTTTTAAAGTGTTCCCTAGCTTAATTCAGTATATGAACAAAACCAAAGGAATTCTCCCTCTGCAGTGGTCTAAAATTTATTCATGCAGTTTAACACCCTGAAGGCTTAGACTATTTTGTCATATCTCATAAAATGTCCCCAGACAGTCTGGATATGGCCTTCCAAACCTACATTTGTGGGAAGTTTACGGACCCCAAGAATAACATTCATCTTTGATCCCATTAACAATAACCAAATGCTGATACAATCCTCTCACTGATATTAGACAGATTTCGAGCTGATTAAATGAAAAATTAATTTACTTCAGAAAGTGCATGCAGCAATTTTGAAACCTGAAACTCTTCCTAATTTGGCCCCTGTGCTCTGGGCTGAGTCATTACCCACCCAGCTCCAGCACAGGGCAATGCTCACCATGGAACACGAACACCAAGCACTACAAACTCAGTATTTCTCAAATTTTTGCTTAAAAATTCAGATAGCACATTCTTTTACAAGCAACCAATCTTGCCACACTTCTCAGTGCAAGGGTACTGGTTGCTCTCGTGTTTATATGGAAAGAAGCATTGGATGGCAAGACTAAACCCTCCAACATGAAAGCCATGGCCACATTACTGATTTTTTAGATTCAAATAATTCTAATTATTCGTTTCTCATCTTGGATATTTCCTATGGTCCAAGTGCTGCAGTATCACACCATCTCACAGTCTTCACCATATGCACCACACTACGATCTCTCTAAGACAAAGAAGTACTTCCAGCTTTTCAAGAGGGGAGACTTTGCCAGAGACAAGCAGTTATTTGCCCAGCAGCTGTCACTGATATTATGCACTGTAACTTCTTCCTCCTAAATCCCACAGTGGCATTTTTAAGACTAAAGGTCCTTTTTCTCAGTCCTTGGTCCACAACACTCTCTATTCCCTGCCATGGCTTTACAGCAAGCTCTCCACAACTCTGTTCTCCCAAACCCAGAGCATGGATCTTACTGCAGTCTCAGTTTTGTCCATAAGCAGGTTTGAACCTTCATATCAAACCTGTGAAGGTTCCTACCAAAAATATGCTAAGGATCTAAGCCCTAATGCCTAAATATTGAAAGAGAACTTCAGACACTGTAATGGAATTAAATCCTCAGGACATACAGCCCCAGGGCTGACCTGCCTGTGACACAACAAGGAGAAAAGGAAAAGCCAGAAAACTCTACGAACAATAATAAAAAAAAAGTTTCTTTAAGAACAATGATTCTGGTTGTTTATTCTTGTAACAACCAGGAAAAAAAAAGTTACGTACATGTCCAAATGTTTCTAAGAAAAATAGTAGAAATTCCTTGTTCCACAGAGTCATATGAATAGGGAATGAAATCCCACTGAAAAATGAGCATAGAAAAAATAACTTATTTCTTCCTGAGTGTGGGGAATGGAGAAGTCTTGAGTCCTCACAAGAACAAACTTACCTTTCTTCTGCTATACGCAGAGAAAACCCAAGGTAGAAATGACTACTTTGAAGCATAAAGATTTTGTGACCTGTTTGACTCCCATAGGTGGATTTCTTGCTAAAGAAAATATATAGATTTACAGTAAAAACTTATGACCTGCTAGCACATGGATCACTTAGCACTTTTTCAAGATTTAAGTTTTATACATTTGAGGGGAAATGGCTTCTGTAATAAACATTCCTGTGTTCTGAAAACTGTAATACACCAATTTTTTTCTACCATCTCCACAACAGGCAGAGTACTCTGAGAAATGGTTCTGCCTGGAAACACCAACCTGAGTTCAGTTCAGAAGAAAGCAGAGTAGAACCCACTGTACATAGGGCTCCATTAGCCAGCCAGTCTAACAATGTTGGCTGCCTTCCAGACAAGCACTCTCACTCTCTCAGACCCATAGGGAGCACTGCAATTGCAAGCAAGCAGGGAGGAAAGGGAGGGGCAGAAAATGGGAATAATACAGAGGAGAAAGAGCAAGGATTTTAGGCAGTACAGCAGTACTTCATTTTTAATGGAAACCAAGCTGCTTGCTTTCATTTGTGCATTAATATTTCCCCCTCCTTTCCTCTGATTTTAACTCAGATAGCTGCAAAGTCCAGCTGCTCTGCTCATGGATTAAACCTCGGTGGTGCCTCATTAAAATGTATGCACCAATCACATCTGACTGAGGTATATGGACAATAAAAGTTGCTCTCAGCTGGGCTGAAGCACCGTATGCAGAGCTGTGCTCCTTCAGGGCATGCAGCTGGCTAAAGTCACTGGGGCCTGGGGCACCCGACAGAGTGAGCTGCTTAAGAGGGAAAACACCAGTAAGCAACTGTCTCACTTCATTTCCACCTCCTTGTTCTACCCCCTTCAGCAGTTTCATTGGCAGGGCTGGCACTTCAGAGGATTCATCTTCTCTTATACTTTCTGTGACTGACAGGAGTGGACTGATGGCTGTGGCAGAGATCAGAGGAAAGAAGATCCTCTGCTTCTCAGAGGTAGAAACCTGGGGAAGGTTTCTTCAGTGAAACCCAGGTTCTGCAGACCAGCAGATAACCTTGCTCCATAAAGATATCCAGGGCTCAGAAATTGTAACAACTACAGATGTGACCAGCAGGGAGGAATCTGCCAAAGGTCTGGGTGACAGGTTACGAAAAAGGAGAGAACCAACCACTGCCTGTCAACCATAGGGAAAACATTTATATGAGACCTACCTGCAATGAAAAGCAAGAGTAAAACCTTTCAGAAGAAAGTAAAAACATAGTGGACAACTGAGCCTAGAGGAGGAGGCTGACAATTTCAAAACTGGAGCTGATACTGTCCTAGAAACAAGTCTGCCAAACAGAAACTGTGTGTTACAACAGCTTTGTGCGTCTGTGGTAGAAGAAAAGTGAGGCAAAGAACACCAAGCAAAGAAAGACTGCTCAGAGGCAGTTCCCTTGCTACAGCTTTTTCTGTGCTGTGTCTCATCTCCCTGCCCTCTCTCTTCTCCCCTGTAACCTTTTAGCATTAACTTAAGCAATATTTTACCCACTTGGATATAAACGTATTTAAACATCATTTACTTAAAATATCATTTGGGGTGACTGGGCAGAGAATACACAGTCATTTCACTTGCTTCTGTATGAAAGTCAAAACACTATAAATTCCTGCCCAGTTTACATTCTCATTTCCTCTCTGTCCACTCTGATGTGTTTCATCCCACTCCTGAGGCCATCGGGGGGTATCTGAATTAACTACAGCTAAAGCTGAATATATTCTGCACTGGGAGGCCAACCCCAGTGGAAATGTCTTGCCTGTCCAGCTCACTCCTAAATCAGGAGGTTTGCCAAGACCAGAAAGCTGTAGCAGTGCAGCATCAGCAGTAGTTTCATACTAAGCCAAAACTGTAGCGTTCAGTAAATGTCACTCACTCACTGAATTGCTTCCAGACAGCATTGAGGGATTTGACCATTTCCACACCATGTTGAATAACACTGCCCAAACTATTCAACAAACACCAGCAACACTTAATATATATTTCTGGCATTCTCCCAGCTGGATTCAGGTCACAAAAAAGGGCAAATCCTTCTGAACTCTGGCTCAGAGGTTTACTGCAACATGTAAGTTTAATACCTAATAACCTTCTAATATTAGTACTAGTCAACAAGTTTATCCAGTTTGTCAGAATTACCCAGTATTCAGTGAATAAAATTATGGCAGCTTATAGAAACAAACTACACTCTTTAAAGAATCGAGTTGTGTTATATGAATATTAATGAGATAATTGTTTTAAAACTATCCTTAAGATAAACACAAGCAAATATCATTCTACTTGTGCTTACCCTCTTCTCTCAGCCTGGGCTCTTTCTAACAGTCTATTCTAGTTTATCCTCCATATGCAGCTTCTGACCTTGCATTGCTCCTTTTACCCATTAAAAGCTCCACTATTTTAATAGTGCTCTGAGCACCTAGGCTGAAATATAGCTGCAAGTAAGTTCAACTTGGTGCTAAACCAGTTTCTGTGCTCTATAAAGAGAAATGAATGGCTGTCAAGAGATCCTACCTTCTTTTTATCTTCTGTGTGAAGTCATATTTTAGACCCCTTCCAGCTTAATAAATTACTAATTACAGCTAAGCAATATAAACATTTTCTTACAAGCTTAGGTTCTTCCCTAACTAGTTTGAAAAAAAAAGCCACAAACAAACAAACAAACAAACGACAAAAAATGAAATAGACCAGAAAACTCTTAAGAGAGTGTAATCTCAGTTCTGTACTCTGGAAGAAAAATTCAGTATGGAAGTATTTTCCCAACTCCTCCACACCACCAAACAATGTGTGAGCTATGGTGAGGTTTTTGTGGGCCATGAGGAGTAGGGGTGAATTGTCCAGACTGCAGGTGCACATGAAGATCAACTAATGCACTTCTTGTGAAGAACTGAACAAGTCAGCAACCCTGGGGGTGTGGATCTATAGAAGAGCTTACTAGAGACTTGTAAACAGTCTCTCCTAAACTTCATCACCAATTTTTCATTTACAAAAGATCAGATGCTTCACGCAAGCTGGTAACTGCACACAGAAACATATGTTCCCCCAGACAGCACATTATCATTTTTATTCCTCTTCCATGCAAGCTCTCCCCAAATGCCCATTCAGTTCTATTTTCTACTTACAACGAAATGAGAGATTTCAAGCCTTTGAATGCGTCAGGCGCAATGTCAGTTATTTGGTTCTTGCTGATGTCTCTGCAAAGAGAAGGGAGGATTAAAAAAACAATTGTAAACAGGAATCTGACGAAAAGATTCTAGCTGTGGTTTATTGGAAGAACCCACTTGACATAAAAACAGAAGTAAAAGATCATATTAACTCAGAGAAGTGATGCTAGGGCACAGATAGGCAAATTCCAGGAAGGATCAGGAAACATCAGTCAGTATGACAAGCCACCAGCCTCAATAACCAGAGCTCTCCTGTTAATGAGGTCTTTCATTTTATGGGCATTAAAACACAGGTTTTTATGAAGAGTTTTGGAGCACAACAGTGATGTTGATAAAACCATCTTAAGAGCTATTAGTACTGGAGACCGCGCTGCGACTCTGTGGGGTGGCCCTCGAGCACGAGAAGCAGCCCATGACAAAGCATAAAGGTTGTTTGAATGTTGAAATGCAGGCATGGGAGGCCAACTTTATAACAATACAGAGGATCACACAGACTGCCCAGCCCCTGATCCCAAAGCAGACCCCAGTGCCACTGAGGAGCTCAGCACGGGACCAGTGGTGCCTGGGTTTTAATGGCAGAATTCCACCACGACCTTGACCTGGGGAAGCAGCTGAGAGAAGAGGGTTGACAGAGTGCTGGCAGGTCTGCCCAGAGTTTTCAGACACTGGGGAAAGCCTCTGAGCACCTGAATGGAAATCATGGAGCTCTGAAGGCCAGCAGCACTGTGGGAACACCCAGTGAGTGTGCTGCAGACCCTGCCAGGGAGCCCAGCAAGATTCCACCCTTTCAGCTGCGGTGTGAGTGGAATTCAGCACAGCCTGCTGTCATCTGCGAGGGAAGCGTGTTCCTGGTTAGGAAAATACCCTTCAATTCTAATCATAACCAACAAAGATGAATAGAGACTGTGCCACAGCATCTTTATAGATGGAGCCCAATTTACTCCACGTGGTACCCAGATGCTCAGAGCCTTACTGTGACTGTCACTGCCACCCAAACTTTCTGTCAATCAGTTCAACCAAGTGCTTAGCTGAGAGACAACTTTCAGCCACCCTCGCTGCATTCCCTGACAGTTGGTATCAGCTTGTATCACTAGCATTAAATCTCTTCACTGAGAGCTGAAACTGCAGTAATACAGTATTTCAAGTACATCTTCACTGATATTTCCACTGGGGCACATGCTAAGTTAGACTCTAAATAAACATCACTTGAATGAGAACTTAATAATCAGAAAGTAAGAAGGTTTGCCATTCTATACATGTTTTGAGCCACAAATTATGTTGGTTAAAATTTTAACACAGTCCTCCATTTTCAAATCTAGCCACATAAAGTGGGATTTTTGAGTTTTTTTGGCTCCCTTATAAGATTTGATTATTTTATAAGGCTCATCAAACCAATGTGCTCTGCAATCTACTGTTGTTTTCTGTTACAACATCCTGCCTGCCAGGACAGCGTTCATGGAAGGTTTCTGGTTCTTCAGTTCGACTTACACCAGCCAAATTTGCCACAGTGAAAGTAGAAATATTTACTTTTATACAGGCTGACTTCTGCTTTTTATCTAGCAAGCAGAAATCTGATGTGGATCAGTTCTATCTATTTATCAAGCAATGCATTAAAATCCATTAAAATCCATTAAAATCACATGAAGAGACGGGTTTGCTGAACAGCGACAAGCATCTGAAAGGGGCATCTGATTTTTGCAACAAGGATTTGGGCACTATTTTATTGATTTGCTGCATTTCCACATCTCCATCCTTCCTCTCTCCCCATGTCCAGACACTAATGAGTGTATAACTAATGGTGCCTGAACGTGCAGAAGTGCCATGCTGGGTGATGACACTCACTCACTTCATGCAGATGCACTACAATCAGCATTAGAAGATAATTAGACACATTATTTCCTTTCCATTAGAGCCCAAGTTCCTCTGCTGTTGGATAAGGAGGCTCCATCTGACTTGACTGAGGGGAAGGGATTCAATTATGTCCTTGTATTTTTCTTCCCTTCGTTTGGCCTGCTTGGGTAAGATTGTCCTATTCTGTGCTTGATTTACATCAAGACAAAGAGCCACAGGTTTTTGTAAAAGACAATTTAGATGACATAAGGCTCATTTTCATAGTTTAGGGTATCTCTGAATCCCTCAGGGGAAGTGTGGCTCTTCAACTGGAAATGTAATAAAATTACCAGGATTCCACTCAGGCAGGGAATACATGAGTCACCTCATACTTGTCTCCCTGCACCTCTGGCAGCACAGTAGAAATCTTTCCAAAGGTTATTGAACAGACCTTGGAGGGTGGCTGTGCTCAGTTACCAGCTAGGGATATAAATTGAGTTTGACTTTGCACCAGGGGAGCAAGGATACCCTGCAAGTCACTGTGCAACTGTAGGGCTTAAATGTCTTTACTGTAAAAGGTTTTGAAACAAAACAGATTTATTTTTAGATGCAGCCATATGCAAAATTATTAATAGCATTGGATGAATGTGCTCTTTGTTGAGTAACATTATTAGAAACAGATTACTTGATTATCTCTCACATGTAAAATGGACTGTTCTCATTTGACAAGAGTACTCAGCAAACTCCATGTCATATATGGTTTAGTTTTTAGAAGCTGCTTAACAAAAGTAGCAACTCCACAGAGCTACTGGGAAGCCTGTGACATCTCAATGTGTTTTCTGCTAATATGTGGTAAAATTAATCTGACAACATGGAATGTCACTACAAGCATCAGAGAGGTACAACATCTTTCAAAGTGGTTCTGTGTACTTGGCTCTTAGTCTTGCTCTACAGACTTGCTACAAACTTGTTAGTTAAAAGTTACAGAACTATGGGTACAAGCACAACTGCTCTGTGAATTAATTCAAAATGGCTTGTCTGGGCTTGGATACTTCATGCAATCATGACAACTTCTACCCCTGGACATGGGATGTGTCTCCTTCAAGCCCCTGAAACCTCTTCTAAAGCCCTTGAATAACTGAGAACAGAGCTGGGGTTATACCCACCCCAAAATCAGGGAAACCATCACCCCAGATTATATCATTCAAGTGCATATTTGAATCCTTCAAGTGTCAAATCTTCCTTCTCAGAAGAGACAGATACATTTAGCTTCATGTCATTAATTGTGTGAGGAGATGTGGGCAATTATGATTAAGGTCAAGGCACAAAATATTCCAGCTCCTTAACTAAAATTGGATCACCAAAGTAGCTCTCCCATCCTAGAAGTTGTTGAAGAGACATTCTAAAGGGCAAACTTCAGCTACATGCAAGTATAACACTTGAATTAACATCCATCCTCTGCTATCATCTTGACCTATTAATATCAAGTCCTATCAAGATTATCTTGGACAACTGGCTCTTACTTAAAAATTAATCTCAGTTATCCAATTAGCTAAGAAACGGAAATTGTCTAATCTTGCAGGAAAGTGCTGCAAGTGAGAAGGCAAATACCCATAACATTCTTGTATATTTATTCACTAGGAGAAAAATAAAATTTACAGTGATATGCTAATATTCCTCTGAAGTAGATAAAAATATTATAATGGTTAATAGTAATAATAACAACAATTATATTAATGTTCTTCATTTGTGCCCTGAGCAGAGTATCAATTAACTAAATTGATAATCTTCATGCTATGGCACTGCTCATTGAAATCAAAGTGACAGGAAGGAAGAAAGGCTCAGGGATATCAAACATGTCCTTCCTCTAATGGAAAAAAATGGATGATTCTTTTGTTTTAAGAGATAGTCTTTTGACTAAAGTATATTTTTGTGTTGTCAGTACTGGGCATCTTGCACACTGAAAATACAATGTCAATAATCTCTTCAAATACTGAAACAAATGTCCTCAATTAAACTATGTGTAACCAAAGTGTTGCTCAATTTATAACCTCACCATCCAGCAGGAACAAAACTTAAACAAGGAGACAGGTCAATAACCAAATGGCAAAACATCATGTATGTTATGGGACATTCTGCAGCCCAACCACCTCTCCCAAGTTCTTCCACAAAATGCTCTTCCGTTAACTCAGCTTTGACACAGATCATCTGGCACAATAACTTATTATTTAATTATGAGTTCAGATCTCAATGAGTATGCCAATTATTCTCCAGAAAGCTGTTAACACAACTTGCTAATGGAATTCTGCTGTGAAATTCTAACATTAATCATTTCACATAGTAAGTGCTGCATTGGATTGAGCAGCTAGTAATGTGAAAGAACATTTTTCTGATCAACTCTCTTAAAACTAGAGTTCACCAATCAAGACAAATGAAAGGACAGTAAAACGCTGCCAAAACCTAAAGTTAGTCACACCTCAGAAAGAACTATGTAGTGATTTTAATAATGAAAAAATTACAAGTTAGGTCACTGGTAAGGGATTCATCATTTTTCACTGAAATTACCATCTCACTATCCAATACAGGACTTCTTTAAAAATACATACAGCTATATTGAAAGTGAGACAGAAGAATGGAGACCCTCTAAGATTGATGATTAGACCTGTTAAATATTAAGATCCATATTTACAGCTCTTCAGCTCTAGGAACTTGGTGAGTTTGGACTGGAAAATGCAGTCATTTTACCCTTACATCAATGGGACTGCAGGAGCTCATTTCAGTTTCCAAAAGCATTAGCTATCTGCTCATCCAGATGAGC
Source organism: Manacus vitellinus (assembly GCF_001715985.3). NCBI lineage: Eukaryota > Metazoa > Chordata > Aves > Passeriformes > Pipridae > Manacus > Manacus vitellinus. Next base: position 8,649,783 of record NW_021939882.1, read on the forward strand.
TCACACTGCCTTAATCCCAGCATTGTTCACATCAGAAAAGAACTGCAAAAGCACCTTTTCAGCAGTGTTAGCACTGAGCTACAAAGCCAGGATGACTCCTGGAAGTTACTGGTCCAGTGGTACCATAAACCTCTTGATATTGTGATCAACCAGGAGTAACTTGCTTTACCATTATTTGTGTCATGGTGCTACTGTCACATCATCTCTTAAAAATGAAAAGAAAACCCAGCTGGGGGAATGCCCGGGTTATCTGCAGGACAGAGCTGCTACACATCAGGGTCATTATATTTTTTTTTTTAATCCAAAAAGAAAACACAAGAGCTAATACAAAAATAATTGTCTGGGTATCAACTGGTGATTAAGCAACCGGGAAAACAAGCTCCCCAGCAGATTTCTTTGTTTCCTTGTAAACAGTCAAACCATTTCAACATCAGGCCACTGAAGGCACTACAAAAAAAATCCTCACTCCTGCTCTAAGTGGGGTCAACTTCACTGAACTGCTGCAAACAGACACCAGAACAAAAGAGAGAAAAAAAAACGGGACTTCAAATCTTTTCTGAGGAAGCAGATTTGAAGTTTGAACAGACTAACAACTAATTAGATCACATCGTTTATAATAGGAAGTGAAATTAAGCATTATTAAGGATTTCATGCACTGTTAGGCATCCTGAACCGAATTCCATTGTTGCTTACACTTTGAAGAGATTATTTGTGCAATCCCCAGTGATTTCAACACAGAATTGCCAATATGTTTCTGAAATAAAGATACTGAACTCAAAGCTGGAAGTTTCATGATTGCCCTTGCATGTTGGTCTTATTAAAACTTACATTCTCTTAAGCTTCTTGTACTGGGTGAAAGCTCCAGGGGGAATGATTTTGATGAGGTTTTGTTCCAAACGTCTGAAAACAAACAAAGCAATATACATGTTAACTACACAGCTACAGGATGGGAATCACATTAAACATGACAGCAAATTTTGTATAAATATAAAAACAAATTTATGTTTATGCAAGACACATTTTTTCTTTTGAAATCCACTAAATGGAGAAAACGCTGAGAAAATAACTTAGAAAATAAAACAATCTCTTTGATTACACTAAATTGGTACAGCAAAAAAGCCTCAGGTTAGAGAAACTGCACCTTTAAGTCTCGTGGAATTAATAAATAACAGTATGTATATTTTAAGGTTAAGGTAGAAAATAAAAAATGCAGATGCTTTCCTTGACTAGGTGTTGTAAACAGAACGTAGCCACCTGACCTAAAAGCTAGGCTATGCTGTGACAGCTTAATAAGCAGATTAATAATACTATCAGAACAATTCAAGGAGCAAGAATCTGTGGGAACATGCTAAAAAACAAAGTGGAATCACTGCAAGATGAATTTGGGTTTTTAATAGGAAAGAGGGAGAAACTTTATGTTAAAGCAGTATAAAAAAGAACAGTATCTTCCTATTTTAACTACCAAATGCTGAAGGTTTTCTAAAATATGGTTTGGACTACATGAAAATGCTGCTGTTTTTATTTCTAAGATTTGGGTTGAAAGAGGTATTCTTTATGAAGTATCATAAATGCATGTCTCACTAACATAAAAAGTAAGCAGCTTTAAGATACCACATAAAGTAACCACTAAGATTAATTTCTCTTCCTTCCCAGAAGTACTTTCAATTGTCAGCAAGTTCCCCAAATTCCTGCTAAAAGGAATAACTTCTCCTCAGATGAACTCTCAGTGTTCATCTCAATTAGAAATGTAAAAGTAGATTCCCATAAAATAAATTTCAATGACCACGACAGCTAAAATTCTACAGAGTTGGAACTGAGAGTAAAATGTGATTTTTTTCCTTGCTCTTACTTATTGTTCAAATGTTGTGTATTTTTTCCCCAAAGTGCCATAAAAAAGAAAGAGTTTAAATAGTAAAAAATCTGCGGTTGGAAATGGAATTGAAATACAAAAACATACTGCAATGATGGAATGAAGCACTCTAGTCATTTGGAGCTGCTGCAGCATTGCAGAGGGGAGAAAAAAATTTTAGAACCAGGAATGGAGATAAAATGAAATGGGAGAAGGGAGAAATAAATCAAGCTTTGGGAATAATGCAGAGAAAATGTGTAAGGCCCATCAGTTCTCTATTGCACAGGGTATCCATCTGGTGATCCATAGACAAGAGAAAAAATCCCCTTGAAAATAAGATGATTTGCCAGCACAGTTATACTCTAAGAAGCTATTTAAGTCTCAAATATTGTGATATTTGCACAGTCAACTTGTACAGCCAACGTGCATGCCCTCTTTTATTTCTGTAGCAGTCTATCTCAAAGGTTGTGATCAGAGTTAATTCTACTCCTTGTTTTGTGATTTGAATTAGTGTCTGAGATTTCCCTTCCAGTTGGTCTAAATATAACACGCTTCATTTCTGGCAAGTCCACAGTGAAATGCAAATTGCTGCAAGCTCCAGCACACCACTATTGTTGGGTGTTTGTCACCAGAATTAGCAGTACACATACTCTTCCCATAAAGGCTTTTTGTCAGCCTGCCAGTTGGGTGTTTCACTCCTCCCAAGTATTTCTGTGCAGACACTTCGAGGAACAAAAGAGGGCCGTGCCTGCCCAATTCCCTGGCCCTGGGGATGGAAACTGGGGGATCACACGTCCTGCACACAGGCACAGCAGTCCTTGCAGGGAAACTCAAATGAAAAGATGGGGGGCAGGGGGGGAACATGAACATGTCCTTTTTTATAATCACTTAAAATTCCAAGGAAATTTTAGTGATTTAAGAGTGGAAATACACACAGAATTTTCCTCTCGTAGGGTGAAAAAAATACAAAATTGGAATAGCTACATGTCCCAAGTAATAATAATAATAAAAAAAAAACAAAAACACAGAAATTTCCAGAAAAGGTGGAGAGGAAGACAGAAACAGGAGTTCTTCGAGAGAGCTGCCTTCTGAAACTACTGCTGAACTCTTCACCCATTCCTACAGGATTTACAGCAGATGGCCTGTACAGAAATAGATGGACAAGGCTGGTGTCATCTGCTGCTGTAGTTTCATCTCAGACCTTACATTTTTGAAGCTCTCTGTAAATGAAGGACTAAAGACTACCCAGCAGCCATCCTGCTCAGTGCACTACATCTTGCAGATGCTACCAGGGAAGCACAGGCAGCACCACGGGCTCTCATCAGGGTGTGTTTGCTGGTGGGCTCCAACTTGGGCACAAAACAGAGCCAGTCCTGGAGCATTAAATAAGTGCTTGTGCTGCATTAAATACGCTGCATTAAACAAGCACGTGTTTTAATTATAGATTGGCAGGCATAGCCTGAAAAACACAATGCACTTACACAGCTAAAATAGCAGAAAACACATTGTTTGGATTAATAGTTTGTGCTTTCACCTCATCTGAGCTCGTAAATGACATGTCAAGGACAGCAGAGGATTAAAAATCTCAAGAAACACTAGGTTCTGCCAGAAGGGGTGTTGGCAATTTTAGGGTGATGAAGGCTTAATTATAAAACAGTGTTGTTCATGACAAAATGGGAAACTGCTGTTAGAGGTGCCATCTTTGAAATAAAGTGAAAAACACAGTCCTTACCTATGTTGGCATTTTTTCCTCCAAAAACTGAACAGCTAATCTAAATTTTACCACCACATTTTATTTCAGAGAAAATTACCTGGTTTACCTAGAACATGACCTTTGGAAAACTGTGCTTTTCATGGTCCATCCCTGCATACTGTGGAGTGCTGTCATACACTATAAAACCATCTGTGCTAGTGCAAAGCAGCATCGGGGAGTTCATTTTTGGGCGGTATTATCAGAATATACCATAATATAATTTTACAACACATTTGAGAAACGTGTACAAGACACACAGCCCTAAAAGGGTAAATTTTCATAATTTAAACTACTAATCCCTGCATTTAAGATTTCTTACAACTCAAGAAAATTTCCCTCCATTCTCCTCTGGCATTTCATACTCAGATCTGCTCACAAGACTCGACAAGTAGAATTCACGACACTGATACAACAAATTGGCCCTGTTCAAACTCCCAGCAGCTTTTGTTCCTCCCTTCAGTTCCCAGTTTCCCTGTGCCATGTCTCCTGCTGCCAGCTGAGTGCTGAGATGAATTGAAGCGTGTCTCCCCCCTTCTGACACCCAGCAATGCTCTGTCTGCCTCTCCAAGCTTTATTTTAGTGTCTTTGACAACAACATCAAAGGACAAGAACAATTTCCTTTCTATTCTCCAATATATCATCAAGAGATTGGAAAGTATGAGGGCTCAACGGATTCAGATACATTTTTCTTGTAACAACATGATGTTAGACAGGGTAAAGTCCTCCCTCTTCCCACTCTCTTTAAACGACTTTGCAGCAATGACAGCAAAAGGTAAACATATCAAAGAAAAAAAAAATCCAAAACAAACAGGGGGAAACCATGCAGTTAAAGACGAAAAACTATCCCAGAGTAAAGAATAGGCACTCGAATTCCCATGCTAATCCATCTCAGAGTTCACCGAGGTGCTAATCTTTTCATCACCTCCTCACGTGGTGCCTGTAACTGCTCAGCCCAGGACGGCGAAACACAAAGGATAAAAAAACTCTGCTTAACGCGGGCTGAGCGGAGCCAGCTCACACTCAGGAGTGACGAAGCCATTTGTCTTGAAGAGTGATTCCCCCTGCAGAGTGGGGGAGACAGACGTATTAATTTGGGCCTTAACTATCTCCCTTTCTTTGAGGGAAAGAAAGAATTTGTTATTTGGGTCTCTAATGGAGCGGTTTGCCAGCAATTTTCCCATTTCAAACACCGTCTCAGCTGCTAATGTGTAATGTTTTGTCAAGCTTACCTACCCATAACACAGACAAATCACTACCTTGGAGAAAAAGAGAGAGGGAGTGAAGCATCAGTACTGATAATTCTCAGCTGTCAGATGAATAGAGCCTACAAATGAGACAGCCACGCTCTATTAGCGGTGCCACCGAGCTCCTGCCTGAGACGTGTCACAAACGTCCCCCTGCACTGGGCAGCCACCGACTGCCCTGCTGGGAGACAGCAAACGAGTGGATGAGCCAGACTGCCCCCAGGGATGGGGCTCTTTGGGGCTTGCATTGCTCAGGCAGCCAAGAACCAAAGCAATCCCTGAGAGAGCCAAAAGGTAAGATCAGGTGAGTGTGCAGCAGGAACCTGTAGCACACTCCTGCCTGGCAGGACACACACAACCTGCATGGAGGTTGTTGGGAAGGGCAAAACCCTCCCTTTCCTCTTATTTTCTTCTGCCCTATAAGCAGGGATTTGCAGGGACTGTTTGAGGGAAACGAGGAGCGTGTGCATCCACCCCAGTGACAGAGCCCAGGGCTGGGGAGAAACGTTTGCATCAGGAAGGAGGAAATTTCTAGAGCACTTAACAGTCACGAGAGACTTTTCCTCCTTGTCAAGGACTGAAAACAACTGGATTAAAAAAATCTGCTTGGACCATTATTTCACCTTTATCTCATATTTTGTGCTTTGTATCTTACCATATATTTTTGACTCTGATGAAGGAAAGCCCACAGGTGTATTTTCAGTATTTAAGACGAATAAGTCACGCTTAAAATCTGATCTTCTTACTACAAATATGAGCTAGATCTGGTCCCCGCCCTGATGCCTTTCTTGCCTCTTCCTTTGAAAGACAAGCTTTATTCCTACCATGCACAACAGGTTTGGCCAGCTGCACTGAAGTATTTACCCTAAGACAGCCCTGGATCAGAGACACCCTTGCTGGGAAAGAAGGAAGGAATCCTGCCCTGCAGTTACAGTCAGAACCTGTGGCTCATTCAGCAGCAAAACACGCAGAAGCCACAGTTGTCACTCCTCAAACCCCAGAACAGGGCACTGCTCTGCAAGGCAAGGACCTTGCAGTCCTGCTGCTTCAGAAAGTGTTTATGGACCTACATCCCAAGGAACAGCCTTTTGTGTCTCTCACCCCTCAGTTCTAAGGTAGAAAATGAAGAGCTTTAGGATGGCAGGACATGCAGCATTTTAAATGTCTGTGCTTACTGCTTGTTTCAACAGAGTTAAAGCCTTCAGCCTCTGCCCCAGCCAGAGACTCTGCCACCACTGTAAAACCTCTAAACACATATGGTCCTCCAAGACTTTTATAGTGCTGCCTTTCATTGCAGCACCTGAATGACTTCCAAATAAAATTAATAATTTGCATTATAGATCCCTCTCATTGAGGCTGCCTTAGGAACTGAAGAGCTGAGAGCCATTAAACCATCCACCTATAGTAATACAAGGTGACAACTAGAATTTCCCTTCATATTCTGTTTGGTGCTGATTTTCAGAGTCTGGCTGTCAAGCTCCTGCTATAGTTTTAGACAGGGCTGCTTATTAACAACTCACCTGAGGGCAGACATTCAACAGACAAAACCCTACCAACAATGAACTGAGTTGTCAACTAAATCTACCCAGGAACTTACACAGATAATTCTGCTCACCAGAAGACATCTTTCAGAATGAAACCAGATGTTTTGATATGTTCCCTGCTCATCTGAAAGTAGTGCTAGTGATACTGGATCTTCTAACATGCCCCAGTGAATCTAGTTTCAGCTGTCACAATTGTGTAACTGAGCATTTGGTCAGGTATCAGCTGGTAAATGCTGAATTTGCAATGGCAGCTGCATTATGAATCCAGCAGCTCTGCTGTAGCACGTTGATCTTGCATTAAGTGCAGTACAGACAAACAGGAAGCCATCAGAGAAATCCTCAGACTGGTATTTTGCAAAACACTTATTGACATCCCAGCAATGTACCTCTAACCACATAAACACCAGAATGCAGCATTACACTGCCAAACCTCAAGGTTTCTCCATCTACCACTGTGACACTCCACATTCCCGGTTGGAATTTTTGGTCCTTCTCACAACCTCTCGTTGTTACACCCCCTGCCAGACTCAGTCATGTATTTTCCTTGCTTCATCCCTGGAGTGAGGGTGCAGAGCCTCACCCAGCACCTGCCACTGCAATGCCACCACTGCAGGAACTGCTCTGGGTTGTGCCCAGCTGTAAAAACAGGGACTCCAGCTGAGCTCCCCAGAGCCACCACCAGTGAGGATCTTAAAGGTTTAACAGAAGCTGTTTTGGGGTAGAATACAAAATAATGCCTCCCTGTTCCCATCTCAGCAGACTTTGTTGGGTTGCTGGACTTGGGATCAGGGTTTACAGGAAGAATTTTACCTGTATACAGGCTGTGAACACAAATCCAAGACACAGAGTCCTTAAGTTGGAGAAATTTGGGAATTTCCAGCTCCCTGCTGCTGAAATGCAGCCCAGTTACACACCTCATTCAACCAGCACACATGAGTTCATGTGTGTGTGTGTGTGTGTTTCCAAGATGTTGTGGTCTAGCAAACAGCAGCGACAGGGATCCCACTCCTGGATTTTTGTGACACCTCATTGTTCCAGCTCAGACCTAGAGATTCCAGTTCAGAAGGCTCCAAAGAGACCATCCCACAGAGGTGAGGTTCTTGTGTTCAACAGCAGAGCATCTGCTCTGAGCCTGACTCAACCTTAGACCTTTGCTGAGCACTTTCTGTTGTTATTTTTTTTTTAACTGGATTTTTTTTTTTGGGGGGGGGGTTGTTTTGGTTTGGGGGTTTTTCTTCTTCTTTTTTTTTTTTTTCTGAAGCTTTAAGTCATATCTGGGAGAAAGATGGTTTGTACAGGGCCTATGGGAAAGCAATCACTCACCTATGGCTACATTTCTTGAATGTAAAGCAGCAGGAATGATTTTTAACAGACCAGACTCAGAATGTTTGCGTTCCTGAGAACAAGTTTTTGCTCTGTGAGGTCCCAGAAAGACTAATCCCGTAACACATCCCATTATTATTTCATTAGTGCTTGAGTAGGTCAGTCCCAACCACCCTCTATTGGCTTCCAATTACTTCAAGAAAATTCCAGCCCAGACTACTCTCCAAATTTTGTCACAATGCTATCCCTAGCTCAGGGATTTGAGGATTTCAACTTGGTTTGCAAGATATTTGTCAAGTTGTAACACAAAAATATACTTTTAGACTTGCTGGAAATGGAAGAAAGTTAACTGAGAGAAAAGAAAAAAAAGTAATTCTTTAATCTCTAATCTAACTTTTAAGAGCTCCATACATTCTGTGACATCTATTTTTATTACACATTTACAAATACTGACAAAAAAAAGGCAGAACACCAGAAATTAGTAGAAAAATTAAATAGCTTTCTGGTAGTTGAAGTTCTGCCACCTGTAATACTCTGTCAACAAAACGAATTATGGCATTTGACTATAAACTTTCATCAAATACTTCCTTCTTTTCCTAATTTTTTAAGCAAAATAAACAGGAGAACACATGTAAGCCAAAAGACAATTGGTGTTTCATCCAGTAAAAAAAATCTGATTACTATATTTTATGTCAAAATTAAGATTTTATGCTCCCTATTTTATTTTCTGTGATTGCTTCTCCCCTTCATAATTGGCTTTAAGGATGTATATACTCATTATACATTACAATCTCCTTGTTTTGCTTAGCAACACAGGAGCTTTGCAGTGAAATTTGTATTAGATAAAAGATATGTGCCTTTTTGGTTATACCGTTCATTTTTATTAATAATTATTAATTTATGTTTCTGTTGGACTGAAGAGATGCCTCTGGGGAAAACAGAACACACACACACGAAAGATAAATACCCAAAAATAAACCCAAACCAAAAAACCAAGACAAGCCCAAACCTACAAACCTTGTAAGTTCACTCCTACACAGCTTGGCTGAGTAAATTAACTTGTACATAACCTTTTTTAGAAGAAATCTCACAATTATAAAGAGTAGTGAAGAGGGTAAAAAATGATGCAGCCAAAAGGGACATTATCATGTGTATGAAATCTCGATTTATCAAAATAAAAACATCTGGTCTCTACAGATGACATTAGATACACTTAATTTTAGAAATGAAAGAAAAGATGTAAGAAATAAGTCCTGCCTTGATCTTGCAGCAGAAACTCCCTGCTGTTACTGCTTGTTTCTAAAACACAGGTTTCTGTTTTCCTTAATCATTCTCAGCACAAAATATACCTTTATTCTTATCATTTTTCGTATATTTGTTTCTCCACTGACTCTCAATCTAAAATATTTTGTTATTTCTTTATTATTTTTGTGTCTTGATCTCACAGAATATTTCCTACGTATTTCTTGGCCCGACAACAGAAACCTCTCTTGAATGCAAGGAGTGAGTGACACAGTTTGCCTGGTGAGATCCAGAAAATAGTAGTCAAGTCTGACATGTGAAGCTGTCCAGAGCCAATTTGCAGCAGTGAATGAAAATCATATTATATGATTCAACTCCAGGAGCCAACCTGATTCCCCAGCCAGAGAACTTGCCACCAGAGGCAATTATGGAACATTTACTACAGTGTTCAAAAATACTGTGCTGGCTTCAGCTGCAGTATTTACTGGAAGCCTGGGAAAATTATTATAATTTTCTTTTAGGAGGAAGAAAAGTGTTAAATGCAAAACTGTCATTCCTTAATCCACGAAGTTTACGGTTTCTACACGCTTATATTCCTGGTAAAAGAAAAAAAACCTGCCTTTAAGAAGCTGAGAACTTCACAGTTAGTTGTTAATAAACATGAAAATGTTGTGGAGCAGTTAATTTTATATAAAAAGAAATAATCTTACTACAATAAATAGTTACCAGTGCTCAACCTTTTTATAATAGCTTTTCTGATTTTATTTTAATTGGTGGGAAATTCACTTTGAATGTACCAATAATTTAAATGCCCAGAAATTGTTCATCGCCTTCCTCAAATCACGAAAGCTTCATAAAGATTCCTGGCTCTCCTGAAATACACACTCCTCTTAAAGAACAGAGAAGGGAATTTCTTCCTGAGACAATCTTGGAAACAACAATCAGAGCAAACCTGTCTATCTGCAGGTCTGTCTGAAACACTGGCCAGCACAGTGGTACCCTCATAACAGCAATTCTCTATTAAATTTGTCAGGAAAGCATTCATCACAGTTAGAACAAGTAGAACATCACATTTCAAAGTGATTGCCTTGCTGACAATTAGGTTTGTGTTCATTTTGCCAGAACCATTAGGAAACCAACAGTTAAGCACATCAGATCCTTCCTGTGTGCTCAAACCCCAGATTTTTTCCCAAGAGTAGGAGTTACACACCAAAACCACGCACTGCTCACACCCACAAAAACATCAGTCACCAATTCAGCTACCAGGAGTGAGAATGATAAACTAAACCAAAGCAGAACAAGTGACTAAAACTGACCTTAAGCCAAACCTAGGTGCTGGGGGGAAGGCTGCCATCCTGGTTTACTCTGCTCAGCTGTCAGATGGAGCTGTGCTTGTTCTCTCACCAGATACGGTGCCTAAGCAGCACTTTTCCTTGAGGGACTGACAGCCTCTTTACTCTGTCTGGAGCAATTACATCAGCACTTAACCAAACAGTCCTCGTGTGTGATTCAGACACATCCTATCCAGCATTACCCTTGCCTTATATAATTATATTTCTCTTAATCTCACCAGGCAGAGAATATGGTACAGGTTAAGTAACAGTAATAAAGCAAATTTGATATGAGAAAGCCCAAGTTTGATCTAAGATCACTTTCAAGGTCTAAGGATATACTGTAGATTGTGGAGTTTGATTTGTAAGTCTGCAGACTTACAAATTGAGACTTGGCTTTCCAGAGTAATTAGTGTTGCACAGCACAATGTGTTCACAGCACAGCTCCTATTGACTCTTGCTGCAGCTGGGAGTCCTCAGCACTGGTGAATGTCTCAGCTGAGTCAGCCACAGCCCGAGGATTACATCACTAGTGACCACCCAGGAAAAGTCTGTGCAAGTCCCTTGCCCAGAATCAATTAATAAAACCCCTGGCAAGAAGAGACAACACAGTTCTCTGAACAGCATTCATGAGATCATCTTCCCCACAGTCCCCATTTTACAATTTTCCTGTTTCTGCAACAAGTAAACAGACCCTATATGCACAGGTTCCCTCACTGTACATCCATGATACATCCCTAGACAGCAAGGAATCAATCCAGACTTTTAACAGCAACGTGAGACTGTGCTGTTGTTAGAATGAATACCACAACAAATGTATACAAAAGCTCTGAATGAAGACTGCAGCTAAAAATGTTAATTTTGTAATTTTCTGATTTTTCTTTTACTTTAAAAAAATAATATATTTAATTAAAATATAATTTAATATTTAATTAATAATCAAAAGCCGAAACAACTAATTCTACCACAAGGAAACTTAGGTGTAACAGAAGTATGAGACCCAGACCTCTGCAGCACTGTCTAAAACTGGAATAGCAGCAGCAGTGAAAGCAGGAAATCTCTGTGTAGAGTTTAACAGTTAGTCTCTGCCTAGATAATCACTAGTGCACAGGGACAGACACACAAATTGTTGTTGGGTTTCCCAAGTAGATGGTGACAAAGCAGGAAGGCTCTGGAAGATACATGTGCTTTCTGATGGGAAGAGACTCCTTGGCTCCATCTTTACCTGCATCACTCTGTCCTGGCCACAAACCCCACCCAACCCCAATGTCCCAGCTCTCCTGTCACATCCCCACAGCCCACCCTGTGCCCCAGACTCACTGACAGCAATCTCAGGCCTTATCACCAAATATTTCTCACCTTCTCAGACTCACAGCACTTTGCTCAACCTGTCTTGATTTCCTTTGCTCCTAATCCTTCTCCTCCATGTGTTTGGTTGTTTCCTGATTTGAGTTCAGCCTTCTTTTCCCAACAGTTTCCATACTAGCCCAGCTAGTTTTTATTCTTTCAAGCATCTCAACCACAATCCAGCCTTTAGTATAAGCAATTAAATCAATCCTCCTTTCAAACAACGTTAAGATCCTTCAGACAAGCAGTGCCCAGTGCCAGTGGTCACTGCTCTGGCACCTTCAGGCATCTCAGCATGAGCACCCTCGAGACCAGCCAGGAGCAGGAGGGCCAGGCTTTGAGGGGCTGTGCCCTGCTTTCACTCAGGAGGGTCTTGCACTAACTATTATGAAGCACAAAGGCAGGAGTGGTAGTCCCTGCACTACTGTTTTAGAGTGTACAAAATTCTCAGACAAAAGCTGTTCAGAATTCATATCCTAAAATACAGCCTCGCTTGAGGTGATAAATAAAGAATGAGTAGAGTGGTCTGAGATAGACAAATAGCATGAAAACTTCATTCTAAAGAAAGGTTAGAGGGAAAGTGTGGCAAGAGGGGGAAAAATGAATAGGGAGTTACTGATCCCTCTCCTCTATTAGGAGGCATCAAACAGACCTGGCAGGCAGGATGTTGAAGGAAATAGTTTGAAACACTACAGTGCCCCACACCTGGGCGTGCAGGAAAGCTGTCCTTTCCCTGGCATAAACCCAGCAGTGCCAGAGCATGGACCCCTCCAGCCCATGTCCTGAGCCAACAGCAGCCCAAACCATGCTCTGAGGGAAAGCCACACTTGTTGCCCTCCTGTTTCTCACGACATCCTTCCGAGCTCCCACAAGCTGCAGGGCAGTGACTCTTGCAGGCACAGCTGGGAGCTCAGGGTTTAACAAGTCTCTGCTACAGCCTTGGCTCTGCTGTCTCCATGGGCTCAGCAGTCACTCAGTCTGACAGGCACTGGCTGCAAGGCTGCAATGAAGTCTGAGCAGAAAATCAGATTCTTTGGAGACTGTCTCCTACCAGTTGGTCATCCCTCCTTCCCTATACCTCTGCAAGGTCAAGTCCATTCTGCATTCACTCTAAGCTCCCTATTTACCTTGCATGCACCCTTTCTAAATAAATGCAACTTCTCCTTTTATTGTAGATGCTGTTTCAATGTAGTGAAATGACTATATTGTTCATTTCCAACAAACCACCAAGCCATATTTGTTTTGGTATTTCTTTGTCAGTATATGCCTCCAGGTGCTTAATGACTTTTGTTTTCATCCAAGTATTCATGCAAAACTTTTCTCTGCTTATTCTCATGTGTTTCTCTATAACCTGCACTGTTCATTTCTCCCCTGAAAAGCACAAGAGAACCACTTTGTAAGCAGAGAATCTTTCATAGCATTCAGCACACAGTCTGTATTCCTCAGCTTCAATTTCTTGTAACTCATTTTTCCTCAGTCAATTTGGCTGCTGATGTCAGCTCCCCACTGAACACAAAGCTTTATGAAAAAATGAATTGCATTCTGTACATTCTTGCTACCTACTTTATGAAATTATGAAAAAGCCAGTCTGGGATAGAGATTTCTGGCTTTCTTAAATTTTTTATTTCATAATAAACATTCTTGACATGAAGATCTTCACCTTGAGAAAAAGGGGTAATAGAGTAACACAACAGACCTCTAAAGTTACATGTGGCAGAGGTCAGCAGCAAGGGAAAATTAGTGCTATATGATGCTTGATTTATGTCCCATGACAAGTGAGTTACCTGTTTTGTGACAGGGTTTTATCAACAAAAACAATTTTAGGACTTGTTGGCAGCTTTGTCAGAGAAGCTTCTGCCTACCCATGCTAATGAAGAAAGGTAGGAAGGCTGAATAAAAGATCTTTAATTAATACTGAAACAGAGTGAAATGTAGGTCACTTTTAATAACTGTGTTAGAGCAACAGCTCCGTGTTTCACTTTTGTAGAACAGTTTGTCAGTCAAGGGTTCTTGTCAGACACAATTTGGCTCATAAAGAAATACTGAGTTAAAGGGAAATACAAAAACTAGTTGAATTCAACGCTCCTTGGGGTTGGATATTGGGACCAGCACTGTGTAACATCTCTGCTGACATGGGCAGTGGGATTGAGTGCATCCTAAGCAGGTTTGCCAAAAGCACCAAGCTGGCAAATGTGGTGTTGTGGTTGAGCCATTGGAGGGAAGGGATGCCATCCAAAAGGACCTGGATAGGCTGGAGAGGTGGGTCCGTGCAAATCTCATGGAGTCCAACACGGCCAAGAGCAAAGCCCTGCACCTGGGTCAGGGCAATCCTAAGCTGGGTGGAGAATGGATTGAGAGCAGCCCCAAGGAGAAGGACCGTGGGTGTTGGTTGTGAAGGAGCTCAGCATGACCCAGCAGTGAGTGCTCACAGCTCAGAGCCACCGTGTCCTGTGCCGCATCCAAAGCGGCACGACTGGCAGGTTGAAGGAAGGGAGGGATTCTGCCCCCCTGCTCCACTCTTGTGGGACTCCACCTGGAGTGCCACGTTCAGCTCATGGGCCCACGGGGTAAAAAGGACGGGGAGTTCCTGTTGGAGAGAGTCCAGAGGATGATGAGAGGTCTGGAGCCCCTCTGCTCTGGAGTCAGGCTGGGAGAGCTGGGGGGGTTCACCTGGAGACAAGAAGGCTCCAGGGAGACCTGAGAGCCACTTCCAGTGCCCAAAGGGGCTCCAGGAGAGCTGGAGAGGGACTGGGGACAATGGTGTGGAGGGACAGGACAACGAGGAATGGCTTGAAACTGCCAGAGGGCAGGGTTAGATGGGATATTAGGAAAAAATCCTTCCCTGTGAGAGTGGTGAGGCCCTGGCACAGGTTGTCCACAGAAGCTGTGGCTGCCCCTTCCCTGGAAGTGTCCAAGGCCAGGTTGGATGGGGTTTGGAGCAAGCTGGGCTAGTGGAAGGTGTCCTTGCCCATGGCAGAGGGGTGGAATGAGATGGTCTTTAGGATCCCTTCCTTAACATTCTGTGATCCTATGAATTTATTCTTTATTGTAGTGAAGTTTGCTATGTAGCAGTATTTCTACAGCAAGAAGATGCTGGATGAGTCTGGTGACTACCCAATATTTGAGTTCATACAGTGAAGACTGTAAAAGCTGGCTGGATATCAGAAAACTCTGTGTGACAAGCACCTAAATAGGAAAAGAATTGATCTGCATTCCCTATGGACTAACCAAAAGCAAACTGGTTTAATTAACAGTATTTCAGGACCACAGTAGTACGAAGTCATGGACATAGAAATAGAAGATTCAGATTCCTAAAGGTAGTAAAGACAAATAAGTCTGTAAAACTAGCATCTGATTTCACAACTCAAGTCACAAAGCTGTCAAAAATTTGGGAATAACAAAATGTGGAAAACAAGAAATAGAAGGTAAAATCAGCAGGGACAATGTGCTCTTATGTCCTTATTCATTATAAATGCTTTCTGCCAAGCTATTGAGACATCCTTCCATCTCATGGGGAAATCACTAACTAGAAATAAAAAAGGACTGTGTGTTTCTTTTACTGACTACAGAACTGTAACTCCAGATTTGTGAGATGCAAACACAATCTGAACTTAATACACCAAGAACTTCATCTCGCTTTTAGGTAGGGCAACGTCAAACAATACCTTAAATTAAAATAAAGAATGTTTTGAGCTCTTAGATGAAAAAAACAAAAGCAAAGAGAACAACTACCCTACATCTGATAACAGAATAGTTTTCAAAACATGTGCCTTTCTTCCACACAGGAGGCCCAGACACAGAATAAAAATGGAGAGACAAGGAAAAGAATGCATTACA
Source organism: Manacus vitellinus (assembly GCF_001715985.3). Classification (NCBI taxonomy): domain Eukaryota; kingdom Metazoa; phylum Chordata; class Aves; order Passeriformes; family Pipridae; genus Manacus; species Manacus vitellinus. The sequence goes on from NW_021939882.1 coordinate 8,665,253, forward strand.
CTGGCACTTACATTTCCCAAATGTCCTCTGGCAGGTTAGCTGGGATTTCTGTTAAGCCCCTTCCTCGACAATCCACTACATTGTTGCTGCAGGTGCAGGCAGATGGGCAGGTGATGGAACTGGCACTGCACGAGGGAGGTTCAGACTGGGAACCTGAGACAGAACGAAAACACTGAACGTTAGTTTTAAAAAATGATCGGCCGAGATTTAACAACTAAATACATCAGGCTTGGAGTTTTCCAGATCCTTTTACTGTATAAAGTAATAATTTATTTGGATTCAGTGAACATAATGTGCTACACATCAACTGCAGAGAAAAATGTGTAGAAGATTACTGTGTTCTTATTCCTCCTCAGTCTCCAGTCTATCAATCTCTTTCCCTCATGAACACTTCTTTGGTCTCCTCCATGATCAGCCCTATCGAGTTATTCAAAGATTTCAAAATTAAGCCTCAGGATCAAGTAGTATTTCCAAAAGTTATCTCTGCTTAGAAGTCTCTGTTACACAAACACTTCTTGAGTATTTTTACATACTGAGAGAAGACTGTCATCGATGATGACTTATGTTTTTGAAATGAGGTAACGTGTTATGGCATCAGACTGGAAACAGAAAGCCAGTTTTTTCAAGATTAGACAATGCAGTTAATGGAAACACAAAAAGAATTTAGAAATATATGAGTTCAAACCTTCAAACCCTTCCTTGAGTTAGTAATACCACCGAGAGACACAAAGCTTCTCACAGAGCGAAGGTGTAGCACGAGGACTTTGCTCTATATCCATTTTAGTCAATTCATAAGATTCAGGTTTAATTAGGTGTCATTAAGTTTTTTTTTGAAACTGTAGCAATTATGTCAATTTTACTCAAATGGTTATGATTCTTACACTGGAAGTTCTGATATATGCATACACTTAGCCATAGATAAAATGGGTTTGCTATGCTAATGGAGGTTATCAAGATGTAGCAGTTATTGGTTTATTTATAGTGAGTCATATTTCCAAAGTACATGTAACACAAGGAACCTCAGGTACCAGACACAGCTGAATGTGAAGGCTTGAGCTGGTAAAAAGTGACAAAAGTCGTGGTAGATTGGCCTTTTGGTTGGAAAAACTAAAGTATCATAGTTGTCAAATCACAAATACATGCAAAACCATTAAACAACTATACACAAATCTGTGCATTCTTGGGATTTGTCTTGGAAAAGATCTGTGATATGAACCATGAATTAAAACTGCAGGTGACAAAGTCAAAAGAATATTTTTTTGCATCAACTTGCAATCCAGTGTTCATTTTGACAACTAAAATGTTATAAAAATTCTTATAAATTGTCTCTCTTGATTTATGCCTTTGATTTATGCTCAGTTTAGCCCTTAACTGTGCACAACAATGTCAACTTGTACATCAAGACTACTCATGTTCCTGTTTGCAAAGTGTTGTGAACAGCATGGAAAAGCCACCATGGGAAAGCCATTCAGTGGCACCTCTAAGTATCATTATTTTGACAGGCAGGTACAGTTTGAAAAGGCATCAGCTGAAAACTTCTACAGATTGACTTTACACTTGCTGGAAAGCAAAAGGCAATTACTGCAAAATCATGCCTTCCGTCAGAAAGGTACTGAATTCTGAAGGGAAGTCACTGCAGTTTGTCTGAATTTCCTTGAGTTCAAGCAAGCTGTCATCCCCTTTCAATATTATTTTGTAACCAGGGATGACAGAACTGCCTTGTATTAAAATACACTACCAAGTTTCAGGGTAAGATCACCATTTAAACTGTGTGCAAAGTGTTGCCAAGTTCAAGTAACAGGTTTGAAATGTTTTTATTGGGTCACCACCTGACTTTCTGTCAGGACAGCAGGAGAAAACTGTGGGTTTCATGGCACTGTATGTGTTTTAAATATAGCTTTCACTGATGCTAATCAGAGCTGTGAGTGACTGCAGTTTGGCAGACCAGGCCCCAGAGCTCCAATTCAGGCATCCAGAACTAAGATTTTCAGAGGTAGTGACCATCTAGGAAAAAAAGGATCTCACAGGAAATTTTCACTCCAGCATGGGCAAGAGTCAAATGCATTCTTTATGAGAGTGGGCAGCTGCTTTCACCAGGAGGTGATCCTAATTATCCTTCTCTTTGCTAAAATATCCTGTCTCATTTATAGTCCTCTTTCAGCCACTGGGACAATTGCAGATAAGGAGTTTACCATCAACAGTCTTTCATCTCAACACAGAGCTGGTTTCAGTGTCACCTGCAAGAATCATCCGGGCAAAAATCTACTGTAAAAAATAATTCAAAAATGCAATTAAAATCTAAATCCATATGCATATGGTCCAAGGAAACAAATTTATAATTATCAGGCACCTTGAACTTTGACTTGTCCAGTTTCAAAATCTTATTATTGTCTTAACATAGTCTATACACATGACCATGCATTTAATATAGCATTTAAGGGGTAGCTATTTGAACTAAACAAGACAAAACAATGTCACTAGTTAAACAAGCACATGTATAACAGGCAGGGCAAGCAGCTCTCTTGGGTCTGTCTTCTGGCCACAGAAATGCAGGGCACCATTGTCAGTGAATAGAATTCCTGTAAAATTAACAGCACTCTGCTCCAACAGCATTGCCAGCTTTGCCAATCTAAGACAAGTCTAAGGTTTCTGTTATATTTTAACTGTGACTACTCCCAAAAGTAGTTTATATTGCCTCAAAACATGCACTGCTCTCTATTAAGTTTAAGAACAAGAAATTTGCTCTTAGAACCTGACTGCTAATATTTTACATTTCCTCTCTGCCTGCCTACCCTGTGGTGCCATGGGCAAAACTAAATGAAGGAGGAGTGAAGTGCAAACGAGCTACTGAAAGCTTTTAGGGATAGGGAGAAATTATCCAACTGGAAAGAAATACTTCAGAGCAATCCTTGCTCTTTGAGAGGCAAGAAGTTGGCAGCAAGGTCAAATCTTCCCCACATCCTTTATCACCACACATCTGATGTGCTTTTTGAAGGAAAATGCATTTTGCACAGTTATAACACTACCACGTATCACTGTGGGTTAGAGGAGCAGTAATACCCTCCCTTTTTGTTAGGGCACAACATCAAAACACCTGATGGATTGCCAGCTGGAGTTCAAAGAGTCTTTTCTGACTCTACTGCATCTAAATCAACACTAGAAGAGTCAGTGGGACTCAGCTCAGCACCTCCACAGTTTGTGTGAGGCAGCGTTGCAGAGTGATCTGCACTGGAGGAATGGCATGAAAGGAGGGGATTATATAAAGCATTCCGAAAAGAAAGAGAAGAGATAGAAACACAAGTCTGTCTGGCAGAAAAAACAGGCAGCAAGAGCAGAATTATAAAATTACTAAGGCTGGAAAAGCCCTCTAAGATCATTAAGTCAGCACTGCAGTTCCACCACTAAACCACGTCCCTAAGCACCATGAGCACAGCCCTTTAGAGCGGGTAAAATTCTTTCTTCTTCATGAGCAAAAGGAGATCTAGACTGTAGATTTCTGAAAACTTTAATGATAGAATGACTTTGTGCATAAATTATTATTATTATTAAATGCTTTCTCTTGTTTCTCCTTGGCAAAGAGCAGAATACTGTATTACACACACACTCAACATCTGATTCAACAGCTCCACTTAACTGAGGATCTATTGTTATCAGATCTATAGAATTAAAGTACAAAAAAAACCAAGAGAGATTAATCAGTTTAAAGTTTGTATAGTTGTGGGGAGCTGGTAAAGAAAGGACCCATCAAGAAAACAAGTCTAAGGAGTCTATGGAATATAAAGTTATTCAAATTTGGGTATGACTTTCACAGGTATGCAGAGTATGAGCATACAGACACATCAAGGGCCCCAAGGCAACACAACCTCTAAAGAAAGGTATTTGAAATCTAAAAAAAAATATTTTCCTTTTGCTGCCAATACTTCTCCAAAAGGAAAGACACAGGAAAGGTAGAATTATTGCAGGAATTCTTTGTGTCCTCCACAAGTGCAGTAAACTCCTTATGGTGTGGATACAGCAAAAGGGAATGGCCATAGACAAGCCAGTTGTATTTATATTATCTATGTCCTTTCTGAAGTTGTTCTTATGATCTGTCATCTTGCCATCTCAGATCTTTTCTGGTACACAGCAGCCCTAGTTCACCACGTTAATTACATTTTTCTCTAAGAGATAAAAATCATCGACTCAATTATACATTTTGCTGTAAGGAAAACACTAACAACATGTGGAAGCTAAAACGGGAACGTGATTTAACAAAAATTACCATGCTTTTTGTGCCTGATGTAATGGAATGACAAGGTCAATGATTATGATAGTTAATATCTGGCAGCACTTGATTTTAGTCTCAGACTGTGGGTTAGGGGGAGAGAGAAAAGAGGAGAGACTTAGGACCCAGCAGTTTACAGATAAATTAAATGTTTTTTTTCCAAATAAGCTTCTAATTAGCTTCTAGCCTTTTAAATGCAGCAAACAGACTGATATTATAATTATCAGAATAGAATGGTTATGGTGTATAAATGGACAGTTTAAATGTCACAGGCATCTAAAATAAATTTTGCAATTACTAAATAAACTAAATAATCTCATTTTCACTGACACCCAATTACAGCACACTAAGTAGTGTGCTTTATTACCTCCTCACCTATCCAGTTGCCTTTGCAGCAGCTCTTTTCCACCAGCAAAACACAGCTAATTGTAAAGAATATTAATGGATATTAAGATAAATCTGACAGGGCTTACAGGTTAAAAATCTGTGGTGAGTTTACATAATTTTAAGTATACCAGACATGAAATTACTGATCAATAAACAAAACACCATGAGTATTGCAGATCCATGGATATAGTCTGACCTTTCTGGGTTTAATTAAATAACCCATGGGAACTTCTGACAATGCTGGGACCTCTGAAATCAATTGTTATTGCATGAGCTGCAGTCTGCACTAAATTCCCAGCGATACACACCCAAAGAGCCACCTAAAACAGGTGGATTGCTCCTGACTGGTGTCTGCATCCCAGCATAAAGGTACATTTGAGCACACACAGTCCTGCAGAGAGGGACAGGCAAGGGAATCACAGGTGACCTTCTGCAAAGCCAACATTCCTTATGGATGGCAGATATTCCTCTAATGGACAAAATCTGCACAAATGTGTTTATTCTACAATAAATGGGCAGTAAATGCTTTATGCAAATATTTCCATCTACGATTGTTCAACAGTTATTCACTGAGCACAGCTTTAAGATTTATGATTAGTAACTTGAGCCCCTAATTGAGGATTTTAATACCATCAAGTTCATGGTATGCAAAAATTTTCTAGTCATGAATATTCATCATTTGATTCTACTTCACTGCTTTGCTGAACGTTCCCAAACAGTAAATGTATCTGTTAAAAATTCCTGGCACATGAGCACAAGTGTTCTGTGGGCAAAAGTCAACACTAATCAGTTTACAAATAAATATCGAGGAGTAAAACCAGAAATATCCAATTGCAGTGAAAGGAAGGTCTGGCTTAATGGATGAAGACTACTTTATTCCACAAAATCCTACTTAGCATGTTTCAAACTCTATCAGTAAGGCAACACCATTGAAAGTCAGATCTTACTTCACACTACCTTATCCTAAAAGCACTAGTATTCCAATTATTTCATTAACAATAAGAGCACCAAAATTATATAGAATACTAAGCAAAATGGAAAAGAAGTAGAACAAAGAAAGAGGCTCACCTGTAACCACTGAGGTTGAACAGTTAGATTTGGTCTTCTGAAGGATTAATAAAACATAATCTGTGAGACAACTGAAGTCTGTGCAAAACTATGACAAAGGTGGTTTTCTCTCGGGGAAATTTATTCCACCTAAGCCTTCCATAGGAGGGATTGAAAAGGCAGAATATTTCCTATGCCCTGTGCCCACTCTGAGCCTTTTTGTCAAGGTCTTTCTCCAGCCCTGTCAGCACAGGCACGTTCTCCTAAAAGAGTTCTGTGGGTTTGTATATTGTTTGCTCTTCCAAAGCAGGTCAAAGACTAAAATAATGCTACTAGAAAGTCTTAAAAGACGTAGTGCTTTTGGCCATGCACACTCATCACATTAATGCCAATTCCTCAACTTGTATCAGCAGTCTCAAAGGTGCATGTGAACTGACACTTAAAAATAGGTCCAGAAATAATGCAGAGAACTTATAAATATATTCAAGCATAAAAATGAAGAGGAAGATAAATTATTTAAGTGGAAGGATACCACCTGTACTAGGTTAAAAGACAGATAATGGTCATGATCAATTGTAAGCCTATGATGGGAGTACAGTTCTAAACAGGTGATCCATCCTGAACTGTTTCACAAGGAAATTTGATGAAGTTCAGGAAGAAATAGGAAAAGTTTAAGACTATGCTTTGAGTCCTTGGGCTTCTTTTGCTGGTACTTGAAAAGGAGTTTTAAATACCACGTGATTTTGTTTGATCCAGCCACAGCTAAAGTGGGGCTCTCCCTGCCTTGGCACTACAGCTGGGCTCTTCAGGAGGAGGAGGAAGATGGGATTCACTCCAGCCAGAAGCATTACAGCTTCACACAGTTGCTCAGGGATGGCTGGCATAATGGGACTGTTCTCCTGATAATGACATCCAAGGGATCCAGCCTGGTCAGATCTGGAGTGAGGAAACACTTTTTTTCCAGCAGAGTGGGCAAGGACTGAAAAGTGAAGCATCATCCCCTTCCCAGGGCCACCTGGGGATTCCATGGACCAAATTCTTTGACATTTGGAACATGCTAAGGAAGGAGGGGTAACAGTGACCTTTCCTGCCTTTGTCCTGAGACAAACTGGAGTCACTGCCTTTGGTCTTTTGCAAGAGGCCCCTGGTACATTCGAGCTCTTTATGGTGTCTGGAAATTATAGAATAAAATTCTTACAGACCTCCTGACCTGAACATGTTTGCCTGTCATTACTAGGAGTTAATTCAATGGGCCAGGAGACCCCTTCTCTTTGGGTACAGGGTGTTGGTGGTGCCCAGAGCTGCCAGGGAAGCTGCTGTGAGGAGGGACTGAGGCAGTTCCAGACACTTCCTTTCGGCTGCACAGCTCAGCCTGCCCGCGAAGGTGGTGGTGCCTCTGTGAGAGTGCACCTGAGAAAGGGCAAAATGCTGTCAGGTAGTAGGGAGTGAGGAAAAAAAGTGTGAGAGACAGTCCTGCAAGCAGCAAACTCAGAGAGTAAGGAGGGGAAGCAAGTGCTGGAGCAGATCCTGGTTTCACCCCAGGAGGAGAAGAGTGAGGAGGGGGAGTGTGAGCAGCAGGGTGGCTGGTGGTGGGCCACTGCCAACCCACCACAGGTGTAATGCAACTACATAACATCACTAATTTCACTGTCCATAAAGCAGCCCTATGCCTGGTTTAATTACCCTCATTAATTGTGTGTCCATAAATGAGTTGCCAATCACATACATGTATTGAACAGAAAAAACCTCTACAGATTTCATACAAAGGCTTGTCCACATCCTCAAAGTCAACCCTGTCCCTGGGTATTTAACACCACTGCTCTGTGTGAATTGGCTCTGAGCATGGTTGTGGTACTGCCATGAAGCTTTTTCCTGTACCAAAATACTGCCAACACAACTTGTAATAAAACAAGCTTTGGACATTAACATAAAAGCTAATCATGTTATTATTTTTACAGCAACAGTTCAAAAGCTCAATGGCTGAATAATTATACCCCAACCTGCCATCATTAAATAAGCATTAAGGCACTATACATACTGCTCTGGGGAACAGAGGGTTCCAAGGAAAAAAAAAAGCTAATTATACTGAAAGGTAAGACATCATTTTCAACAGTAAAACTAAATTTACTGTAATTAAAAGCCAATTTTCAGCTTTAGTCCTCAAAGAAGTATTAAGTGCCTTAATAAATACGTATTTATCCCTCAGAATTGTAAGATGGTCCCCCAAATGAAAAGCACCATATGTGGCATCTTACATACTAAGCAAGTCAAGAAGTAAATTCCTACAGTCTAAAACAACATAACTGCTAGTGCTAGAGTAAACTACAATTTGTTATTAGAAACTTAGTGGAAACATCAAACAAACAAACTGATACATAGTAATTAGTATCTCTCCAAATCTCCTACAGGATTTCATTTAAGGAGCAACTAACAACTGCACAGTATTGAAAAGTTTCTTTAGACTGGTCATTAATGTTAGTTTGTGGTAGCACATTGTAACAGGAGGTAAAAATTCTATCAGCATTCCATAGAAATTTCCCAAGATCAAATTTAAAGCACAATTTTTACCAAGAGGCTTTAAAAGTCTTACCCTGTAAGTCCTAGACTCCATTCATTGTAAGAGCACTTATGGGGTCTTTGAATGGCCAGAAAAAGCAAGAACCAACTTTACAGGGAGGAAGAAAAGGATGTTGTGTCTGACATGACCCACAGGTGACTCTTGTGGAGAAAGGTCAGAGTTGGACGAAATGGTCAAGCTCATTCTAAAAGCAATAAACCAGCTGTACAGTGAGGATGTCCCACATGGCAGGAAGTGACCACTGGCACACACAGAGGAAAAGTCCTCCTTCTTCTCCTCCTCCCAGCTTGCTTATCCAGTTCCTGTGACCATCAGAACCGAGGGCCATCAGCAGCCCTTCCCTGCATGAGTTGGGATGGACAGCACGGAGAGAATCCCTCAGGTTCCCTCAGCAGCCACTGCCACTGCCCTGCAGTGTTAGCAAACAGTCTTTCCCCCTTTTTAGTCTGCAGGGAGCACCAATCCTCCCTGCTGGCAGCACCTCCCCAGCCCACAGATACACCCTTGCACAGAGTTTTAAACAGCAGCAGATGGGGGGGGGGAGTTCCTCTCCCCACGCACTTTTCCTTTGGCATCTCCTGAATGCTCTCATTAAGACACTAAGCTTGAAGAGTGCTGTTTTATCAGCTACTCCTCAACAATATGTTATGAAATTATTAGTTAAAAAACGGAGCAAGACAATCTCCTGAGCTCCTTGGTCCGGGCCACAGAGTAACAGCTTTGTTTTAAGGCCATTTGACCTCACCTAAACAAATAAATCCGCTGCCTCATTAGGGCTCCCAGTCTGCATGAAGCAGCAGGAAGCTAACATATTTTTCTCTTTATTATACCTCAGCTGCAGTCTCACTACATGAATCAGAAACTCTAGATCTTCAACTGAGATTTGGGTCAATCCACTGTTTTCTTAAAATCAGTATCGGTTTATATAGACAGAAATCACTGGACACTTGTCTGTGGTAATACCTTCTCTCTTGAGTAAATTTCAGACTGAATTTTACCTTATTTAATCCAAATTACGCATCTTGACTTCTTTCAGGTTCTTGGAGACCCTCTGAATGGTAACTAAGGATCAAGGATCAGAGAAAACAGCTTCTAATAAAAAAAGGGAAGGTTTTATTGATCTACCTTCCTTCTCTAGAACACTTCTTTCATTATACAAAAAAAAACTATCTTAGAAAAGTACTTAAAAATCACATATTTTACACTTACAAATTTCATCAACTCTTAGAAAAATCGATCTCTGGTCTACTCTAAGAAATCTCATCTAATGTTCATACTCCATTTCAAACACTGTCCATTGTAAAATACATCTAATTACTGGCCAAAATTATACTAAACCTGGGCAGCAGCTGAAGTGTGCTACAGTCCCAGTATGAGATTCAATACTCCTTAATGCAGCTGCTTTATTCTCAAACAGGCAGTTCAGATGTATTTGTTTTTCCCCATGTATATATTTAGGAAAACCAGAATGATAAAAAAATCTAAATGGGGTCACTCAGTGGCTCCTGCACAGAGCTCTGAAAAGACCAAGGGGCTGCTGGTGGCACAACTGCAAAACTTCACAAACCCACTGCTTCAGCTGGCAAAGCTTTACAGCCACGCTGATGCAGGTGAGAAAACACATTATGACTTGACATAACTGATCAATATGCAGATTAATTTCAACTTCAATAAGTAAAGAGCAGGGAGAAGAAAAATCAAAGAGCTATAATAAAACTTATATGAGAGCAAAATGAAATAAAATTACTATCAGGAGGAGGTCAGGGGAGGACAAGAGACAGACAAATAGGCAGAGAGAGAAAGTGTGTTTGAGAGAGACAGAGAAGGAAAGGTCAGTTGAACAGTGAAGCATCTGAGCATGGGAAGGAAGCTGGGTTTGATCCAGGCAAAGACTGGAAGGCTCTAAGAGGTACTGAGCATTAGCCAGAACCCCCAGATGCTTCTCTGCTAGCTAATGAAACATAAAAATAAACAAGTCCCAAAGATCAGAGTACAGGTAGTATTTCAACTCATGCTAAGTCTTTACTTAGTGTCCTGTCTTCTCCTGTCACATCAGTGTGGCAGTGAATGGCAAGGATATGGTGGAGAGAGAAGAAATACATCATGCTGCCTATGTGAAATATATCATGCTATGTGAAATACAGCCTGCTACCTATGCAAAATACATTTCGTTATCTATGTGAAATACAGCATGTTACCTATGTGAAATACAGCCTGTTACCTGTGGGAAACACAGCCTGCTACCTTTGTGCAGCACATCAACAAGGGGCTCATCCTCTGGTGCCACACAATTTCCCCTCTTACACATAGTACCTTGTAGGAGACTGTCTCACCAAACACATCCCAGAGCTCAATGACCAACTGTGCAGGGGGAAGAGTTGTGCAGGGAGTTTTCCCTGGGAACAGATGGCCTTAAAGACAAAGGCCCAGGAAGGCTGTTCTGTCAGGGGTGGCTCTGGAGGAGAGACTCTCCAAGAGGAGGGGACAGCTTGCTGGAGAAGCCAGCCAGAAGGCCCTGGTGGGTGACAGGACTGGCAGCAGCACTCACCTCTCCTCCAATGGTGAGGGGCTGTCGAGTCCCAGCCCCACTCAGGTCTGTCCATGACTTCTCCCCTTCTCCTCAGAAACACAAATCCAATTACACATATTTGCAAACCCATCTCCAGGCAACTGTGCACTACTGAATCCTGCACCTTCACCTCCAGCTCTGAGCCAAATGCTCATGGGCACGAGCAAGAGAAACCTGGAATAGCTCCTCTGCTGCTCACACTTGGTCCACAAGGGCCCTTGGAAACAGCATTTTTATGATTCATGTGCATAAGCTGAGTAACATTTTTGAAAGACTGACTCCCAGGTTACACAGGTATGACTCAGTTCACCCAGATATATCTGCATGTAACTCTGGCTTCAGCAACACTATCTTGAGAGGCTTTGCTGCTAATGCTTATAAACATCACAGTACAGGACATGTCTAGAGGGAATCAAGCAATTTGGGTTCCAGTTATGGCACCTCTCTGCCATTGTTTCAGTTTTAGTTTTCCAGCTTGGTATGTAGCATTCAAAACCTGTTTCCAAAAAAGTACTTCCCATAAAATTATAAAACACCACTATTTTTGCATAGGGCTCAAAGAATAAAGAGAAGTCAGTTTTGCAATTTTGTTTATCTTCTTTCCCCAAATCATGATTCTATTCTTGCTCCCTGGAAGCATCCAGAAGCACAGGTTTTGAACTGGAATGCTCTGATGAAGCCCATTTCTCAGAGAAGGAAAAGCTGAGTTTCCTTTTCCTGTGATGATATTCCCTCTGCCATAAAAACACAGGTGCTTAAGATTCTGAGCCTGTACTAAAACAGGGCTACTGTTCACTACTTTTTATTTCAGCTCTTCATAACTGTGATGCAAAGGTGGCTCTCACTGCCAGCTCCAGGCTAGTTACAGTGATTCATACAAGCTTAACTTCTATAAAATTCCTTTGCAGAAGGACAAGTTCAGTTCACTATTCACCATCTGTCCTAGTTTGACTTCATAGTCAAACATTAACAAATGATGCTGTAAAATTAGGAATAAGGACTGTAATAAGGAGAAGGGAAGATTTATATCCTCTTTAAACTAGCTGTCCATGTAGGTTTTGTTGAACTAGCATGTACTAAGCTGAGTTCTCAGCTAAAGCCTCCACTAAAATGAGCTCTTCAAATTAATTTCTTTTTCAGTACATTTCATTTCATTTCCCAAATGAGAGTTACACGGATACAGTTGATGTACTGTCTCACTGAAAACTTCTTTCCTTGAATTTTCATTATTTTATATATTTTTAAAAGCAGGCAAATCTTGAGGGTACCCTTAGATGCTTTTGATCCAATAGGCAACGGTTAAAACCCTTGTCTCTTTTGGAAATCACAGTCTGCACAGAAAACCCCATTTAAATGGGTTCTGTTCACGTTACATTTCTCATTCAGCAATTATTATCTCTTCTCCTGATTTAAACAACTCATTTTCCCTCATTCACCATGTCATAAATCCAAATAGCTGAACCCATGCCCCATCTAAAACTTCATTTCTTAAGGGAAAAAAAAAGCTGTGGTTACCTCTTTGGTAAAATTAGCTTCTGCTAATAGCTTAATTCATTTATCCATTTCTTTTATCCTTCCTCTCCCAAGACTGTTAACATTTCTAAACTTATTTTAAACTTATTTTAAACTTTTGATGTAACTTATAAGATATTCTGGGCATCATCTCCGTAGCTGCATAGAAGCTGCTCAGCACTCTTGAATATCATGTCTCAAAGATCACTCGTGTGCAACTTCATTTTCCATGTGCCCATAACACTTCTGCACACCTGGGCACGAATTTACTGTAGCTAAGCAGGGTCTTCTCCAAGTAAAACCCTTTTTCTCTTTCTTTGTCACATGTAAATGAAACTACAGAAAAAAGGCATTCCTAAAAACATTTCTAGCACAAGCAATTCTACTGTATTTCCATCAGCCAACCCACGTAGCAATCGGATGGAGCTTTAGGGCTGTGAGAGAGAAAGAACCCAACAGCACAAGATTCAGTCTGTCAAGGTTAGGACTCACATCAGCTTCATGACAAGCTCCCTTTGTTCCACTGGGCCTACAAAATTACCCCCAAACTTATGTCTGGTATCTTTTTTCACAGTACACCCACTGCCATAGCTCTCCTCCACCAGTTCCTTCCTATCAACCCCAATTCAGACGTTTCTTTTTTCCAATTTTTCTACTTTTCCCTTTCTTTGTTTTTCTTCTTATTTTAGGAAAATCTATTTGTATCACACAAGAGCCAAGTGCAGTTCCAGAGATTTGATGAATAGGCCCAACACACAGACACATGGTTTGTGAGTTGCCATGTATCATCTGCCTCATTTATCAGTGTGGAAACTTGCAGGGCAGCAAAGTGCATTGGCTCCCTAAGAGTCCTGTTTCAGTCTCCAGGATAAAATCTGCTCCTCATGTTCTATTGTCCAATCATTTGTCAACACACTCAGATTTGCATTTTCTATTTCCTTTCTTTCTTATTCCAGTCAGCTGTAAGGCTCTTCCCTTGAGAAACACCGGATTATCCACACTTAATTGATTTCTTATGTTGATATCATTGGCAATGTTAAAGCAGCAAAAAAAAATAACGTGAGAAGTGAAATGTTAACTGGAATCCAATAATTCTTATAAAGCTGAAAAAAAAAAAATAACAACTTGATCTGCTCCCATACATTTCAGCAGTGATAAAACCAGGATTGCTCCAGGATGGCACTGGAACAACACGGTCGTTTTCCACTCGCTGTTTTTTCATGTGAACAGCGACATAAACCCACCAGCTGACAGAGAAACGAGTAATTGGGGTCATTACCAGAGCAGACAAAGTCCTTCTTCTGCACCTCTGCCACCAGGAAGCCCCTGAGGCTGACGGGGGCCAGGCAGAAGGTGAACTGGCCGATGGTGCGGCGCTGCCGCAGCCAGTCCGACAGCCAGGCCAGGTGACAGTCACAGTGCAGGAAGTTGGAGTGGAGCCGCCTGCAAAAGACACAAAAACCTGCAGTTATTGGTAGGGTTTTTTAAAACATAAGCCACAAATAACACAATCAAGTACAAGTCTGCCAGGCTCGACACTGCAGCTTCAGTAGGATCGTTGTAGGTTCTTGCTTGCGGCTGAGTCAGGGCTTGACTGTCCACGCTGCCACGTAACATAGCCCAGGGCATGGCCTCAAGTTGTGCCACGGGAGGGTTAGGTTGGATATTAGAAAAAGGTCCTTCCCCCAGAGGGTAGTTGGACACTGAACAGGCTCCTCAGGGCAGTGGGCACAGCACCAAGGCTGCCAGAGCTCCAGGAGCATTTGGATGATACTCTAAAGGCACATGGGGTAACTCTTGGGGATGGTCCTGTGCAGGGTCAGGAGCTGGACTGGATGATCTTTGTGGGTCCCTTCCAGCTTGGCATATTCTGTGATTCTGTGACACAAAGGCCACATATAAATTAGTGTTATTATTTATAATGTCTTGGAAAAATGAAGTTCAATAATGACCCATCTACAGCTGGGAATTCTAGAGACAAGAACATGTAGAATTTAAGATTGTGACAAGTAATCACTTTGCCTGTGATTTTATACCACAAAGAACTGCATGAATGGCATATCTTTGAGTCAATTCAAAGAGTGGCTTGTCTAAACATGAGGACCAGGCTGAAAAACAGGCTGAAAAACATCTCCTTTGAGGAGTTGGAAAAAGAGGGAAGAGAGAACCCCTCCACATCAGAGTCTATTGACACCTTTTATGTGGCTGTGTTGCCTGTACAAATTCATCAATGCTCTTTTTACTGTGGCAATTTAATGCAAATGTGTAGGACCTAGGCAGGAAGTTTTAACTCATGTAAGATCTATCCATGCAGCTCCCTGTCCAGCCTGCTCCATGCCTGGCACCAGGGATTTGCATAAGCATTATCACACTGTGGGGAGAAGTCTGAAAAACTATGATGTGTTCAGGGAGCAAATCTGGCAATTTTAATAGCTACCAAACTTAAGGTCAAAACAAAAGCCCAGGATAGTAATTATTTCATTCCCGTAATGACTCATAGATTTGCAGTGTTACCCCAAATGAAATGATAAACCAGATTGAAAATCCTGTCAGAAACTGTTAGACAAAGCATTATTCACCAATATTGCAGGCACAGAATTGGTGTGCACCGGATTTAGCCTTGTCCATCCTCCAAATAAATTAACTGTCTGCCTGGGAGCTGTTTGTACTGCACAGCAGCAGCACAGCTCAGCAGTGGCGCCCGGGCTGACAGTCCCCAGATTTGTATGTCTGGGGTGGGCAGCCATGGTAAAAAATACCCCACAAATCTGGAACTGAGAGTTTCTCCTGCAGAGATGGAAGGCTCTGCTCTCCTGGGAGCACTGTAACATGTAACTGTTCTAGAGGGATGGCTACAAGACCTTGAGTTTAGGGCTCGTGAAGCTATTTAAGTGAAGCTGCAGTAAGTTAGATTTCTAGTAAAATGTTTTGTTATTAAAAACCATTAACCTGCTTTTTTGTTGAAGGAAAGAATAAACAAATACATAAATATAATTTAGTCAGAAATAACCCTAAATAAGACTTTGTTCTAACTTAAGAGAGTCAGTATTTCATTTAAATCCTCAAGGTCTCATCCTTCCCACAGCAGCCAACAATGACACTTAGGATCATCTTCCTGGAACTGGAACTGAGCTCATCCCATGCCATTCCCTGCATCCCCTGCACAGGAATGTAAGGCAGGCAGGAGTAATAAATTTCTCAAAAAGGGGCAGTTTTCCAATTCTGTGAGTTGCTTTTTCCCCCCTCAGTAAATTGATAAAGCTGGACCCTGGGGTTTCCTGTTTCAGTAGAGCAAACCACCACTGCTCTGCCTCAGCAGAGCCCTTCTTTTAATTGCTCAAGTTTTTATTACACAGATACGATTTTCTTTGAGAAGAGACCACTTAGAGAGCCTATCAGTCTTTACAAAGCAGCCCATTAGAATATAGTTTTGATAATTATATTAATGAATACAGCCACAAAAAGACTTCTCACAGTACTTCAAAAGCATTATACACCAATTCCCTGTGAACATGAAAGGCACTGAAGTGATTTTGCACATTTTCAGTTTACCCTCAAATAAAAAAATTAGAAGAAATTATGCAATTACCTGTCTCAGCAGTCACTCACACATGCAGAGACAACAGCACACTTACCATTAAGCAAATAGATACAGGGGACATGCTTTACCATAAAAAAAGCTGTTTCAAGCAAAGGAAAGCAGATCAATAAAAACTAATTCCTGTCACTTCCAATCAAGGCTAAAAGATCAATGAAACTTAACAGCAGAAAAGGCAGTTAAGTAAAAAAGGTTAGCACAGAAGAGCTGATTTTAGTGAAGAGTTTTTCAGGTGCTTCAAAATTTCTTGGCACTTCTCTCATTTTTTTTTCATTCTTTCCCCTCAGAGGTCATGTTGAAGGTGAATATACCTTTTATTTTTCCTTCTGTGTCCTAAAATGAGCAGATTGTTTTGAGAGCCATGAAGAAAAAGCTATTTATCCACAGAACCATCACAGCAGATGTAGCTGCTGCAGAAGCAGCCTCAAATGTCCTGCTAATGGATCTCACTAGAGTGTAAAAGAGACACACAGGGATAATATCCACAGTGCACTGGGCCTCAGCTGATGGGATAAAGGGCTTGTCCCTACTTAAGTACATTCAGACCAGGGATTTCCTACAAGGAAAAAAAAAAGGACACCTAAGTGTGAAGCTTTCTGAGAAGGTGTAGAGACTGATGATTGTTCTTGAAGAAAACAGTAGAGTCATCAAACTGTAACAGCATCATTCAATATCCATTTGGATTGAATTTCCATCAACAGCCAACAGATTAAATGGTAAATTTATTTCAGCTGTTACACCTCAGACAGCTTTCTCCTTCCCTGCAGACTCTTCACTGAGGTGGTATATTAATGCAGGAGAAACAGGCTATCAAGTGTGCTAAAGCTCAGGAAACCAGAGACAGTATTAACATTAACATTTCCCCCCCAAAAAAAATCCTTATGTAAATGTTTTACACAGGTGAACAAAACCTGATCAGTTTAACATATGCTCAGCTATGTGTTAGTGGTTAGGGCAGTGCTACCCATGGACACAAAATCTGGTTAAATCAGAACAGTATTAACACCTCAACAGGTGACAGCCTGAACAGAAGATATCCAGAGAATATTAAGTAACATGTAGTGATGAAAGCTCATTTTGATAATAACTATAATTGATAAAGCATTAATTGTGAGAAGTACTAAGATGACTTGGGGTAGAGGAAGAATTTTTAATATGTAGGAGCAGCAGAAAAAATTATGAAATGCTATTTGATTCTGGTATTTATCTTCTATTAATTGCTATTTTGGTGACTTTTCTGCCTCTGTTTAAACCTATGGAATGGAAGACTGAAAACCAAAACATTTCACTATATTTCCAGCTGTTTATATATAGGACTTTTCAATTCCTATATTGATCTGCTAAGGGTACTGTGTGTTATTTGGCAATCTTTGGAGACTGAAACATGTCCCTTGATATTGATGAAACTACCTTTAAAGAACATAAGGTGAAGGAATACAAATGCAAGTTTGCTAAAATTGCCCTTTTAGCCATAGACCCTAAATTAAATTTCCAGCAAATCCTTTTAGAGTGGGTCAGCATTCATGTTCTATAAAACGTGGCTCTCAGAATTCAATATAAAAGCTTCCCTTTATAAATCCTATTTATGACTTCCTTCCCTTTTTTTTTCTCTTTTCTTTTTTTTTTTTTCCCTTAATTACAGCAGAGGGGGATTAGTCAGTGTAAGTC
Organism: Manacus vitellinus; assembly: GCF_001715985.3. Taxonomy (NCBI): domain Eukaryota; kingdom Metazoa; phylum Chordata; class Aves; order Passeriformes; family Pipridae; genus Manacus; species Manacus vitellinus. The sequence continues at coordinate 8,682,876 of NW_021939882.1, forward strand.
TCCAGGGAGCTATAGACAAAGCCATCTCTGAAATTAAACTCAAAGGAAAATGGCAGAAGGCACCGAGCTGTGCTAACAGACAAGGGTGGCTAATCTGGAAAAGCCAGGCAAATTTTCTGGAGCACTGTGACTGAATAAGAAAAGGCAAAAACTCCAGGAACCTTAACTCTACACCTTTATCTTCTTCATCCACTCCCTTCTAAAAGACAAACATTTCCATTTAAATACATACATTAAGATCTAATAACGCCATCATTTAATGAAGAATGTAAATTTAAGTCAGAGGTTATCTGACACAGATTGACATAAGCAAGAGCCATTTTTCTTCAGTTCTGTTAATTTATTTAATATGATTTTACAAAGGCATATGCAGCATCCTTGAAGGATTTCATTTTTTCAGTGGTACAGAAAATTTTCAGGCTAGCTACTATTTGCCTTTCTTTGCCTTTAGAACATCTTGGTTGAGTTTGAGGTTTTGGAGGAAAAACAGATGCTTTGTTTAAACATGACTTTTCCTGAAGCTGTATCTTGCCTAAAGCAATTTAAAGGAATAAGGTACTTAAAGAATACGGTTTTGGTATGGCTAAATTACACAAATGGTCAGTCTGATTTCACATCTTTGTATTTTGGACTGCTAAAGATCAAAGCTTTTCCAGTGCAATCGTGTCCTGCTACAAAAAGACAGATTTGATGTAAGAGAAGCTTTTATAAAAAAATGCATCAGAATCAGTGACATTTTGTTTCAGACAGTATCTGGAAAAGACACTTTTTCAAGTTCTTTAAAAATGCCTTGTTTCACCAATTAGTATTCTGAATTTAAAAAGAATAACTAGGACTGAAACACAGGATATTAACCAAATTCAATAATTTGATCCATCTGAGCAGTTTTTATGATCTTCATGATGTTCCAGCTTGGAAAACATTTCACATTATGGATTTTCCCATGGGAAAAAAAAAAGCCAGTTTCATTTCTGGGTAAATTCAAATTCTTGATAAAACTGGATCTTAATTCTGGGTAAATCCAGTAGAGTGCCTGTCAGGGTCCTAAGGACATCAGGCACCTTCACACCCCTGCCTGGACTACCCAGCAATACAGTCACCCAGGCCTCCAAGGCAGCCTGAGAGACTGAAATGAGATTATCACAGACAACAAACAGGCAAAGAGTTGGTTTACACCATCATTATGTTATAATATTAGAGGATATTACTCACAGAGTCCTGATCTTTGGCATGTGATTGAAACTGGTAACAGGAATGCGGGTGATGTTGTTGTTGTTGAGGGTACTGTCAGGAGGAAAAAAAAAGAGAAAAAAGAGAATAATAGATTGGTCAGTCATTTACATTTCTTCACCAACACACTATTTACAGAAACAAACTGATAAAATCCTTGTTTATAAATCTGCCTGGCTGTGAGCAGCAAGACACACTCCCCGATACCTCTGACAATTTGTGACATACCATGAAAAACATTATTATTAGGGGGAAAACAACCAACAGCAGCATGAGAATGGCTCAAGGTTAGTGTTTACCATGTTGGAGTAACCAGGAGTGCAGAAGATGAGTTTGTATTGACTACTGGAACAGACCCAGCCTGGTCGGTTCAGCTGCCACTTTGCTTGCAAACCTGCTGCAACTTGAGTGGAGGGACATCAGACCAGGACCCAGCAGTGTGAAAGCTCTGCACTTACAGGGCTCATCTCACAAAAAGAGAGCTGTTGGCTCTCACAGCCTTGTTAACACAGCCTGCTGACATGGACAGACAGCTCAAATTGCTCTCTGGAAACAAAAGGACGGATGGGCTCCCTTTCCTCGGCTTCCTTATGAAAAAATATATGGGTAGTGGAACGGGCTGCAATAAAGCATGTCATGACCCAGGCATGTAAGGATTGCTGCTGCTCTATCAAAGCTCAGCCTAAAGAGAAAATAATCTCACTGCTGGGAGGGACCCCCTTAGAGCTTCTTATGGAAAATGAACTGGCTCGATTGCCATCAGCTGAGTGTGCTGCTCCCATTTACGGGGCTCCTAATTATATCAATGACTCTCTAGCAAATTAGAAGCTATAAAGTTTATCAAGATGGCACAGGAAATGGAAAGCACTCCAACAAGGGCATAATTGCCATGCTGCAAGTGCACCAAAGCTAGAAATGCTGCAGGCTGGTTTGTCATGAGAATGGATGGATCTGGTGGCGACTCCGTGTCCCAGCGTGGCCAGTCCTGCCACTGCCTATTTGAAACGTGTGGTGCTCACAGCACCAAGGCATGGAGCAACCTCTGCTTTCCACAAGGGGCACAGCACTCCACAGGGTCACCTTGGTAGAAGACATCATGTTTATGGTGTATGTTTATGTATGTGCTGAAAAAAATACCTGCTGAAGCAACCTAAAGGCATGTTCTCCTTCCCTGGAGTATTTAGTTGTTCCAATGACATATATTTACATAGGATATTTAATCAAAAGCTGTAGCAGACTATTACAGAAGTTAACCAGCCCTCTTGGTCATCTGCCAATTTAAAAACATTTTCACAATTCTGCCTAGAAATCCCTTGGCAGAGCCATCATCTACATCAGCAGATTAAAGCTAATTATATTATATCCTATTAAGACTGTTTTTTTGGGTACACAGGAAGACACATGGGCATACTGGCAAAGCCTGGAGGTTGCAGGGTAACACAGCTCTGCACAGGCAGCTCAGGAGAGGGGTGTGAGCAGCTCTGACACTGACAGCACTGTGCTTGTGCTGCTGCTGCACTGCACCCCAGCAGGAAAGCACTCAACCACTTTGTTAGCAGGATCATAGCTGGTATTCCAGATGGATACACTGGCAATCTGGAGCCAGCATGGGGGCTGACATACCCATGACAGCAAGCTGCATCAACAGAGCAAAATTCCCCTTCCTTTCCAAATCTGTGAGCACAGGGAGTTATGTCAGTAGAAGCAGAGTCTTGAAAATCTGGGATCTGCATGTGAGATCTGCTGCCAGAGATCTGTGTCAGTTGAGTCCCACACATTCACACAGCAGGCTGATAAGAGCTGTAGGTCTTAGCATAACAAGGCTTATAGTATAACACGTAGGATTCATTCCAGATCCTCTGGAAAACTGAGGCTATCAGAAATCAGACAAGAAATTTGTAGATAAGTATTGGGATCACTGGGTGTACAAACCACTGGGTTTGTGTATTCAGTTCCTCAACATGCAAGGAGTCAAACGCAGCCTGTTATAAATGTACTGGACAAGATGAAGAGGGAAACACTGTCAACCTGAGCAGTAAAGCTGCAAGCAAGCTCTCACATCCATCAGCCCCGTCCCTGGCAAGTGCAGCCTGCCCTTCTCTGCCGTGCTGTGGCTGCAGTGACACAGACAGCACCAATGCACATCTGCAGGGCTGGAAGCTCTGCCTCTGAATTCCTGCTCCTCTCATGATGACAACACACACTGTGGCAGATTTTGAACCTCTGTGTCATACCCTGGCTACTGCTCAACTGCCTTATTTACCCAGTGATGCAACCGCGGTCCTGTGTGGCCAGGGAGCCAAAACAAGCCTGTACAACGATTTCAGAAAGTGAACAAACCCATTAGGAGTGCATAAATATTTACATCAACACACCCACCCCTCCGTATCCGTATTTATTTGCTTTTTGGGAAGTTCAAATAGGGCTCACAAATGGAATTTATAATTGCACCGCCATTTCTTTTTCCTGTAAACATAAAAATATAATTCTGAGGCAAACCTCTGCCTCGCTTGCCTGTTACATTAAAACAAGCTATGAAGTCAGATGGAAGAACTTAGGTATAGAGTGATAAATAAAAGCCACATGTAAAGTCAGCTCACAAAAATCAAATTGCATCCATAGCTGATGTCTGAATAGGTCACACGTGGTGCTACAGGAGTCAGTGGAGGCTGTAGGAATTCAAGAGAGATTTTTCTATTGATTTCAAAGGGACGTGGGTTGGATTCAGGCTGTGACAGTGAGCTTCTTCTGCAGAGAACACATCCCTGGCTCCCAGTGCAATTCTTCTTGTGGATGCAAAAAGGTCACCCTTTACTGTCTGACTCAATGATTCAAAAGTATTTTAAAATTTCTTTAAAAATTCTACTTAGCAGCCAGAGCATTATTCCAATCACGTGGTATTTCTGCTCACAGGACATCAAATGACAGTGGCTCAGGTTTTGCAGAGGTTTCAAATATTTGCTTATTTTTAAATAAGCAATGGTTTCTCATAATTAATCAACAAATACATAACCCTCCTTCTAAGAATCCTAAGTCACTGCTGAATTAATATACTCTTTAAACACAAATTTCAGGGATAACTCCAGCAGACAGCTATTGCACAGATGACTTAGTAGCATACTATTTCATTGATATTTAAATGTTAACCATAATGAAGGCAATAAAACATCTATGATAACAGCAATTATTTCCGAACAAAGGAGGCCAAACACTGCAAAGGGCACTAATTGCCAGTGAACTGCCTGCACTACAGCCCAGCTGGAGCTGCAGGAATTTACCCCTGCAGAGCACGCAGCTCCCACACAGTGGGAACTCATTGGCTCTGGAATGGGAAGGTGCTCAGGAGAGGTGTGCTCCCGAGATATTCTGCAAAGCTTTCCATCGTGCCTTCCCAGCTAGGATTTTGTAAGGGATGTGTCCCAGAGTACACAATATAGCAGCATTTGAGCACATGAAGGGAAAAATAAATTGTGCTCCAGTCATCTGCTAGTTGCTCCAAGGCCCCAGCCTCATTCTGATCCACCTAAGATTCAGATCCACAGAAACAGGTTCACAAACACCAGGAAGCTGGAAGAAGTAGACAACTTCCAGAATCTTCTGACTCCTCCAACATCATGTGGAGAAAATTATATTCTGCTGAGTTCTCGCCAGCCTTATACCTCCCACCTCTTCCAGAACCCTTGTCCCTTGAAAAAGCACTGTCCTCTCATTTAGAAGTCCTCTCCCTGTACACTATTCACATCCAAAACGCTGAATCAGGAAACTGAGGTTATAGACAATATTATTTATGCCAGCCAACTTCCCACCTTGGGCCGTGATCCTTGTCAGATCCTGCAAGCTCAGCAGGAGCAGGGCTGCAGCAGAGCTGAGGATCCTCCAAGGACTACTTGGGAGATGCATAAGGTGAGATCAGCAATCAGGAGGTGGTACCTCCTCCACCACTGTGAACTGTCATAGTCCCACTGACTCCAATTTACAGCCCCAGAGGAGCTGCTCTCCTAACTCACTCCTCCGCCAGTTGTCCAAACTGGTTAGAGCCACGTGTGGAGCTGCTTTCCTCCTTCTGAAGAATAAAGGTGATTTATAGCCCCTACTAATCAGAACTTCTCTAGAGGAAAGAATGCTCAGTCTGCAATCCTGTCATGATTTGAAAACAATTACTTATCTCCTTCCTCAAACTTTTGGTGCACATTTTTCTTCCCTTCTGGCTTGCTCCAAATTGATGTACACCACTGTATTTCCCTGACAAGGAGGTCTTAATTACAGACTCAATGTAATGACAGTAAAATCATTAACATGTAGAAATGACTGTCATGTCTGTGGTTTCTTAGATAATATTTATGCATTATTCTTCACATCTTTCTCCATCCTCTGGTATAGGTATACAAATGTTCAGGACTAGATGAGAGTCAGAAAAAAATTACACTCCTAAGGCTACAAGCAATCACAAAACTTTTATGGAAGAGAATTTGGGGGAAAAAAGTATAAATGTATAAATTTTGAACCCTTCAAATATTACAGTATTTTACTTTAAAAACTTAATACTTACTTTTAAAATAAAGTATTTTATTTTAAAAACTCACGAACTCTAAACATCCTTTCATGTCCCTTTGGCTAATTCAGAGGTCAATAGTCAAACACTATCAATTCTGTAAATCACAGAGTACACAGAGATTTTGTTTCTATTACTTGGACTTCAATTAATGTGCTTAAGAGTATACAATAAATACCAGAGTGCCTGTCAACTTTTTCATCTGAAATACTACTTTCAGTACAATATATCTACGTGCTCTATTCCAGTTTAGTAGACATGAACCAAAAGGATATTTTGGCAAGGATATCAGAAGAAGTTACACAATGTAACAGAACTATCTAAAATATTCACTATTCTCTAAAATAGTGACTGTCTTATTGTTTCCCAGTCACACTTCAAGTGGGAAAATCTATAGGAGCGTTGGGTTTTTTGTTAAATACACAACACTGTTTGATGACAAAACCACCTGGTACGTCCCATCTTAAAAAAAGTTCTGGTATCCTAGTTTTTCACTGAGAAAAGGAAAAACTGCTATGCAGATGTCCATTTTTGTGACTATAAGGCATTTTCACAGTGTACACAGATCACTAGCTGTGCATCAGTACAGCACCATTCCCACAGTGATGCTTCTTGTTTACAGCCTGAAAAGATTCCAGTGGAAGGGGCAAGGGAGACCTGTCAGATGTTGAAGATATTCCTTGTTACTCGACGGTAACAGAGACTGATTTTCTCTCCCATTCCACTTCTGCAGCTGATTAGCAAAGCAGCTAATCAAATTGAGAAATCTTAACTCAAATTTAATTCAAATTGAGAACACACTTCTCCCTGAGCCTTCACAAGCATGGTTACTGGAGGCTGTAACACATGGCTGTGCTGGCCACTCAGGTTGGTGATCCACGCCAGGCTGCTTTTGTGTCACATTTGGCTGACCAAGGGACATTGCAGCATTTGCAGAATTCTCAGTTAGAAGGAAATATTCAGAGTCATTTACTGATAGGTAAATGGGGAGAAAGATCTGCAAAGGCACCAGCTCATATACTAGATTTCTGGTTTTGAATGCCTTTTATGTTTGGGCATTGTATGTTCTTTACAGGCTTCTAATACATGGGATTTGATAGCAGGAACACCAGCCCTCCTTTGTCAGCATGTTTCCAACTGTCTGTGGGCTTGAACCTCAGCTGTTCAGTTCCTTTTTCCTGCTCAAAACTCCCTCAACACTCTGTGGAAAGGAGAAGGTGCCGAGTTATCTTGCACTGCGATAAACCTGTGCTTTGAAAGTGAGACACTGAAATGGAGCAGCAAAGCAAAGGGACAGGGCTGGTGGGGCACAGCAGTGCCAGGCACTGCAGCACTAACAACTAACATTTCCTTCTGTCTCCTCCAATTACAGCCCTGCTTTATCACGGGGTGCTCGGTGGCTGGGTGTGTAATCCCCGTGTTGTGTGTCCATAACACCATGTAATTGGGCCTAATGCAAGATTATTATCTGTGTGCATGCAATGGAGAGCCACAAACGGTGTGTCTGCAGCCTTGTAACGTTCCCAGGAGTGAATTACTGTCAGACTCCCCGATTACTGCTTCTCCCACAACTGCCTGGTTTCCAGGCTCCTGTCCCCAGTGCAACCATACATCCAGCAAATGAGAACAGGAAATTTATTCAGACTTAACCAAGGCATCTCCAAGCATAATTAAGCCTCTCATGTAAATAGTTTTCTGGGTAATGTTATTTCTACTCAGAAGTGGGTGAACTGATGCAAAAATAGGCTGAACAGTTCACCCCAAGTTGCCAGTGGAGCTCGAAAGGCAACACTGGTCTGTCCCTAGTATGGCAGTGCCACAAACACAACTTCTCCAAAACCCAAAAGCTTTAGGCTGTGTGTGTAGTGTTGGTAAATGAAAATAACGTGAAGGAATCTTTTCACAGTTGTAGATGTGGGCTGAAACTGTGCAGCCTATGCAAGATTAGACATCACCATCAGTATTTCTGCACATAAAGAGGAGGATCTAAGGGTCTGTCTGAAATACTAGAGATGAAACAAACTTGGGTGACTGCATCTGCAGCAAATTTTAACACTAACAGTGACAGTACCTTAGATCTCTGTGTTAGCACATCCATGTAATTTGCTTTTAAGCCTCCCTTCAACTACATAAAAAGCCACTGCAAAGGGAAAAGACGTTCTCTGGTTTTTGTATTCAAACAAGGGTTAAGCAAAGCAGTAACAGGTTTCAATTTCAGAATGGGGAATTTTCATTAGATACAGGGGAAATATTTCTTACAATAAAACCAGGAAAAATACAGAAAGGAGCTGGACAGTGATCAGAAAGTGAAACCTGTAATAAAAGACTAAATGAATTCCTGTCAGGAATGGCATAAGATTTGATGGGCCCAGAGCAGGACAGTAGATGACAACTTCAAACCCCTTCCAGCCCTTACATACCACCCAATATAACTAACAGCAGCAATTCCAAAAAGGGAATCTAAATCTATATTTAGTAATAAAACCAAGACTTGAATTTTATACACTGCCATAATTAATGTTTGTAATTAACTTTCAGATTGCAGGGCAAAAAGGAGCTATATTTCCAGTAGCTGTAAAGAGCTATTTTTCACACAGGTCAGGAGGAATTTGCATTGAATTAAATATTTACTGCTTCTTATGGCCTCTGATGAAAAAGCAAACTGGCTTTGGCACTCTACCCCTCAGCACTGAGTACAGACACCCTCGACTTTCAAGGCATCCAAGCTTTGCTCATTAGGCAACGTCCAAAACTCAACTGGATCTCTTCAGAGTTCTGGGGAGTCCCGAGTGCCTCTTGTACTCGAGCCTTTGATCTCCCCACAGACTGTTTAAGTTAAAGCCCACAACTACCATGTGGGCAGATAATGAAAGCAACTGATGCTGCACTGATTAATCCGTTACTCTCGACTGTTAGAAAACATAATGATCTCACAAGGGGCCTTATTCACTGACATACAGCAGCAGAGCTCTGATCTGACACCTCAAATTAGCAGCAAAAGCAATAACAGCTGGGGTTTTGTCTCAATATTTGTACCCAACTCTAAAATGAGCTGGCACTGTCTAAGTGCTATTTTTAAACACAATGTTAGCCCAGGCAAATAACGTTCTAAATAGTCTCCAGGTGACAAGCAAAATCCACTGAAATAAAAATAACTAGTTGCCAATTTGTGGTTTCTGTTCTAGTATGAGTCTTTTGACAATCTGTTCACAAGTGTTCTCATCACAGCAAGGTGAGAGGCTCTAGCATTGTTAACTTGGGAAGCAGACATCAGAAATATGACTATCTCAAGGACACAGAGGAAAGAAAATGTTCCTCTTGGAAATGTATGGAAGAAATAAAATAAATAAGCTTAGTATGGAATTATGCACAAAACTGTCAGCAGTGTTTACTGCTACAATTGCCCAGTTCTCCCCATTCTGTGGCTAATTTTAATTTGCATACAAGTGTCAGATTTTAACTATTTAAGCCTATTATAAAGGCCAGATGTTTATGGCAAATTTTTTTTCCCCTTGAAGGCACGACATTACTTTCAAAAACATCAGGCTTTGGGGAAACTGAGTTATTATAATAACAAATTCTTTGCTTAAAATGCCTGGTTTGTTACCTGTCAAGAACCAGGATGATCACATTTGCCCACAGTGATAACTTTAGGGTATATTAACTTAAGTCCTGTAATTGCTGCATTAACTCTTCTTAGAATCTGGCTGTGCCTTTGTCAGTCTCTGAGACTGGCGAGCTCAGGAGCTGAAGCTCAGAGCAGGGGAGAGGGAAAGGGAGGAATTTTAGCTATGAAAATGTTGGGCAAACTATGTAGCTAAATAGATTTGGACTAGGAATCAGTGTAAATAGGTAAAAGAGGCCAGAAAAAAAATCATACTGGCCTGCACAATCAAAGGGTTTATTGCAGCATCTATACAAGCAGGAGCAAAATTAAGGATTCTGGTGACTTATGGCCAAACCTTTCCAGTGCTGCCTTTAGTCCTGCATTTATGTTGGATGTGCATATAGAAATATCATGCCTGAATTTCCTTGCTTACACTAACAAGAGAAGAGAAGAGAGAGAAGAGAAGAGAAGAGAAGAGAAGAGAAGAGAAGAGAAGAGAAGAGAAGAGAAGAGAAGAGAAGAGAAGAGAAGAGAAGAGAAGAGAAGAGAAGAGAAGAGAAGAAGAGAAGAGAAGAGAAGAAGAGAAGAGAAGAGAAGAGAAGAGAAGAGAAGAGAAGAGAAGAGAAGAGAAGAGAAGAGAAGAGGAAGAGGAAGAGGAAGAGGAAGAGGAAGAGAAGAGAAGAGAAGAGAAGAGAAGAGAAGAGAAGAGAAGAGAAGAGAAGAGAAGAGAAGAGAAGAGAAGAGAAGAGAAGAGAAGAGAAGAGAGAGAAGAGAAGAGAAGAGAAGAGAAGAGAAGAGAAGAGAAGAGAAGAGAAGAGAAGAGAAGAGAAGAGAAGAGAAGAGAAGAGGTAAAATAAAATATAGTAAAGGTTATACAGAGAAAGAGAGTACAAAATTCATTGAGGTTATGTGCTATGTTACATGTTAAAACAAGAATGTCATTTACATGTCTTACATGAAATGTCTTACTGCTTCCCTTTAAGGATGTTGCTCTTTCTTTACACAGAAAGACACAGCTATTTTCCCACACAATCCAATCACCTCTATTAGCTGTGGAAAATACAGGTAACCAGTTGCATCCCACAATTCTCTCTAACATCTATGACCAATGAGAGTTGAAAAAGCTTTTTCTAAGAAATTTCAATCAGCTTTTCAATCTTTCACATGGCACTTTGATTCTAGGCAGAAAATACAAATTGAATTCAGCCTGAATGGAAATATAAAAGCATTGGTGCAAAGACAAGAGAATGCAGGCTGAAATTATTCTGTCACTACTTTATTTTTGAATTAAGGATTCTCCAATAAATTATTCTTCTAAACTCAAAAATGGCAAATGAATCGTTGTCAGGTTTTTTGGGGTTTTTTTTGAATCAAGAAAATTTCCCAAGTCTTTGTCCAAAGGCTCCATGTTTTTCAATACACTGGACTGGGAATGCCTGCTGTGGCTCTAAATCCCAATTACATCCAGAATTTTTACTTGGACTCAGAGAAAGAAAAGTATTTCTGCAAACACTGTATAAATGTTTTGCATCATCAGGGTAGTTTTGATGTTTCTCTATGGTACAAATTTCAGGGCTGATATTATTGCCTAGAACCACTGGGAATGAGTCCAATTGTCATAATACCCAGACCAATGTCTGCTGGAGTCAAAGCAAGTCCCATTGCTGATTTCAGCAGGGAGTGAATCTAGTCACTGCAATCTATTTATTTAGGCATAGAGTTTCACAGGAGCCACAGCAATCAAAAATATAATTGTATTCCATTCCAAGTACCCTACTTTTTTTTGTAGATTCGTTTGAAAATCTCTTGTGCAATGAATTAATATAATTAAACTTAAAATAAATACAATTATTTTACTTTACTATAAATTCATTGTTAAGTAGATACGTTTTTATTTTTATTTTTTTAGGTTACACAGAGATGTCTCATACTAAACGTGGCTCTTGGTGTAACCCAACTGCATGCATGTCAGGTACTGTTGTTTATGGATTCTGTGCTACTCCTGACAAAATCAATGCAAACTGGACTGGGTTCTCAATGAATACAGAGGTCTGAAAGCCTACCAGCATTTATGGAAAAGATGAAAAAGAATCAACAAGACAGAATCAGATTATACAAACCTTAATTTTGATGCATCAGTTCTTCAGCAAAATAAAACAGTTTCTCAGGTCCCTGCCTGAACAGTTGTTTCAGTTTAGTCTTTTCTGAAGCTGAAGCAGCCTTATAAACATAATCCAATTCAAACTAACACGGTTCAACTCCATAATTTGAAAGGAGCAAGCAATTTCGGTCATTTGTTCAGGCTGAAGGCATTTAATGATGGAGATTTCCAGGGTAAAAGGTTTCAGCATTCAGTCAGCTGAGTGCTACAGTTTTCTTACAGGACTCCACCAGAAGAAATTCTAAAGAAACTGATTAAATTTGGATCAGAAAGGAACAGTGCCATTCTTCAAAAGAGTGTTTTAACTTGTCCCATCCTCAGTACACTGCAACCTTAATGCTACAGCCTTACAGCAAAAGCCTCTGCTCTGACAGCCTCCCCCTCCACGATAACCTTTTCATACTGGTCCGTGTCACACCCCAGGGACAGAAAAGCCATTCCAAGTGGTACACAGAAATTAGTTGTCCCTTCCAAGCTAGAAAAAGTGATAAAAATGGTCTTCTGCATGGAAGGGGCTATGTGACAACACTGGGTCTCCTTGGGTTGGTTGTCGTGGCAGCCTCAGCTCCTGCCGCAATGCGGCACCGCCCGCGGGACTGCGGGTGCTGCAGGTCCAGGGCTGGCCACTGGGAACAAAGAGGGACGAGCCACCAGCCCCACGTGTGACAGGTACATGCACACACAGCAAATGACACGGCATTGGTGGCAGTTTAGCCTGAGCATCAGTGAAAAGGTTTTACTAATGCCATGTATGAGGCGAGCGATGGGAATGCACGGGGCTGACAGAACCTCTGAGCTGCATTTTCCCCCAACAGCAGAACTACCAGGTCCTGCAGGTAAAATAATGCTCCTTATTCCTCTGGCCAGATCAGCTATTCTGATTTCAGTGTCTCAGCTGCCCCTCAGCTCCCAAGGCCGTGGCATTTCCACTGGGAGAGAGCAGCAGGAAGAGATCTTCCATAGCTCCAGCAAGAGGACAACGGGCATGGTGCGGCACTGAACTGCAAAGGCAATTCTTGGCTTTCTTTGGACAGTAGAGGAAGGAAAAGAACCAAATCTTTCAAAGAGAGAACGCTTCACCTTGACTGCCAGAATTGCCTCCCCAAAATGCAAGACACTCAGAAGATATTTGTGGAATAATTTTATATTCTAATAGTATGTGATGCCTCTACCTGCAAATCACACGTGCTGGAAAGTAAGGCTAATATACAGGCTAATTTAAATCCACATGAATGAAATAGGGAATGTACACACACCCCGTGAATTTAGACTTGCATGTACGAACAGTTGTTAAGGAAAAGTTACATTTACAGAGGAAAGAAATGCTTTGAAAGAACAAAGACTACACGTAGTTTCTAGACAAGGGCAATTAGATGTTTCTTGGTGAAGCTGGAAAGGGATCTGCTTTCCATCAGGATTTTATTTTAATAAGACATTAGACAGCGCTTGTGTGCATCACACAAGAAAAAGGTCAACATGTTTAAAAATGCCTATCTTTCCAGTTTTTACATTTCTCCCAAACACCACTTGCCCATGAAGAAGCAGCACTACCTGCTCATATTCATGCATGCCTATGCAATACAGCTAAGAACCCATAACAATTGGAATAGCAAATACTCACAGTGTTTCACTTGCCTTCAGTCCAGAGTGAAAAAACGCAAAATAAAACACACACAGAAAAAAATTCGACGCGCTCACGATCTGTTCAGGAACATTCTACATTGGCTAAATAAAAGGAGTCAGACATTGTCCATACATGGCTGTATCTCTGCAATATCTGCATGCACACAAAATAAAATATACCTGCCATGGTGGACGGTCTGTCGTAACCGTTTCAGCCTAAGTGCGAGTGAAGCGCCTCACCTGGTTTAACGCCCTACCCGTGGACGGGCAGACGGGGGTGTCTCGCAGACGGAATGGACCCAACCCTTTTAAGACACGGCTGAAATTGCCCAAGGAGCCAGTAGGAAGCGTGGGGGTGCCTGCGGTGGGGGCTACCCCCTCCCCAGAGCCCGCCCAGCCCGCGGCCGCCTCTTGCACCAACGGGGGCTCCTCGGCGGCCTTCGGGCGCCGCCGCAGAGATGCTGCATTGCGGCAATTTATCGACCGCGGGAGCCAAGGCTGAGGCTGAGAGCCACGAGCAAGATCTGCTCTGCCACACTCCCTTCTCCCAACAAAGCCCCTGGGGTGTCAGCCACAACCCAAGATTCTGATGGCGAACAGAGGCCTTGCTGCTACGTGCTCCTACACCCCCTCAGCACAGCCATCGGCTTCTCTTCTACTTTACCCTCAAAGAAATCCCACTCTGAGCAACAGTCTGGCACTTGCAGACCACTGATGTCTCACCCCACCCAGCACTGTGAAGACAAGGGGATGTGTGCAATTTTTAGGAATTAATGGCATGACTGTCCCTTGTTTCCTTCAATGGTTTTATGTAGCCATTGATGCTTTTCCAACTGATTGAGCTATTTTCTCATACCTCTAAAACACTGAAGGGCAACATGGTACATCACAGCAAAGATTTCTGGATGACCTTAGAGCACCTTAAAATTTGTTTCTAAGGATCTGCAGATGTCCCAAGCGTGGTCATCCATCACTCATACAGCCAAAACCAATGCATTCGGATTATTCACCTCGAAACAGAAACGTAAGGAATGTCATTCCACTTCAAAAATATTGAACCAGTTCATGTGAAATTGTTTCATTTATGATAACTTAATTAAGATAGAAATTGTGATTATTTGTCTTCAAATTACTTTGACATTCTTTTATACGTCCACCCTTAAAGCAGCTCTTAATTTTTTTTTTCTTAAACCCAGAACTGGGTATGTTACATAAATAAAGTCTAATTTATACTATTCATATGCCTTTCTTTTTCAAGTTTTAAAAATTATTTTTCCTGATTTAACCACAACACGCGTGCTTTTGTCATCACATATACTTGCACACATATATACCTACATTATATGCATAACCTTGTGAACAGCAGGAAAAACAGACACATTTTGATCTTTAGATGAGAAGTTTCCACCAATGCTTTGTTTTTCAGGTGCAGCTGTAGTTATCTACCTCCCTTCCAAGCTAACTATCTACACATTACTGATTTGATTTCTAATTTACTATAGGCACAATATTATTGTCCCAGCCTAAAACATTGGATTATGCCAGTAATAAGTAATGCATAGTACCCTGATCTCTGCAGGTACAGTTTAAATATTTGACACCTTGCTTGAATTGGGAGCTCAGCAATGCTGGTATACGGAGCTCCCATCGTAATCTTACTCTCTCTTTCCAGAAAAACAGATTTCTGAGTCCTCCCTTATATAAAGACTGGCTGTGGCTCAGAGCCTTTGTCCATGTTGTTGTACTTAGCACAGTAGAGGGACAAAAGCAACCTCTGAGAAAGACAAAAATGTTTAGGTCATAAACAGTGCCTTTGATTGCACACAGAAAAAAAGAAGGGAGCCATTAAGTGATTTGAAACATTTTTTGAAATTTCATTTTTTCCCGTTGTGGTGACTGACCCCGGAGCAAGAGGGGATTCCCGAACAGTGTCACAGAAGGGCTGAGGACATCCTGGGATATCTGACATGGATATCATGTGCTACAGAGACATGTAGCCTGCTCCCCCAGACAAAGAGGCTGTTGATGCTGACAGAATTACATCCAGCTACTGTAGTCTCAGTCATCCTGCTGCTTTGGGGAGTCCTATAAACAACGAACTGCAAGGGACGGCATAAAATGACTGTTCATCTGCCTTGAACTCGTTAAGTTCCCTCAGAACTGTGTCATCACCTCAACTTTGCCAGCAAGGAGTTTTATTGCCATCCTAGTCTTCAGCTCAGCTCTTGGTTAAGGTGTTGAGCCACATCTGCATTAAATACACAGTTGAGTGTCCTCTGGATTAAGTCGTTCACATTCATTCGACTTTCAACAGTCAAAATGCTTGTTCTACATCTTTTATATTACTGATGAAGAAACTATATTAGTCAAAGGGGAGGGAGGGCAGGTCACAAGATGAGCAGAGCATGCAAATGAAACAATTAATATCATGGCAGAGAAGGTTTGCCAGAAATCTCTGTGTCTCCTGGAGTTTTGACTTTGGAATCTCTTGGAGCAGTGACTGCAGCACCAATGAAGGGCTTAAACCACACAACCCATTAAGGCTGGGCTTCTTCAAAAAGCATATTGGTCAGTGATTCATGAAACTAATAATTCTAACCTGGCACTGCTCTTATCTTGATAAGTTCTGCAGCCGGTACAGCTCCAGGCTATTCTCAAAGGGAAAAAAACCCTCCAACCTAATGGGGCAGGGAAGGAGAATGAGCACAGCATTCAACTACTACATATGCTCCAGGAAGGGAAAAAATCCATCTTTTCTAAATATGTAACACAATTAGGGACCCGCACCGAGGATCGAGAGGAATGTTCATCAATTTGCGAGGACATGCCCGGAATGCGGCAGGATTAGCGAACCCATTGATCAAGGAATTTATGCAAATATATTCTCCCCATAAAAGAGAGAGCTACATTACATCTCTAACAGGCACCAGTGATTTTCAGAGACCCTCTTTTACCCACTCTTATTTTATCTGGGCTGGTCTTTGATAGAAAGCCTGTCACCACGGTGCCATCTGGACAGTGTTCCCTTCACCATGCTGTACTTCCAACCTCCCATTTGTAATCTGCTGCAAACAGAGGTTATCTCAGACTTCATTTCCACATCTCGAGCAGCCACACCACATCTCCCACGGACATGCATCAGCAAATAAAAACATTTCTTATCAAGCAACCCTGTAAGCACCCCATCTCCCCTCCATCAATTCTTTACGCTGATTATGCATCTCATTTCCCCGGGGTCCAGTGGGGGGGCAGTACCCTTCTAAAAGTTCACCAGAAAAAGGCATTTCTGCAGTTCAGCTTATCCCTGATTTATATAACTGAAATTGTAATAACAGCAGCCAGGTTCTTCAGGAGCATTTCTCCTTCCCTTACAGACCTACAGCGACACAGGAAGAACAGGAAAGGTATAAACTCCAGGACAGTCTAATAAATAACAGAGTAAGGAAAAGTCAAAATTTCCATTTGCCCACTGACACCTCTGTATTCTGAGTGCACCATTTCTCAGTTGCCAAACCAACTGCTGTTCTTCCTCTGGCATAATCTGTCTGTGAGACAAGCTCAACACAGAAAGCTGAGGATACTCTTAGATGCCAAATTTCTTGGTTATCAACTAATTTTACCTGCCAGATAGATACTTCAATTACTCATACACTGCCAGCGGTTACTCCTTTCAGTTTTCTTTTTACTACACATATTATTTACATGTTGACTGATGAAGTCAAATAAAGATTTTAAATTACTTTATTAATTTACATAAATTTGAGCTAACACACAACCTTGGGTAAGAGAAAAAAAACCCAGCAAACAAAAAACCAAAAACCAAAAACAAAAAACCAAACCCACAAGAAAACTGAACCAAACCCCTCATCACTTTAATTTCACTGTATGAATACATATGCCAGTTATGCAGATCATTTTAGATAGAATTCTCATTTTCATTATTGTATTTAGCCATTTTGGTATCAGTTATAGGAACACAATTTACAGAGTTCAAATTTGATCCTGATTGCCTCAACCGACCATAATTTCCAGCAAAATAGAGGAGGAAATCACATTTGTGTGGCATTTTCAGGCTTTCATTAAGCAATGACATCTCATATATTTAGAATTATGTCATGACTTTCATTCCCTGTCTCTCCAGGTTGGGAAAGCAAATAAAAATCTTCTATCTAGTTAAGACATGCCCAGAATAGCAGTTTGCAAATAAGTAAAAGTGACTACATAACTGAGTGTTCAGCATACAGAGGCAACCCTAGGAACAATTTTGTGCCTGTAGCACAAAATATTAATTTCTGTTTAAAAAACTTCTTAAAAGTTTGCTATGACAAAAGGTAGTGAGCATTATAGGCACACTTCATCCATGACACCTCCATCAGAAAGTGCATGGACTAAATATTTTATAAAACGTAATCTTTTATAACAGCAACGCATTGGATCGAAAGGAGGAAAGCAGGAATAACCCTATTCCAGTGGTAAGATGCTTGCAATGACTGGATGTGTCAGACAGTGCAAAGAACTGGGGGCTGCAGACCAGACTGGTCTGACAGATCGTGCTGTGTCCCGCTGAACACGGCTCGGGGCTGGAGCAGAGCTCGGAAACGCCAGCGCAGCCCTGGGAGTTCCGGGCTTCTGTGGGTTTGTCATGGAGCAGGAATAGGAGTGAGGCAGAAATATTTGGAGATATAAGCTTCTACATACAAACACTGACACAACAACTTTAATTTCTAAGACTCCTACCATTGTCGTTTCAAGATTTCGCAGATGGAAGGGTGGCGTGTTTTCCTTTATTATGTTTTGCAATCGGAGAAAAAAAATAATTCTTTTTAAAGACAAAATATTTAGGGCTCATTTGGAATTGAAGTTACAAATATTTGGATGTCTCTGCTTGTACTTTTCCAGCATTATTTCTGAAGGAATTGCCACGATTTTTCACGCTGAAGTGTCCGAAGTGGAACGGTGGAACCCTGCGTGTGTAGTTCGTTGCTATGGACTCGATGCTCATTCACTTTAAAAAGTGAGATGAGCTCAGGAAGGAGGATTTTCAGACACAGTGCTATTACATGAAAGACCTACAATTAACATGACTAACAACAAACAACCCCCCAAATCATTCTGTGCTAGCTCTGTACAGCAAGAACTCATTTGCCATCTTTAATAGAATACTACCCGCAGACCTCCCAGGATTAGCTCTTGGTAGGATAAAATCTTGTGCAACAAACAGAATGTGTTCAACCTCCAGTCCCTCTGGCTATCATTATAAAGCAGGAGCAAAAACAGCTTTTACAACATAAAGAAAATACTCCACCTAAGTTGTCAACAGTGACTCGTAATTCTTTCTGTGCTGTCCACATGCTATAACTGCCATGTCACCACACAGTTTTCAAGCTACCCCAGAGAGACAAAACAATGATAAATAAATTAAAGGGGTTTTTGCTAAATTGAGTTCTGTTTCTTACTGAGAAAAATTGTTCAGCTCTTCCAGTCTAATGACAATAGCGTGTTCAGTCACTCGATATTACTACTTTATCCAGTTTGAGCTTGTTGAACCACCTTGAAATTAATTCCTTTTATTCATGTATCCTAAGGGACTGGAGGTGAAATTCTGAGCTCTCAAAGAGTTTTATCTCCTATCCTTTATAATATTGCACATTTGGAAATAAAGCTTTGGACTAATTTCTAATCTACAATGATATGAACGATATGGTCACACACCATAAGGAATACTGACCAAGTTCATTTTGAAGACTACTTTGGGGTGGTTTGGTTTTTTTGTTGTTTTGTTGTTTTTTTTTCTTAATAATCCTTTTGGAGTTTTTTTAATAACTTTTAATCATGCTTACGGCTACACTAATACATATTTCTCAATAATACTCTTATTGCCAGATATTTGCCATGGGACATAAGTAAAAACTAAGCAGAGCAGAAAACCTTCTCCTACTAAAAAAAGCTTTAGTTAGTGAAGGTTTCACACCAGTTTTCTTCAACTCTTCTACACATTTCTATTCCAACAGGTCATAAGATAGTTAATAGCTTTTGCCAGTCATTTATGAATATATGCACCTTTTACATTTTATTTTTGTTTTAGTTGTCACACACACCTTTCTATGTCTTGGAATGCAAGACCAAAACCACTGAAATATACTTTATCATCTAATAAAAAGGGGGAAAGGAAGTATGTCAAGACGAAAAATCCCTATTTTATCAACAAATAGAAAACAAAACCTTCATGTGAATAAAATCTGACACAAAACTGAACAAAACCAGTCCCAGTGCAGGAAAGGATGTTTAAGTAAGTGTGTCAGTTCTCCATGTCATTTCTCAGGCATCATTCTCACCCTGTTGCAGGGACAAAGACAATCCACAGAAGGCACCAAAGCACTCCATATTCAACATTTTCGCATCTTTTAACCCAAAACTCAGAGTCAGCAGTAGCACTTGGCACCTGCATTAGGTGAGACCATAGGATCAGGGACACCTTCCATGGCATTCCAAACATGGAGGCTCATGAACACAGAGGTGACAAAAAGCCTGTGTTTGCACTGGGAGCTGCATTGCCTTGGTCTGATCCAAGCTGCAGCTGACGTTCACAACTCACTGCACCACGTCAGCTACTGCAATTAGGCACAAATTTCAGTGTCATTTTCATCTCTACCTCTGTGCTATTTGTTGGTACAGCAACACATTCATAAAACAAAAACAAGAAAACAAAAATAGTAAGAGAAAACAATCTGGGAATAAACAGAAACAACACGGACCATGGCGGGCTCTTCACTTTGAAGGATAACTGCACAACTTCCTTCCCTTCCTACGGCTACTGAACCACAGAGCTCCTCGCACTCATGATTTTTGAGGAACTCAACCTGAGTGAGAAGTGTGATCCAGAAACCAAAGTGTTTCTAAAGAAAGCATTCTTAGTTTTATTTTTTGAGTAATGCAAAGCATTTCCGTTGCTGCCCCGAGTTCTCTACAGAATTTAGAATTCTGTAGACGGGCGGCGCGCGCAGAGAAAAGATGCAGGAATGGAAATATTCAGTATCAGAAAGACCACAAGATTTCGATAAGATAAAGGGGAAATACATTATTTGGTACCCTTGCGAACTGTTCAAACAAATAATTAATTTTTTTGCCAGAATCACTAAATGTTTTCTCCATATTGCATTATAGGTTAAACTATATCTGCGCAAAATGCACGGCGGATCTGAAATGATGAAATTCGGTTTCACTTGTTAAGGTTCTTTGATGGTTCAGATCATTTTATATTTTAGCACTTATGACTATTTTACAACTGAAGATATGATATTCTCTGGGGCATTTAGCAAATTTATTTTGATAGAGAGATCAAATGCTCAGACTTTGAAGAACAACATGGAAAAAAATCGTATTACATTGGAAGCATAAAACTCACATTTTGTGACTGCAAGAAAAATAAGTTTAGAAATAGATATTATCAATCTATTTTCTCATCTTTTAGAATTAAGATTGATTTTTCCTGTAGCAGTGTGTCTGTGTTGAAATTAAAAATGCATTGAAGAACTGATTATGATGTATTTTATATATCCTCCTCTTCTCCCACCCAAAAATAACTGGCACAGAATTAACCAATTAAAAGCAGAAGAGGTAAATAAACTAACTCAAAATTTCCTACATCTTGGGAAGAAGGGATGCATTCCCAGCAACTTCTGCAGAGCCTGCAGAACTCAGGATTTTACAGAAAAAGCCTCCATTTATTGTCCAGCCTATTTCAGTGAAAGTTATAGCACAGTCTGCTGTCAGGGGAGGACTGATTCACTCTCTGCAGATATGGAAAATCAGTCCATAACAAAAAAAAAGGGGGGAAAAAAAAGCCAATTTTTAAAGGAGTTAATTTTTTTTCTTTTCTTCCTTTCTTTCACCACACAGTAGACTTTTCAATCTGACAGACAAGTAAAACTTCATAGTGGTAATGCATTACTTTTCCTGAAAAGTGCTATTAATATAGAATGTGAACAATACTCTTGAAAGCACAAGTTCCCACATAAGAAAGTCGTCAGAAACCTACTGCTAACTCAATATGAGCAACACATACTATCTGACCCACATCAGAGTCCCAGCCTGGGAGACAGAGGGGCCAAAGGCACCTCAGCTGGCCCTGACAGACACAGCCACCACTCCCAGGTCCCTCAGACTGCTGAGCTGTGCTGACACTGCTGGCAGAACTCCCTAAGCATCAGCACAAGGTGTGTAGAGCCCTTGGGCAAGAGTTCCCTGTGTTGTCACACGTGTATTCAGCCCCCTGTGGTGTGTGGCACAGGGCTGCCCATACAGCCCACTGCCCATCCCATACAGCCCACTGCCCATCCCGTACAGCCCACTGCCCATCCCGTACAGCCCACTGCCCATCCCGTACAGCCCACTGCCCTGCCCATACAGCCACTGCCATCCCAATCAGCCCACTGCCCTGCCATACAGCCCACTGCCATCTCAATATAGCCCCAATGTCCTGCCCGTACAGCCATGCCATCCCTACACTGCCCTGCCCGTACGCCCACTGCCCTGCCTGTACAGCCCACTGCCCATCTCATATAGCCCACTGCCCATCCCATACAGCCCACTGCCCATCCCATACAGCCCACTGCCCATCCCATACAGCCCACTGCCCATCCCATACAGCCCACTGCCCTGCCTGTACAGCCCACTGCCCTGCCTGTACAGCCTACTGCCCTGCCCGTACAGCCCACTGCCCATCCCATACACCCACTGCCCATCCCATACACCCACTGCCCTGCCTGCTCTCAGGAGCCCAAGGCAATGTCGTGACTCTGCTGAGCCTCCAGGTGCCAGGAGCGTGTGAGGCAGGTGCTTATTTTAACCACCTACCATTTGCTGTTTCATCCCATGTAATTTAAGGGCAAGCTCTGCAGCAGTCTGGGCAGGCCTTCCCTGCTGTACTTAAGTGTCTAGGGTGTCACTGCTGGTCCAGCACCAACTCCAGGTCACACGTCGAGGGTTTCAGTTTTGGAGGGGTCGTGTGTTACCCCCAGCCCCTTCCATTTCAGCTTAGAACTATGTGCTTTCACAAGTATTAACATTCAGCTTCGCAGGATTAACTTTGAGGTGACAGGAGAAGCTTTATATCAGTTCACACAGTGAAAACCTATTCCAGAAAAGGTCTTTAAGTGAACGAGTAACTATCAGTAATAAGCAAATTATCTGCTCAGATACAGAGTTCTGGCTAATACTGGATTTACATTACAACGACTGTAATCTAAATCTAATATGCTGCTTCTCTCTTAGAGTCAGCTTGCACTGTCAAAGCCTTTGCTTCTCTTTCCGTGGTATGTGCTGCAGCTTTAACAGCCGACGTGTAAAGTTTGTGGTACATGGAGAGCACAACGTGGTGTTATTTCAGCCCTCAGAGAAGGATCCTCCCCAAAAGCCAATGACTGCACTGAACAAGCCTGCCAAACGCCCGTCTCTCCTCCCTCTTACATACAGAACACCTTTCAAACAGCTTTTTGTCTAGGGCACTGGTCAGATATCTCATAATATTGTTCCTCGCGAACCTGTTACCCATGCGCTGCTCGGCATCAGGCAGCCCCGGGCAGGTCAGCGGCTGCAGAGCACACACACATCGGACGCACTTGGAATGCTGCTGAAGCCCATCTGTTCCACGCAGCAGCGAGCACGGCAATCTCTCTGCTCCTCAGGAGCGGCAGCGGAGAACTCGTCTATTGTGCTTTAATTAGCAATAACCCCAGCCCGGAGGGGAAGTGCGAGGTTTGGCTTTGCCACCTGCCCCAGGGGGCCGAGGCGGGAGCCCCCAGACTCCCCCAGCACTGCAGCACGGGCAGAGCCGCCCCCCCAGCGCCCCGGCACCGCGCACCGAGTCAACTCACAGGATCTCCAGGTCGCGCAGGGCTCGGAAGGCTCCATCTTCGATGCAGCTGATCTGGTTGTTGTCCAGTTGCCTGCAGGAAGGAAGGGAGAAGGAGGATGAAGGCTGGGAACGGGCAGAGCTGTTTCAGAGCGCCAGGTTGGGGCTTCCCCGTCACCGAGGTGTCCCTCCACCCCCTCGCAGCGCCTGCTCAGCTGCCACGCTGCTGCTGGGGCTCTGCTCGCGGCTGTCTGACAGCGCTGCACGATGCCGCACACTGAAGCCTGGCAGGTCTCAGTAAATATTAATTGCGCCTTTTTTTTTTTTTCCTCCTTCTTTTCTCTTTTTTTTTTTTTTTTTTTTTTTTTTTTTTTAAGGCAGAAGGGAGTAATTTCATTACATTAGGGCATCCAATCCATTATGAGCTTTTACCGTCATGTCACTGAAACAATTTCATTAAGCTAAAGGCCTGTAAATCATTGGAGGTCACTGTGCTGCCCTCTGTGACCTCCCAGAATGCCGTTTTTTCTTTTACTGGAAGTTGGAGTCCTCTGTCCTGACAGTACTAAATCTCCAGGCTTTATCTACCCAAGAGCTGTGAGAGTGCATAGGGAATATACCAATTCCAAATTAGACTCAACTAATCTAATTTTATAGTCTTTTTATTATTCTAAGCACCAAATGTCTGTGGTGGTTCGATGCCTCTCTGCATTGTTACTGGTCCCATCTGGTAGCCCGTTCTATTGAAAGATTTCTGACTAAATACAGATCCTGTCTAACTGCATCAGGGAGAGCATCCCAGTGACAAAAAGCATTATACACATGTACACTTAAACCACTATTTTGCTTCAAAATGTGTAATTTAATATTTGGATGGCAGAGTTCTCTCATTTGTCTCCCTGTATGCGCATGATTTAAATGTATTTTGCAATACATGTGGACACAGCAGTGCAGCTACATCTGTCTCTTTTGCTTAAAAAAATTACAGTTGGAATTTAAAATTCAGTGATTACATTTTCTGACATCTGATCCCTTAAATTTTACACTTAAAGAAATAAAATTACATATCTAGCCATGTCTAAGTAAAATATCTGCATTTCATGAAAAAATAGAGGCAAGCTCCTGACTTTATACGACATTGCCCTTTGCACAGCATAAACTTTAGATCTGGTGAAGCAGAGATCTATTGTACTGTGCATGTAAATATTATGAACAAAGATTCAAAGATTGCATTGCTGTGCCTGATTTCTATTAAATATATATATATATGGAAATATAGCAAATATATTACACCCATGTATAATATAGTTGTATAGTTTGACCAACTTCTTTCCATTTATTTGCTGCATCTAATTTTTGGTCTACATAGAGATTTGTCTTCTTACTACACAACAGAGCACAGACAGAGCAAATACAATCTTTATGAATTCCTTTAAAGACTGAGTTTGATCTACTAACACTGAACATCTTGAGTATGTATATATTTGACACCTATGGGAAACTCACCCTTTGTGCTGTAGTGTGGTGTCAATGAACAGCATGTTTTTTATGATTTAAAGCACAGGAAAACCCATAGACACTCTGAGGTCTACTAAAAAGCTTAGGAAGCACAAAGCCCAACTAGGGTTTCTCATAGCTCTTGTAACTTTGGAGAACTTTGTGAATTTGGCAAAACTCCAGCAATGTCTCCTATACCAACAGACAGCGGGACAAACAATCATCCCAAAGGGATTTCTCTGTAAGAGTTCATGCAGAGTATATATATGCATGTGTAAGTAAATGTGTATACATACATATTTATGTTCTCTCTGTTTCTCTGACCACCTAAGAAAGATGCTAAAACCTCTATATTTTTTAATGCCGTGAGGGCCTTCACCTGCTGCATGGCTTCTTCTGATATCCCTGTTTAATTGAGTGGGTTGTCAAAAATTTGTGGCTCAAATAGAAAGGATGGCACATTTTCAAGAGGAATAAACTCCAAATGAGTTCAATATATCACTGTTATATTTATATGTAATGACTTATGTTTATATTTAATGTTTATATTTATATTTAACTGTTTGACTAAGTATTTTACACTTAGCTTTACTAAGCATAAAGTTGGCACATGCTAGCATGATGAAGAGAGAGAGCTCAACTTGAGAATCACCTCTCCCTCTCCTACGGGAAGCACTGTATACTGTGTATTTTTATTTGAGTTATAATATTGATTTTTCTGTCAAATACACTAAAATAAGCAAATAAACCCAGTGTGCTAGTCACAAAGCCTTCTGATTAAAGGGCTTCCTATGTGGGTATTGGGTTTTTCTAAAAAAACACTACTCTCACAGATTGATTTTTGCTGAAGAAGCGTAATGATCATCTTAATCATATTTCCAGAGGTCCAGTCATGCTGGTGCTAACAACCAGGTTTAGTCTGTGTGATCGATGCTCAGGACACAGCAAGGGAAACCTCCAGATGCTCAGAAGACACACACTTAGCAGGATGGGCAGTAAATAGGGAAAATATTCATCAGTGAGGCACCCTGGTTCTGTGGCCCATGAACTAAGTCTGCAGAGTCTCTGGGAGAGATGCACACATTTAGTGTTCCTCTGTCCCAGAGCTCATGTCTCCTGATATCTATCACACCAACACTTGCACATCTGCCTTTAATGCAAAGCATGACAATTTCTTCTCAAAAAGAACAGAACTGTTAGTTGTCTTAAAATCAGGCCATGGCTTGTTTTAAGACCCTCCACCTCCCTATTTATTTCCTCATGTGTAAAGATGGAAATCCTATTTCTGTGCATCTGTACAACACCCTGGTGAGTGGTTCAGTCGAGACTAGAGATTTGAGAGTTTGAAATCTAAACACTTTCTTCTTTCCAAGGCAACGTGTTAAGTTTAAAGATTTGGGAAAACTTTAGGTGAAGTCTTACAGAAAGGCAAAGGCAGGTGTTCAGCACATACTTTTACACCCATGAAGACAAAATAAAGGCCCTGTGATGTGGGCCAGCAGCCAGATCACACACCCAGTGTGGGTAGGCTGTACGAGGGGCAGAACAAGCACACCTAACATTTGTTGAGAGGAACATCTTACCTGAATAAAACTAACCATATGCAGAGAAAGTAAAAATTTGACTTAAATTAAGAAAAAAAAAAAAAAGGGGAAAAAAGCCAATATTTCAGAACAGGTGGCACAGACATTTCCCTGAGGAACAGGTGACACCGTCCCCATTTCTCCATCGCTGCCTTCTGAACGGAGCACTCACACACACAGAGCACAAGGCAGCTACCTGAGACACAGGTCAGCTGCTCCAGGCTTACAGGGAAATTTAGAAAATGGTCTTGGCCAGCAGAAGCCTTGATTCAGATTTAAATGCCACCTCTAGTAGCTGTTCCAGAAAAACTTTTCCTGAAGATTACAAACAGGATGTTACGTACACAGAGGTGCAATGTATTGGTGACTGAGGGTCAGATGACAAAAACTCAGATTCAAGGCAATTTTAAAATGGACAAAATCACTTTTCATACCTCCATTTACTCCTGCCTTTTGAAGGAATAAAGCCTTTACTGCCTTTTGAAGGAATAGAGCCGTAAACTCAGATTTTATCTAATACTACTAAGTGATTCAACTGCCTCTGAAGGAAACAGTGTTCTCACGCTGAAAAAGTGAGCCACTGCTTTTAAAAGAGGCTGAAGGATGAATGAAACCACAATCACTGAGCTGTGTGAAACAGCCAGGCAGTGGCAAGTTACAAGAGATACAAGTGAAGGCATAAACAAATAAACACCACCAAGCTTTGAACTTCCAAGTTTTGCTAAGTGACACGGATAACTGACTTTAATTTGGGTGAAAGTGTTTGGGTTAAATGCCAAGTCTCTCACGGATCACACACAAAGAACTGGACTTGGTGACGTGTCCAGAACAGGTCCTTGCTCCAATGTCAGCGAGCTGAGATCCCAGCCTGGGAAACCCAGCAGCTCCCCGTGATTGAATTATCATCCCTGACCTCACCTAAGAGGCTCCAGGGATCCCAGATCTCCATGACAGGCAATTAGCAACCAGACAATGGGAACAGATAACAAAGAGCAATACCAGAAGACCTCAGAGAAGGGAGCAAAGCACTCAAGCAAGGAAAATATTGAATGGGCAAATGGGATTTAGGTGGAGTGTGACACAGACAAATGCTTATAAACGATGCAAGAATTTATGAAACCATTCAGAGGAAAAAGCATCTTTCACAGGGTAGAGCTGTAATACATAAAGCCACACATATTATGATCTGCCTCTAAGCAGGGTTCAATACCTACAATCAGTTTTTACTAAAAAGCAGGAGAATTATGTGACTAAATTTTATGCAACTGATTGATCACTGTCGAACTTAAAACTGATGTTTCTTTCAAAAACCAAAACAACTTGGATACAAATCACCTTTCTAAGAAATGAGGAATGTGTCCTAATGGATTTGTGTCATGGGAGAGCCTATGGTTTGGCCAAGACACCACTTTAAATGTCTAAAACATTTCCCTGACAGAGTATAACTCCAGCTTATTCATCCAGACTTGTGCATTATCCACCCAACACAAGAGTTACATTTATAATAATGTTCATAAGGAATAGGGTTTTACAGTGTTGATATTCTTTTGCCATTTGAAATAATCCTTTAAATACTGAGCCCTGAAGGTTTTGCTCACAACAATAAGGAATATTTAATTTTCAAATGCATTTGAGAGACAAGAATCCCCAGCAACAAAGCTGATATAATTGTTATCATGTTACTAGCTTTAAGATTTTTTTTTTTAAGACATGAATTCTTTAATATTTTAGAATAGTTTTAAGTCATGCAGGGTGAAATTTTCCAAAACTGAAATAATCTCATCTTTTATTAACATTAAAAATCAGTTAGTGTTTAAAACCCTACATTTATATTAGTAGCAAGGTTTCCTCACAGTACACCAACTAACCTGTGCCTATATTAGAGCTTTCAGTATTTTTTCTCCAATTAGCCACACTCACATTCATGAAGAACAGGCCCTTCAAGCATCAACATTTCACAATAATGAACTATATAAGCAGTGTTTTGTACTTTATTCAGTGAGGGACTTTTTTTTTCTATTTTGAAACACTATCAAGGCCACTACAGAGCTCAAGTGCTAATCTGTTGTTTAATTATACTGTGACAGTAGTTAAATTACTATAACCTCTTTCTATATTTTGCCCCAAATCTAGTTAAATATTGAAATAAAAGCCTGCATTAACAAGTAACATAATAAATAGTGTTCAGGTTTCTTTGCTTCTCACATTTCACATGTTTAGCATAAAAAAGCAGTGGTTTAACAGCTTTAAGAAGGTTCTGCAGTTACAGATACAAAATTACTGTTATAGATGATATCTACCCTTGTAGATCTGAATTTAGGCAAGAGCCATTATCTCATTAATAAAAGACTTACATTTTTAACCAGAAATATCCATATTAAAGGTATTGTATCTCTGAAGTATTTAAAGGAATTGTCAACAGCCATCTCACAGGAAGGCAAATTCACTGTAATTTATTATAGAATCATTGTTAGAAAAAGAATTAATTTTGTTAATTAGATCTCCAAAATAACCTCTGCTTGGACAACATTTTTCCCAAACCTTTTCCATTTCATTTCTAATACAGACTGCTGGGTCTCTGCCATCCCTTTCCTGTAAAGTTTACACTATCATACTTAAGCTCTTTAATAACCTGTAAGAATTAGATACACTCTATAACATTTAATGTCTTAACATAACTTTAAGAATATTAAAATCTCAAAGGATAGTGACACCAACACATCTGTGTAAAATTTCTCACATACCAATCTAAAGTCCTTATCCTCAAATTAATTGATAAGGAAGCCCCAATAAATGGGAAAAGATGGTTCTTTTAAGTAGTATTAAATTCAATTACACTAAAATAATATGAAGTTCTTTCAAAGTGGCTTTTAAGGCATTTTTTCACATTTAATTTTTACTCTATTGATGCTTCATTAAAACCATTCTATAAGAGCTTGCTTATATTAGAAAATTGAAAAAAATGATACAGCTGCTGTGATCAAGCAGCAATCTCTCCCTCTGAGATTTTTACATGTGTTCCAAAATTCCTTTTATTTTGTCTCCCAAAGATGTGGTTTTGCCAAAAGCCATGGTTGAAGCTTTTGTGCAGAAACAGCTCATCTGCCTGAAATAACTGGGCACAGTCACATTCTTCAGTTTTCACACCCGACCTCTGCTGCCAGGTTGTTAAATTCAAACAGGGAGGGACACCTGACTTGAAGGGGAAGAGTTGCTTATAAATAATTATTCTGCAGACTCTTCAAAAGTATTAAATATTTACTCTGAGTATTTGTATTACATAAGCTCACAAATCAAAGTGCTGCTGTCAAAAACGAGCCATCAGATCAGCTTAAAGCAAAACCTGAGTGGCAAATGAACATGGAGACTACTCCTGCCACTTCCCACAAGGACAAATACACATAAACCCAAGATTTCCTTTCAATATCAGGTGCTTTAGAAGAATTTTTTTTCTTTTTTTAACTCTCTCTGGTTGCTGATGTAACAAATAGTGCATACTAAGCACAGAAATGGCTGTCTCCATAGCAATTGGGGCAGGTTTTGTGGTTTCCTTAGTTACTCTTGACTGATAACCATCTGTTGTTCTCCTCTGCCATAGCCCCAAAGGGGAAAAGGGGAAGAAATGAGGAAGATAAAATGGGTGTTTGAGAACACCAAAGTTATTTAATGTGGTGGTTTTTACACTTTTAGAAGGTTTGCACTTCCTTAAACTCTTACTTATTGTTATTTTCAGTTCACAAGTATCAAATACCAAATGTAAAGAAAAGTTCTACCTCCAAAATGTTACTAATCAAGTTACCTTATTAATAGGAAATCATAACAGGGAATCAGACTAGGAATATTAATAGGGATTCACATCATTTGGGATGTTAGTATGAAACTGGATGTGAATCCAAGGCACTTATATAGAAAAAAATCAGATATTTAATCTACATCTAGTAGAAGTTTTTAATGTACAAAGAGGGGTGGAGAAGGTGCAGGTGGTTACAGCCACCCATCCCAGGTGGAATGGGATCCCTAAGGAAGTGGTACCTCCCACCCCTGACCTGCAGCCATGCCTGAGCTCTGTTTACACATTTGTGGCTGTTGTTTCTATCAAACCTCGAGCTCCTTCCTCCTCTCCAGGGAGGGGAAGGCAGACACAGGTGCAGTGAATCCACAGGGCCCAGGCTGCTGTGCCTTGAGGACACCAGAGAACCTCACCCCACTGCCCACAGCACGGGACTACACGTGCTCTGTGAGCAAGGCCAGTGTTCACCCAGGCTCAAGGACCATCATGGCATCACTTATGTGGAACTAACAGCACATAAACCCTGCTCATTCTTGAAGGCAAAACAAATAAGCCCCCACAGGTGAGCTGTTCCAGGTGATCAGTGCGGGGGCATCAACCAGGATTTGGGTTTTCTTCTTGAAAATGCGTATGGTCCCTGCCATAACAAATTCATTACACAACCAAAACCTAAAAGAGGGAAGGCACAGAATGCTTCATCCCTCCCTGTTAAAAAGTGTATCAGCTGCCAGTTGTCAGAGAACAGACAAGGTTTGTTTGGAGCTACCAGTATTTCTAAGATGGGCTCGCAGGGGTGCAAGAAACTGGAGCGATGCAAGGCAGGGTTAGTGCCCTTCTGGTTCTGCACACAGCACAGGAGAGGAGATGTTCTGCACGTGGATGACATTCCTGCTGCTCTGAGGACACCACTGCAGGGCTTCCCTGGGAATGCCCGTGTGCCCAGCTCTGCCCAGGGCTGTGCAGAGCTCGCCAGGAGCCCCCAGGTTGGTTATTTAACAGGGTCGCTTAGCAAAAGGTGTATTAACTGTGGTGGTTTACTGTTTACACATTCTTACTGTTAATAATTTTTAAAAAATCAGGTTTGAGAGGAAAATTACAGCTCTCCTGCTTTTGAGAGGCTTTGACTTGATGAGCAAACCTGAGAATGACCTGAGGGGCAGAGACTGTGGTGGAGAATGAAGGGAACCCCTGGCAGGACAAGGAAGGAGAACGTGCCAGAACCTGGACTCCAGCAATGCCTGTTTTACACGGTTAAGGGACATGACAGAGCAAAAAGAAATCTGGACATTTGATCTCCAGACATCTGTCCCCTCTGAAATCCCATAGTACATTAGATTAATTCTATCACCCACAGTCATACAGTGACTTGAGATATGTATTTTCTAGCCCTTAAGAGACAAATTAGGAGGAAGTAATACCAAACCAGCAAATGGCAGAGTGTCAGCCTTGCTGCATGGCTGGTAAATTTGGGCAAACCAGTAGGTTTTTGTATTTTGGTGACTTTTTTTTTGTTAACTGTGAAATTAATATTAAAATTTTGTGGATGAATATAAGCTTGCACTTATAAATGGTAGTTTCTTAGTATAACACACCAATAAATTTTCAACTGGATCCTGGTTTATCAAATTGTTTAAAAAAAAAAATTAAAAAATGAGCAGCTAAAGCTAGAGAAGGGAGTGCACTTCTGAATATCTCAGTGCCCCATTTTAGGGATTTTATTTTTTTTTTTAGTAGGGTTCTATTCAGCTCCTCAACATTTAAGAGATGCTAAAATAACAACTATATCCCACAGCCACCAGAGCATAGTTAATGAACACTACATATTTCAAGATGCTACATTCGTTTTAGATAACTCTGGTAGGGGTTTCCAGTACTGATCATGCTTAACACAGGTTCAGAAGTTTTTCTAAGGGGTTTCAAAGCAGGCCATTCCATCTTTAACACAGCTGTGGGCTCTGATTTTAGGAGAGCAAGTGCCACTCCAGATGATTAAAGGTGAGGGGTGTAAGAGCTGTGCTTCCAGGGTTTTTTTTGTTTGTTTTCCCCCTTTTCTCCAATACTGATCAGGCAACAGTAGCTTGCTTTTGAGACATGGAATTTATCTCACTCTAGTGGTTTCTGCTGTAAAATTGGCCACTGAAAAATAATAATAATAAAAAAATAAAAATAGTGGTTTAATTACTTTAAGACAAGGAGTCATTTGGCTTAGTTATAGCTTTGTGTCATTAATTGGGGACCTGTCTGAGTATTATCAGAGGTTTTGTTTTTAACATACAAATGCTCCTAAACAACATGCAGCTCCAAATTCTGACTCCTCATCCTGTTTGGATGCTTTGCAGGTACATGATTTCTCAGGCCAGCTGAGAAAGAGCAGCAGACTCAAGTACATCATATAACCACATATAACATCATATAACCACACTCTTGTGCTGTTTCCCTCTTACTGACAGAAAACAAGGCTGGCAACAGATACTTAAAACATTTGAAATTTGTTTTCCAGTCGTTGCTGCAACGCACATGCAGTGCCCTGACCCTCTGATTTTAAGTCTTTCTATCTGTCATTTCTTAGCATCACATCTCATTTTGCAAGCCAGATGTGTGGCTGACTTGTAATCAATCCTAGAGAATCATATGGGTGAGTTTGGATGAGTTGGGGCTAAGGGTGGGAGAGAAACATTCGAATTCAGCCTAAACCTTCTGAGCTCTTTAGGCATTTACATCAAACTTCATTCTCACTGCTCAAGGCAATGAATTCAAATTCCCCATCCAAAGTCCCACTGGAATTACTTCTTAGAGTCTGACTCTATACCTCATTGCCACAAATTTGCTTGTTCTCCTACATGATTTCAAACAAATAAGTTAACATAATGTGTGCTTTGGATTTCTGCCTTATCCGCTTCTGCTACAAAAACCTCACTGAAAGGGTGAGTTCTTGTTGTACACTTCATATATTTATTTATATTTGTACTAAGTTCATAAAAATACTACTTTGCACTTCTGTGGGCACTTACTGTGCTTATATATTTAACTTAGGTAGTTACATATACATACACTCATATATAAGTAAGGAAATAACACTCCCATTAGATTAAGACTACTGGAAAAAGGTTCAAATGAGTAAAATCTGCTATTTTGCTACTGTTACTCCTTTCTGTGTGCATTCAGAGCCTCGTGCAAGTGTCCTGGGCAGGGCAGCCTACAGCTGACTCCTCATTATCACCACGATCAGAGCCCACCCACAGACATTAAGTGTTTGTGGGGCAGTTACATGTGAACCTGAAGATCTATCCTTCCTCCCTCAGTAGTTGTCCATATCCAAATGAATCATCCTGTGGCATATTTCTAAAGAAGATGTCCCACTAGTTATGCCTCTGTGACTTGTGTTGCCCTCTTCCCAAATCTACACCAGGTCTAGAACACTTCCAAAACTCACCTGTGCTGTCAATGAAACACTTGCACATAACAAATGAAAGCCCAAAGCACTTAAGAACCAACCAGAACAAGAAGGGTTTGGAAAGAGTAACTAGTTTCTAGACAGAAAAAGAAAAGAACCTTTAAGAAAAGTCAATCAAAAGAAAACCCAGAAATAAATCAACTGCCTGATAGATTAAATGGGAACTAAAAATAATGTTCTTAGTTATATGGGCACCTAGTAATTGCATCCATTTTTAAATACTTTGCTATTGAATTAACAGCAAACTGGATTGCAGCTGACAAAAAAAAAAAAAAGCCATTTTGCTTTAAGTGTTTTCCAGCCAGCCAAACTCACGTCAACTGTGAAACGTTTGTCACCCAGGGTAAGGACAGCAAATCCATCCTGCAGATTTATGTTTACAAGCATTTGGGAACAAATGTTCCCACTTGAACGCCCATATGAACCATAAGCACCCAATATGTTTGGATCGCTACGTTCAGTTTTTGTTAGCAGATCTTCAACTTTCTGAACAATGTTTCACCAAATCAACGTGGCACTACCACATATCCTTCAAGAACAGGACACGGAGCATATGTCACAACTCTTGTGCATATTCACCAGGGAGTTTCTTACCCCCTACATGAAAGCAGAGGTCTATTTTTTTAATTCGTAAAAGCAAATGGCATCCATCTATTTTTGCCATTTATGTGATGGCTGTTGCATTTGAGTCCCTCAACCTTTAATATATTTATTCCTCCACCCCACAGATGCTCAGCTGTCAGCAGTGTCATGAGGAACTGAATGTATCCCTTCCAGATCCACTAACCTACATAATTTCCAATTTAAAATATGCTCCTCTGGCCTTGGGACATGTAAATACCAATCTAAACACAGAAGAGAGAGAGTTTATACCAAAAGTGCTGAACACCACTCACTGCAATAGTTACTGATGATGTTGCTATTATCACAAAGCACATTTATAAAGATATAGGTAAAACACATATAACAGCACTAGTGTTTTATTGACCTGCAGTGCCTGAAAGTAAAAACATCATCAGAACCCTACTGATATCTGATATCCTCACAAAACCTTAATTCTTGGGGAGAACTGAAAATCAGGCTAACAGGTGGAGAAGCCTGTTTTTCAGCTTTCCCTCTGGATCACTAATCACTTGGAGACATTAACTGTTGGACAAGGAATAACTTGACTCTGGATCTGAAGCTTCACAGTTCAGAAATCCAAGTATCAAGAGACAACCATAATCTCCAAGACAATAGACATTGCAAAAACAGGATGATAGGTCACCTCCAAAGGGATTTATTCCATCTTGCAGGAAACTTGAGCAACTTAGAAGTCTGTACTTATCTATAAATGCAGGACTTGTAATGAACAGAAGTGGGAAAGAATTATTCCATTAAAACCCAGTAAAAACAGCATAATGAAATAACTGCATGCCCAATTTAAAAACAAAAATATAGATATAGGTAGAAGATGGCTTACTATTAGAAATATGGTTGGTATTATTAAATAATTTGTGCATCTTACATCTGACATCAACAGGAAACATTGCAGAGGCAGGTTTATATACAGAATTTCTTAGGAGTTACAGGCACCAAAATTTTTCTCAGCAAATTGCTATTTCTTTTTACATTTTTAAAGGAAATAATTTCAAAAGGAAATATTTTAACATGAACCTTCAGGTTCATTGATTTCTTCAATACAAATGCTTATGTATCTGAACTGTTAATTCACTTACATTACTTACATTGATTCATTTGCTTACTGGCCACTGAATAATGATTCTACAAGGCTTACAAAATTGAAGCCATTAACAAAGAAACTTAAAAATTAACTCGATCCATATGGCCTTGAAATTTCCTTGCCAGGTGGCATACTTCTATGAGTATATTTTCCCTGATATCAATCCATAAAAACACTCATAGCAGAGAAAGCTGCTTCCTCTGCCAGGATTGTCATGACAAAAAGGCAGTGGTGTGCAAGAAAACTTGTCCTCCCTGGTAGGTTTGGGCAGCAAGTTTGGATCACAAGAGCACACCAGTTACCTTACCTGACCCTTTACACCCCACCTCAAACATCTATTCCCCGCTGAGATGTGACAGCGCCGACATAAAACGGCCAGAGAAAAGCCCTGCCCTGAAGTTTTCTCCCTGGCAACCAAAGCAACGATTTCTTTGTAAGTAGGTAAAGAGGATACCTGCACAACTGGCTTCCCAGGACATTTCTCCCATCCTTCTCAGGCTGAGAGAGCTGCTTATTGCCCAACTCACTGCAAAAGGTTTGCTGCTCCCCCACCCCACCCGCCTGAACATTAACCCTTAATTACGCTTTCAGCTGCTCCTCATCAAGGGAGAGCACCACGTCTTTGAACTGCAACGAGAGCTCGAGGCAGAGAGCTAAAATCCGAGCAAAAAAAAATCCATCCCCGCCAACAAACCCCCGCTAAAAGGCTTCAGGTAATTGTGAGTCGTCCCCCCCTTCCCCACTCAGTGAATCACTCCAGGCAAAGCACTTGACCTCCTGGCAGCATCTTCCCCTGTAAGGCTGGGTTTAAAAGCAGGACCTAATCAATAGCTGTTGCTGCATGCGACCCGAGTTTAAGCATATAAATGAAATACAAAATAAAGCGGGTTCAAGGGTGAAACTCGCCAACAGGGGCTACCGAGGGGTCACAAAAGAAAGCAGAAGGAAGAAATAAAAAGGGGGAAAAAAAA
This sequence comes from Manacus vitellinus, assembly GCF_001715985.3. Taxonomy (NCBI): domain Eukaryota; kingdom Metazoa; phylum Chordata; class Aves; order Passeriformes; family Pipridae; genus Manacus; species Manacus vitellinus. The sequence goes on from NW_021939882.1 coordinate 8,718,920, forward strand.
CTCGATCTCATTTCTAAAGCTAATTTTCACACCAAAAAGCGCCATTTCCCACCCCACGTCATGACAAGCAATTTTTAATATGCATGACAGAGCCTCGTTTCGCTGCCCCGAGAAGCAGGCTGGGTGCTCCTATGTTGGGTACCTGGAAAAGCAGCAAGAGCTGCTTACAGGGATCTTAATGCAAACCATTTGCCTTAAGATTTCTTGTTCCCCACACCACAGTTTCAGACAGCCCATTAGCTTCTCTCTTTAAATTCTAGGGTTTGGGGGGTTGGTTTTGTTGTTGGTTTTTTTAATATTATTTTTTTTGGAAAAGCATCATTCTATATTCCAGTATTAACATACTATGACTGCCTTATAAACAACTTGTGATTGACAGAATATTGATGCAGACTTCACATACAGCAATTATTTTGATCATTCAAAAAGCCTTATGTTCCTTCAAAAGAACAACGCAGAAATCCTCACTTTCCCCAGTAAAACAGGAGAAAGGAAGAAGAATTCTAAGTGTGAAAATGCACCTCAGACAAGCTGTGTACAGATATTTCACAGTGTTACTGTACTACTGCTCAATGAGTTGGAAAAATAACTCCAAAAAGAGCTTTGAAAAATAAAAAGAACAACCAAACCACAAAAGACTGGAGCAGAGGTTACTTCCCCATGAAGATGGAATTCTCCCATTTCTTTCTCTGACATTTATGGGACTACTAAAGGGTAAACAAAAGCGAAATTAGATCCCACAGGCTTTTGGTAGGGGAAAAAAAATGTGAAGGAAAATGATATTCCATAGCAGAAATCAGTTGTACAAATGAGACCATCATCTCACAGCCCTTTTCTGCTGCTGCTCTCACACTCTCCCTGGGTCATTTGGTCTTAAACAAAAGAGATTTTATTCTTGCCTACCTCAAAGCTATTATACTAAAGCCATTCTCAAATTTGCACCTAGATAATCAACTTTTCACTATTTCTATTAATCCCATAATATATATTTGAGTGCCTGAGAATCCCTCTGTGCTTTGCTCAGACTTAGATCCTTATTTTATATAGGAAGAAAACGTTGCAGATCCAAGCACAAACACTGGGGTCTTTTTTAAAATAAAATTAGGATCTTCCACAGGATCTTCTTAATATCCATGTAGGATTTACATGATCTGGGCTTCCTCTGAGGAAATTTTCAAATGATGCAGCGATGTAGCTGTTTAAAAGGACTGTGTAACATCCCTTGCTGTACAAACACAGTGAGCATATGTTCATATAAAACCACCTTGTGATACAAACACCGTAAAACACAACTATCCCATTACAGTTTAATTCTTTTTTTCCCCCTCCAAAACTGTTTTCCTTTCAAGGCATAACAATTTTGAATGGGACTGAAGTGCAGGTGGCTCCGTTCTCCTACAGCCACTTCATCTCACGGAGCCACCCAACTGCAGGGGAGCGAAGCCATGGAACAGACTGAACCACGGAATGGGAAGCACAATCGTTCCCTTCTGGGCTCTAAATGTGGCAAGAAACTACACAGGCTTTGTCATTATTGTTGTTTTAAATACCCAGCTCTGCTCTCACACAGAAAGCTGCAGCTGAGTTGAGGGCTGGGGTCAAGAAGGGGGGGACATCCATCTCGCTTCATGGTTGAGGAAGAGTGCTACAGGAAATCTAGTCTCCCAATCAATTACTGAAATTAATTTTTGAGCCCATTTCATTGCCTTCTGGGAAAACAAGGATCCATTTACTTACCTGTTTCGCAGTAGTGTTTTCATTGCTTTTTTAAATGAAGTTGAATTAAAAATAATAACTGTGTTCCCCAGAAAAAGCCATGCAGTGAATTAAGAACTGAGGAGGTTTTATTCATAGAATCACAGAACGGTTTGGGTTTGAATGGACCTCACAGGTCATCCAGTTCCAACCCTCTGCCATGGGCAGGGACACTCTAAAAGCTACAGCAAATCCACTGTTGCCTCTTTACAAAATGAAACATCAAAACTTAATCCCAGTGAAATGGTAAAACAACTGAGGACCCCAGAAACCCACAGTGTCCCTGCCTTGAAAGCCAAAAAGCATCTTGGCTCTTCAAAACAATTTCTGAGCAGCAGGTCATCTCCAGTGGGCACAGAACTGGTCCTGCCAGACCAGTCCCATGGCAAAGAGTGGCACTGCCAGGGATGGAGCAGGCACTGCCCAACCCTGATCTGCCAAAAGACCCTTTTTCTCTCTCACTAACAGACATGTGTTGCACTGGCCAAAAAGCCAAAAAGAAACACAGGGGGGAGAGAAAGAAAGAGGAAAAAAAAAAATGACAACTCAAGCTATGGTTTTAACTTTGTCCAGCTGGGAAGGTCAAGAGGAGAAGGCAAACTTTGTTCTGCTGGTGGACAGTATTTACAACCCCCCTTTAGCTGTGGAGACTGCACTAAAACGATATTGCTGTGCTGTTTTGGCTAGAGACTGCACACACTGACCCCTCCGTGCCCAGCACAGCACCGGAATAATTCCATACAAAAGGTTTGCATTAAATGTAATGAAGCAAATGACAAAATCAATAAACCTGGAATGGTGAGGCTATCATAAAAATGATGTAAATTCAGAGTTCACAGTGGTTATGAAGCTATTTAGATTCATAATTAAAAACAGTACTGTCTCTTTTTTTTTTTTCAGAATAAAAGTTCCTCTTGACAATCAGAGATGAATGCTGCAGGAAGTCTTCAGCAAATGTATTCAGAATTAAGGTATGGCAAAAAGACAGCATAAATTATACAAAGATAAACTGTAGGCATAGGTTAGCCTAAACACGTACGTAATAAAGAAAATTTGATTTCCATACTTTTTCAACTGATGTCTCATCCCATTTTAATCAAGTTTTATATCAAAAAGACAGTAAGAACACCACATAGCCTGTTTTTAAATCAAGGTACTTTCTGGAGTTTGTTTCTGTCAAAGAGACTCTTGTAAGAGTATTAAAACAGAAAAGGGCCAAATCTGCTATTCATTACTGTCCCTACAAAAGCAGTGCTGCAGCCCTGGGTGCTGCACCAAAATGGAGCTGTGCTTTATTAGGGTAAAAGAATAATGAGCCTAGAAAGCACAGAGCAGAGCCCTGAGAACTAAGTAAGCAGATAAATAATCTCTGGAAACAGCAACAGTCACCCTGACTTTCTGTAGCAGATTCCAAACCCCAGATAAAGGATCCCATTCAAGCTTAGGGGTGAGGTTTTCTTAGACCAAGCTCTGGACCTGGAGCTTGTGGTCTCATTTAGAAATTTCCACCAATGTTACATTTAAGCGAGTGAATTAGGTACGACTTAAATCTCCAGACTCCCAGATTTTACCTTTTTTTCACCTAATCAAACAGAAAATTTAAAAGTGACCACCAAGCCTGGGGCCCTCACACCCAAACACTGAACTTCTTCAATCTCCTGTGCCAGATGTGCCACATTCCTGATGGGACACAGCACATCCATGTCCCTCTTCCAAAGCCCCACTGATGGCCAGCCTACAGAGCTGCATCGCTCAGGGCTGCAGGAGAAGCCCTCTTAGGCAATAAATTATGCAAAATATAAAGCACAGGGAAGATCACAACAGAATTTGAAGTACATGGAAAGGATGACTTAGGTCTATGTGGTGCACTTCATCTTTCTTGTCATCAGCATTAGGATTTTACAATTAAACAATTAAAGTAAACATACAAATAATTAAAGTACAGCCTTTAAAGAACGCTTGAAATACGTCTCCAGAAAAGGAAAAAATAATTGGTATTAATGCTTGTCTTACGTCTAAAATAAATATTTAACAATCTATGGCTTGCCCAAAAATTGATATTGAAACCAATATATACAGAAATTGGGGAAATCAATATTATGTATAACCTTATTATGGAGGTAGAAAGCTCTGATTAGCATCAGAAAGACAAAAATTTAAAAAATATTAAATACCACCAAACATACATCCTCCACTACAACATAGTGCTGGCTTATGTACTTCTATTTTATAGGTAGAACACACTTAAGAGGTATTTCAGCTTTTATTTATCTGACATTTCACTCAGGGGAAAGCAAACTTTACAGTGAGGAAATCTGTTTCTCGGGAGTGATGGTTCAGCTTTTAATAAGTTGCCGGTGACAGATCCCTTGTGGCTACTTGAGCCCACAACTACAGGCATCCATGAAACAAATACTTCCTGAAATGCAAGTGGACAGGAGAACAGAGCAGACATCCACTCTACTTAATGCAGATGTTTTCATTTAAAAAAAAATAATAAAAAAAAAATAATAAAAAGAGTGGTGCATTTTCAATCTGTGCAATCAATCTCAAGAGAAGTACAAGTCATAGTTTAGCACATTCAACAGATTTAAGATCGTTTTGTGCTGGTTAGTCCACTCTCTGTTTTATTTATTAGAAAGAGACATGGGAAAGGGGATTAAAAAAAACCAAAAAGTGTAGTCTGATCACACTACCAAATACGACATAAGTTTAAATACTTCCTGAAATGGTTTTGGGGTTTTCCAGTATTTCTCCTGTGTGCTGCTGCGCTTGCAGGTTATTAGTCTGTTCATGTCTGTTTAGTTGCTCCCTGATGCAGATGGGACCATCTGAGGTTGTTCAGGAGGAATGCAAGGAAGCAGCATTCCCAATGGCAGCTCTGCTATAAAATACAGGAATATTGAGCAGGTTGGGACCAAACCCTGCAGCTGACCACATGAATCACAGCATTGTAGACTCTCATAATTTGGGTTGGAAGGGACTTAAGATCATCTTGTTCCACTCCCTGCCATGGGCAGGAACATCTTCCACTATCCCAGGTTGCTCCAAGCCCTGTCCAACCTGGCCTTGGACACTTCCAGGGATGGGGCAGCCACAGCTGCTCTGGGCAACCTGTGCCAGGGCCTCCCCACCCTCCCAGGAAGAATTTCTTCCTAATATCCAACCAAAATCTGCTCTCTGTCAATTTAAAGCCACTCCCCCCGTCCTATCACCACATGCCCTTGTAAAATGTCCCCTGAAGAGCTGATATAACACTGCTGCCAAGCATTTGCAAAAATGCACTATCAAGACTGAAACTGGCTCACTCACTAGCAAGATCTCTGCTGAACTGGCATCCCTCAGCATCAGTGCACAATGCAAAAATCCTACGAAATTTTCTTCCCACTGAGATAATTTTGAATAATGCCCACTCCTTATGATGTTAAAAGAGATACATGCAGAACTTTCAGGGTTGCAATGACACTTGAAATACACAGTATTTCACCACAGCTCTGATAAACTGGCAGAGAGCACAGTTATTCAGAAGGCACTGCCTCTGTGTATCATATTCCAGAAAAATGCAGAACTAGCTCCTTATTCAAGAGCTCTTGCTCACTCTCAGCCATCCTGCACAGGGATACCAGAGCAACCCTCCCTGAAGGCAGGGCACACACCCCTGCATCCAGGATGCTGTGGTCCCACAAACCTTCAGAAAGTACAGACAGAATCTGCATCACCTCCCCTTCCCAACACAGCACAGCACAGACAGAGAGGAAAAAGGCTCTGAAGATTCACTGGAGCCAGAGAGGAAACTGAGATTAAAAGAATGCAGTTTCTGAATTAAATTTCAAGTTTTCATCTCTGTGTTCCTAACAGGCTCTCCCTTGCCTACGGCTGCAGCAGTTAGGATGTTCCTGATGGAAACAGGGCCAGCAGAAAGCACCTTCAGCTGGGACAAAGGATAACACAAGTCCCCCCTACACCTTCTTGCCTGTCCAAAGCCAGGCTTAAGGCACAGTGTTTAGGTTTTCTGGCTTTATTCTCTGATTTTTACTATAAGATAGACAAGAGAAGTAATTTAGAAAGATCAGTGCAGGTGGATTTTAAAGGTTAGTGATTCAGAGCTGAATGAAGTAGAAAACAAAACCAAGGGATGATATACCAGCAAGTGACCTCAGGCAGCAAACCCAAGAGCAGCTCCCTGGGCAGAACAGGCAGCCAGGCAGGGCCTGCAAAGGTGGGCCACGAGTCTCAACCAAAAATGAAGCAGCACTGAGCTCTGTGTCTGGCCCTTCATATGAGGGTGTAAAGAGATGAACATGATTGTCTCCCAAAATGTCCTCTGCTACCACTCAGGGTCTCTCTCTCTCTCTCTGCTTGGTTGGTTTTGCACATCTCACCTTAAGTGCATCGTGCATTGTGCAGGGAACATGCACGTGCATTCCAATCAATCATATCTTTTTAATGAGTTAATTGTGAAATATATGCTTTTTGCATTTGTTACAAGGGACAGAACAGATGGCAAAAGCTCAAACTAATGTATTCATAAAATTAACTGACGCTGCAGGTGGTGTTTCTCCATAGAAGGTGGTAAGTGGGTAACGTGTTATTTTAATGTTATAATAATGCTGCATGACAATGAAATTTCTAGGAAAGCAAATGTGATGGCCACAGAGATCTCTCTTGAATTCATTATGGTCACTATCACAATGAAGACTAATTACAGGAGACAAAAAGGAATACACTGTTGGAATACATTGAGCAGAGTGAATTTATGGGTAAGGGGAAGGAAAGTTATTTACAAATTTTTACGGTTGAAGTAAAATGATCTTTTCACCCCCTAAAGAAGGCAAAAGGTTTGTCTCCAATATTTCAAATAGCTGTTTCCATACCTCTCACCTGTTTTGCCAGCTCTGAAAAGACTTAAAAATACCAGCTGAGATCAAAACAACCTGAAATCTCTTCCATAACAGAAACGTATCCTTTCCTTTAATTTTCCTTATTCATATTTAAAATATACTGTGCTTTTCATGCACACCATCAAATATAGACACCTATTGTTCAGTCCATTGAAAGACACATAAGCAAGTACACAAGCCAACATGTGATAATCAATTCCCCTCTAGGCTTTTCTTTTCTTTTATTTGAATCCAACCACTGGCTTCAGTCGACTTATTCCAGATTTTACACCAAAGGAGTGGAAAATGTGGCCAACTGTTCGTCTCCCTCCTTTTGTTTTGTTTTACTGCAAACTGCAACAGTAACAGTGAATACCGTACACAAATGTCAAGAAACTAAGGCCAGGAATTTCAGAGGGCTCTGGATAATAGCTTCCCTAGAGAACCCAGACTAAAGAAGTTACTTTTTGTAGTGCAACATTTCATTAAGATCTACTGCATATTTATGTAGGGCAAATAACTCACAATCACTTGCTTTCTGCTGGTGAAACAGCTACACACAAATCAACCATTATTTTCTTGGATTTATTTGTTATTTTAATTTGACAGGTATGTTTAGTTATTTCTATGGCTGAATGGCAAAAATTACAAATATGCTCTGCAGTGCTGGTTGTGATGGATTAAAAATAAAAAAATTCCCCAGGAACGTTTCTATATTTTGTGTAGGTGAATGTCAAATAACTCTAAATGTAAAGAGCAAGTTCAGCTTTTTCCAAAACCTGAATGTGCAATCTAGATGTTTAATTTTTGTAAAAGTCACATGGATCGATGCTAATAGTAGATGCATGCAGAAAAAGTAAGAGTGCCTTCCAGGAAAAGCCATTTAACAAATAAGGAACTGAAACTAATAGGTACAACAATATTTTACAGTACTCAGAGAGCTCTGATTTTTCATACTGCATAGGTAATGTAACCACTAGGAAAATAAATGTGTACTGACTTGCAGAAGTGTTAAACGTTACATATGTGCTGATGCATTCCTGCATTTTTTTAAAAAAATAAATCTCAATGCTTCATTTCTTCCTCCAAAAGCACCTTTAGGGCTATCAAGAAGGATATTACCCTCAATTTGCTAAGTGGCCCCAGGACACCAGGAAAGCAGCTTGCAGGTCTAGTGATATGAGCTATTATCTCATGTGTGCCTGGGAAATATTTAGACAGAAATGCAATGAGCCTACATTATCACGACAGATGAACCTCTGAGCTTGTGGTATTCTGAATCCCAGTGCTAAAGTATCCTATAGCCAAAGCCTACAAGAGATAAAAGGCAGAAGCTGAACAGGTACAGAACTGAATCTTGGCGAATCAAGAACAAGAAATGGCAGCAAATTCTCACAGAAAAAGCAATGAGTGTGTCATTCCATGTGGCTCCAGTGGGGTTCAAACAGGGTGGTCGCTCAGCCAGGTTGGCTCCCCCTCTGCTCTGCTGCTGTCATTCTCCTCACATTTCTGTGCTGCATATTCCTCTTTCCTTTGCCATGAATCATTTCACTTCCTTGCCTGGGACAGATTTTGTAGACTCACAGAATGGTTTGGGTTGGAAGAGACATTAAAGCTCATCCAGTTCCACCCCCTGCCATGGGCAGGGACACCTTCCACTAGCCCAGGTTGCTCCAAGCCCTGTCCAACCTGGCCTTGGACACTTCCAGGGATGGGGCAGCCACAGCTTCTCTGGGCAACCTGTGCCAGGGCCTTCCCACCCTCACAGGGAAGAATTCCTTCCTAATATCAAGCTCTGTATATTCCTATTCTGGTGCCTGGCTGCCCTCAATAAGGTAGGCTGTGCAGGCTTATTCAACAGCACCTGCAGGAATGCCTCACCAGAGGAGCACTCACCTGAATGCCAAGATGTGACTCAAGCAGGGGAAACGTGCAGAAATCCAAGAACCAGCTCCATATATTTTTATGATGAAAGGCCATGGCTGACAGTGCTGAGATAGCCCAAAGCTCAATGAGACTCAAACCCATATACTTTAATTCTTGAAATAAATGTGCTTACTTGGGGCTAGAATCCTGCAAGAAACATTTCCTGTCCTCTAAGTAATAAGGAACAGAAATTGAATACAGGTGCACTCTGCAGGCTGGCCCTCTCTTGCCCTTTCTTGTTCAGCTCTTAGGACCACTGAGCAGCATTTATGCATCTACTCTACAATATGTTCAAAGTGTCAGCTTTTGCCAAATTATCATATAAATTCACTACTGGTAATGGACATTATGTGCTCATGACTCTTTCTGAAAGCTTTATAATTATTTCTGTATTTCAATTAGGAATGGACTTACTAATTTATTCTTTGTCTGCAGATTCTTCTTTTGATTTTGTACTCAAACAGCAGAAAACACTTCATATGAAAATCATTCAGACAACAAAATTTCCCCCACTTGGGAGTTTAAAAACCTCCAGTCTCTGCTTTGGCTTCATTTTGTGCAAAAACAGTGGCTTTCCTGACATTTAAAAGCTCTTCTTTAGCACAGCCCTTATCCAAGCCCATTTTCTTGGGCTCACTGCTCTGCTAAAAGAATGACAAAAGATACACAGCTTTTACCATTTAAAGAGAAAGACAAGGTGAAAAATATCTTGAAACGTTGCTTTTTATAACACTTTTTTTCCTCCCTATCATCTTAACATTTACTTTTTTAAATGACAAAAATCATATTGGCACACCAAGCCAGTCCTGCAGCCCCGGTGCTCAGGGCCATCACCAAAGACTCTCAGTGTTTTGCACACACAGCAGCACCTCTGCCCTTAAATTCACCAAACAGATTTTTTTTACACCAGAGTGTTCCAGCTGGACACAGCCTGTGACTTTGTGTCACTTATGACCACGTGGAGACAGGGTAATTCTCCCAGGGTTTCCAAATGGCACCCACTGTAATTTATATTGGGCCCTCAGGCCGAGTATTTCGGAGCTTGTATCCAAAAGGAATTCATGCCCTGGCTCAGTCTATTGCATCAACTCTACATTCTTTCCTGAGGGAAGCTTTCCAAGCTGCTGTTAAAGACTGCATTAATCTAGAGACTTTCATCTGCTCTAGCACTTGCTGTGTCCCTGTTATAATATCTACAAAGTTATTATTTTTGCTACGACATCGGGACACTTTTTGTAGGACCTGGAAGAATTTGAGGTCACGTTAAATGTCAAGCCACGAAAACAGAGACTGTTCCATGCCAGCCTTTCCCTATATGAATTTTAAATATAAATTGGAAAGGGTTGGGGAGCGTGGGAGAATGTGTAGCTTTATTTCTTACGTCTCAGAGTCTCCAAGATCCCTCACAAACACGCTTTATAGGGTGGGAGAACTCTGAGACAGTACAATAAATCAGCAGAGCTATAACCATAGAAACAGGCAACCCTGCTGCTCTCCCTTTAGTGTGTACGTGGCAGAGGCACCAGGCATGAGCAGTGCAGGTGTTGCAACAGCTGGATGGCACCAAAAGGCAAAAGAGGCTCATTCTCCTCCTCCGTTGGCGTGGTCATCCCTGGGACTCAAGAGGGAGAGGCTTGGTTGCCAAGTCTAGACTTAGAATGGCAATTGGCATGTTAAAGCCACTGCTTAAAGTTTTAAGAGCTTTAAATATTAAATTGGTTCAACTCGCATCACACCCTCACAGTTATTGCTGTAGAAATTTTAATGTGTTTCAAGCAGCAAGTTGGCTCAAGAGTTTGCCATGTTTCTCTCAGCAGCTCACAGGCCACCAGTCTGTGTCTGGAAACAAGAGTCACCTGCTCTAATGAACCACCCTGGGTACAGGACTCACACAGTTATTACCAAAAAAGAATGTCTGCAGATATGAGGGAAAAGTCTGCTCCTCCTGCTATTTATCTAAACAATCAGTGCTCGTGGCTCACATCAGCAATCTGTCAGACTACTGAGCTTTGTGCTCCTGCTGAGCCAGAGGCTGGACTAGATGACCTCCAGAGGTCACTCCAAACCAGAATTATTTTATGATTCTATGATAAACTCAGTACTCATCGGAGACAGAAACAGTAGCTACAGGGAAGTATTTCTGATACTGTGTCTTTTACAGCAAAATAATAGATGCTGCCTAACTTGACAGTCACAATTTGTTGCTGAAGTTTTAAATCCTGACATTTATAGAGCTCCTGTAAGCACTCCAGCAAGTCATCCCTTGATATCAGCTCAGGGAAAGGAGAAACCCTGGTTCCTTCTGCACTGAGAGTGGGTGCATAAATCAAAGCACCTGTGATTGTTGTGACAGCTTGCCAGAGGTGAACTAAACTCTGAATGCAAACTTTGCTATTTTAAATGAAGTCAGACAACTAACAATGAATTATAGCTGGGAAAGTTAGATTTTCTGAGACAAAAGACCATCTATTGTTCCTCTAGATCACACAATGTAAGTAAAGTTCATGCTAACATGGCAAAAAAGCCACTCTTCTGTCTAAAATCCACAAAATTTTTCCTCATATAAACTATATTCTTCGTATTTTCCTGCATCTTGAAAACTAGACCTGCTCACACAGGTCCTCTGATGCTCCTCCACTGAAGAGGAACATCAGAGTAAGTGGCTTCTCAAGATGTGTTTTCTCATGCTGATATTCAGGTAAAAAGGCCTCTTGTTACCAGAAAAGCTAAAGTCACAGTTGAATATGCACAAAGTGAGTGACAAACCACTGAAGAAGCACAGGTTTAGTGTGCTGAATGACTGCAGAAACAGCTGTGTTATATCATGTCTACAAGTGTTCATATTCTGTACATCCCAAAGCCTCCAAAGGCATCTGCACAGTGCTCAGAAAGAACAGAACACAGGTATGTTGCAAGACTTTGTACAAAAGGGCTTCGTTTTAGATCTCCTTTAGCTGATTCTTCTACCAAATAAATGTTACAGAAAACAGTTAGGACAGCCTAGCTTCATCAGCACCAACGATAAACTCCTATTTTCTCTCTTTAATGGCTTTTACAAATTATTTTAACATTCAATACCAACTGTCAAAGCATGCACAGTTAACTGCCCACAGTATTTATTTTTTTTTTAATTTTCTGATGTTTGTACTCAACCACTGTGTGCCACGTTTTGTCATATTTATTGTCCACACCAGCGGTGGAACAGAAGATTTATTCTAAGTGAAACATTTCAATTTCATCCCTGAACTCTAACAGTACTTTTCCTATGTATATCTTTCTTCAGGGCAATACTGCAGGAATGGGTAAAGCATTTAAGAACACTTTTTTTCCTTTGCTCAAAACTTCCCCAGGGGTGTTCACAGTGTGGACCAAAGTAGCCTGTGAGGCCCCTGACAAAAAGCTGCAGGGTCTGCAGGTCCCTTTGGTGTTGCACAGAGCTAAACAAATGGTGGCCAAACACATAATAACAGCCAGATGTAACCCAGAGAGAGTGGTTTTCACCACAAATATTAATGAAGTTTTCACTTACAAGTTCTTCACATCGATGATTCCTCGAAAGGCTTTTCTAGGGATTCCTTTTATCTGGTTTTCACTCAGGTCCCTGAATAAGGGAAGAGGGAAAAAAAATACGCTGTATTAACAAAGAGAACATATTTCTCAAATCTGCATGAGATAATGGAACATCCACGTGCTTGGAAAAGTAGATGTTTCTGGATTTGATACACCGCATGATGTTTTCAATTTTCTTTCACTCCTCTAGAGGTCTGTGGAATGAGCTGAAATGACTTCACAACAAAACCCACCAGAATTCGTGATACCAGTGACAGAACTTCTAGAAAACATCCCTCACATGTGGTCATGACACTGGCCCAATGCAGGATTTGCTGTCAGAGTACCTGCAGCCAATCCTTGTGCCTTGGAATTGCAACCCTGTAGTGCAAATGAAATTTTCTCAGCATTCTCCTGTTGGTTTACTGACTGCAAAAATACTTGGCTACCCCTGCTCAGATTACAGTCTCTTATTTGAAGTTAATATTCAGGAAAAACATGACAATCATTCTCTTGTAAGCTTTGTAAATTCACAGTGAAAAGATGTTAATCCACCACATTAAGAACCCCACTGCATTGTGCATCAATGGCAACAACTGAATTTTTAACCTTGCTTAAAAAAACCAAACAACAACCAAAACCAAATAACCAGCAGCAAGTCAAAAAGCCTTTCTAGTACTAAAACATTACAAATGTTTCCATTTAAATTGTTACATCTTCATTGTGAGTTCAGGTTATAGTTTCCTGTCACCCAACCTGCATTCAGGTGCTTTTCCCCTTTTTGCACCATAAGTATTTCCAAATCTGCAACCCTCCAGCAGTGCAGGTGGAGGCAGGAAGGAGGGCATCAGGAATGGGAGGGAGATGGACACAAACCCAGAAAGCTGGGATGTTTTCATGCTAAGGAAGAGCAGCACTCACCCTGATTTCCTTGCTGGTGCCCTGTCAGCAGGGAGGAGAGGGAGCAACTTCAGCCCAGTTTAGGTTACAAAGTCAGGGGTAAGAAGGGGACAGGAGGGCAGATGAGTGGGAAAGAAAAATATAAGGAATGAGCAAATGGAAGGCAGGGATGGCTGGACAAAAGGACAAAGAAAGGTGATACTGCAGCCCAGGGAATTACACAGTGCATCGTTGGGGGTGACTGTGTCCCTGCAGCACACAAGCCCAGCATTTTGCCCCCTTTTCAGAAAGAAACTCTGGATTTCTAATAACTATTAAGAGGGAATGGCAGGAATCTGTACTCACCCCCAGACACTCTTTTCTGTAAGTACATTTAGTGTTGCAGCAAGCTCCCTTTCTAGCCTCCCCCAAATTGGTTTTATCAAATGAGAGGCCAGAAATCAGAGCCTGTCACAAAAGCCCACATTGACACTGTGGGTCAAGATGTGTCACGCAGGCCTTTCTTCTGCTTTCCATCAGGCAGATAAGAAAAAAAGGGGACTATGTCCTTGTCATGGGACTAATTCAATTTATACCAGTCATGCAGTCTACACCAAATTCTCAAAGTAGCCACAATTGTCCATTCAGACTATCACAAACAAAAATGTGCTGCTGGATACAAGTCCCTTTTTCAAGTCAGATTAAAATTCTTTGTGACCTTCACAATTTGTTTAACACTGATCCACACTCTGACCTCTCCTTCACCTCCCCTTTATTTTGCCAGCAACAAAATATTAGTTCTTTTAAAGACAGACCTTCAACCCAGACAAATGATCTGGCAAGCCAGAGAAAGGAAAGGGTACTTCAGCCCCAGAAGAAGGAAGTCTTATGCTGAAGACTGATTTCATGACGGGGAGTCACTTTGGTGTGACAGTGAGGCACAGCAGAGCCACAGCCAATGGGAAGAGCGTGACAAAATGGCTTAGGAAGGCAAAAATTAGTCAGATCTGAAAGGAAGAGGCACGCAAAGCAGAACAAAAAGGGCTTGAAAAAGTAGAACTGTGTGGTCAAAGAAAACCACACTAAATCCGCCAGCGTCTCAAGTTGCATTTGTCTGGCATTTTATTGTGCATTATTTCAAATCATGTTTAAAAATAAGTTAGGTTTAAAAGTTGTTTTTTCTAGCATTACTGTGTTCTAAAAGGGCTAATTTATGTTTTTGCTTTCTGCTTTTTCTTTATGCTCAACTCTCAACCTGCAGTCAGCAAAACCAGGGGACTGTAGGAAGTTCATCCATTTCCTATGAAAACCATTCTTGTAAACTGTATTATTTTCACTTTCTATTAGGCACTCTCCTCTAGGTACCAGTAGTGCATAAATCTCTCTAGTGGGCTGAAGAACTACCAGCCTTGCATGGCCCTAATGACACAGCATGGAGGAAAATTCACCAGTGCATATTTGGTTTTCTTTAACTGCCTTCTCACAATTATAATCATCCCATTCTGAAGAGGCCAGGGAAAGTGTTTCTCTCTGCTTCCTGATACTGTGCCAAACCTTTGTTAAGCATCTTTCATAAGCAAGCAAACCCCAACGAGGCTCAGCCTGGGCACTTCCCAAAATTTGCTCTGAGAAAGCAGAAGGCTGTTAACAAGCAGCTTGTCTACTGAGTTTTACCTTAAATTTCCAGCTTTTCACTCCCTACAGGCAAAATGAGAAGCTCACACTGACAGTATGTAAAATAAATATTAGTTATTCATAGTAACTGCAGAAAACCGGGTGAACAGAGGTGAGGCTAAAACAAAACCCTTAAAAAAAAGAAAAAATATTGCAGTATTCAAGAAAAAATGAACACATCTGAAGAAAAATAAATTATGATTGCTAATACATTTCCTATTTCTTAGGCAGAAGTTTCAAACTACCAAACTCTGTAATAGAAGGCAAGTGCAATGCATGGGTACATGACATATCCTAAGGAGGAAATCTGAAGAATTCCAGCTTTAAAGAAGAAAAGACTTCCAAAAATCCCCCCCTAACATGCAGTGTTAGCTGACCAAAAGCACTTGACCTAAGGACAAACTAAAATGTGCCAGTCCATCAGCATCACCCTCCTTCACAAAGGTTCCTCTGTGGAGAAAGCAGTGAGCCCAACACAAAGGAAACACCTTCATGATAAAATAGACACATTGAGAGAAGTGAATGTTTTGAGAATAAATTACTCTTCCTGTTATTTTGATAAATATGGGCAAATCTCATCCAGTTTAATCCCCAGGCAGAGCACACTGCACAGAGATCCAGCAACCAGCCACTGCCTCAGCACAGTGACCCCCTGGCTCCCTCATCCAGGTTTCTGATGGAAACACTCTTGGAAAGGCCTGGGCAGCGATCCCAGAGGAACCAGAGAGGGGAACAGCACAGCAGGCAACAGTACTGGACACGTTCAACCAAGAGCTCCCCCAGCCAGCACTGTGTGCTGAACCCCCAAAGGAAGCAACATCCTCCTTTCTGAGATGGAGAAATGGAGCCACAGGGGTATTAAAGAGCTTGGACTTCGAGTGTGCACAATCAGAGCTGTGGGATCTAACAAAAGCCAGCAGCTGTGGCTCACGTGCCCTCCCAGCACAGCAGACCACACGTCAGTCCAACCCAGCCTCGAACAGGAGTTGGCACAAGTCAGTACATTTTATTTTTTTTAGTTTTTATTTTAATTTTGCTAAAATGCTTTGGACACAGATTAACTCCCTCTGCAAGTCTAATATTGTTTTCCTGATCTTCAAATGTGCATTGGAAGAGCCTTACTGATAAAAGCATTGCAAAAGGGGGAAAAAAAAGCACCCAAAAGTGCTGACGTTTCCTAAGTGCCTCTGCAGTCTTTGCCGTAGTGCTGGTTTTAGCTTCCTGCTTTAACACTGCCTATTGCATCCCAAGTGAAAATGCAACTCTCCAACAGAGCAATAAAATACATTAAGACCCTTTTTTTATTATTTCGCCAGTGACAGAACATAAATCAGTTAATTGGAACACAGACCCTGCGAACATTCATAAAATTAGTGTCTTCATTTGAACTACAGATTTAAAACATTAAAACAGCTACTTTGATACAACCTGCAAAGCTCCAGTGGTGCTGGAAACACCATAGATTATATGAAAATCAAGAAATCAGCAGTGATAACATTATACTGAGTCTTATGCCTAATCTTGCATATGCTTGTCTCCCCTTTCAAATACAAACAAAAAACCCCCATTCTTTGAGCACTGACAAATTATTTTCCCAATCTTTTTTGACACAGAGATTCTAAAATTTTAAAAGACTGTTTTTGCACAACTGCCTGAAAACCAGCTTAAGAAGTATTTATTGTGGTTGAACACTACTCTTTAATTATTTCTCCCGCCCAAATGGGCTAACAGAGATCACACTGCAGTGTTATCCCATAAAGAACTAGGCTTGCCTTTAATGTCTAAAGAGTTTAGTACAAAGACTTAAAGAATAGTCCCCAAGAGCAAATGCTTCACAACCCAGTATGTATCTTTCCCAGTATGTTACTGCATGTTGATTCCATAATAAAACTGCAAACTCACAGAGTTAACCATTAACACATGGAACCAATGGTTTAGCTAAAATGAAGGACAAATCCAGAATAACTAAGCTGATTCCTTCAAAGTACCTTTTAGCTTGTCCACCATTCAATTGCTTCTTGCAATAAGAAAGAAGAGCTCACACACAACTCTCTGTAGCAGTCTCATCCCGTGATTAAAATAAAATAAATAAAATAAAATAAAATAAATAAAATAAAATGTTTCAGAGATTTTGTGCACTTAAATTCATTGACTGTTCTTCAACCCAACTTTTCTTTACAACTGGACTAAAACCAGACTGAACTACTCCACTAAAGGTCACATACTTAACACAATCTGGTCACTGCAATTTGTCTCATTAGAATTAGTTTTAATTTGTACAACATGTTACACATAAACTCTATCCTACAATGTTTTACTGAATTAAGTAACACAATTAAGGAGCTAAAGAGTAACAGATGGGGAAAATTAGAGAGTATAATCCAAAGATAATAGGTATCTCTAAGTAACACATAATAAAAGATAAGCAAGTCAATGAAGTGAGGAATGATACAGCTCAGCTTTTTCATAGAGCAAGAGCTGGAGGGAAATTCCTACAATCAAAGAAACAGGGCAAAGGAATGAATGCTGGAAGAAGAGTCTACAAGAGAAAAAAGGGTAACATGAAGGGGTAAAAAGACCAAGGAATCCACAGGGGGGAAAAAAGAGAAGTTTACTCCATTATATCTATAACAATTCCAGCACAGAATATTAATATTCATGATGTGTTTTTCTTTTAACCAAATGCTTGGCACTCCTAAGGAAGCTTTTTGTCTTGCAGAGTTTCTATTACAATCCCCAACAACTTGCAGTGCCTCAGACCTTGCTTAACCTCAAGCACAGCACAGGCAGCATCCCTGCACCAGCAGCAGAAGGGCTGCAGCACAGATCCCCTTCCAAGGGCTGGGATTTCTTCTTGCCCATCAATCCAACGCTGGGAGCAACATGACAATTCATCTGGTCACATCTCCCAGGCAGCTCCAGCCCCTGCCCTCGGGGAGCAGAAGGATGCAGATCTGTCTCTGCTGCAAGGAGGGTGTGCTTACCGAGGCTGCTGTGCCTTAAAGGCATGGTAAGACTGAGCCAAGAGAGTAAGGACCGTGCTTGAGGTGTGTAAGAAATGCATCTGGAGCTAAAGCACCAGCACATACAAGCTCAAGGATGCAGATGTTGAAATCAGGTGAAAACAGGCTCTGTAAATATTTCCACCACGTTTGGTTTCTTTTTGTACCACATTGAGCTACCATGTCATTTACAGCAAAGAACAAAAGGATTTTTCCTGCTCTGCCAAAATTGCATGTCAGCTTTGGAATTATTTTTTGTTTTACCTAAAACTAATATTGAACATTTTCAACAACTAAATGTTATTCTTACCTAGGAATTATTGTCCTAAGTATTTCCAAAACTCGTCAGTATTAAATTTTCCCTGTCCTCCGAATGGATTAACAAATAACTGAGTTAGCTGTTAAGGACAATTTAGAAACTTTGAGCCTTGTAAATATGCAAGGTAAGTTCAAGATATTTATCAACTTCCAGGTGGGAAATGCATTGCCCAAATCAGCTCACTCCAACAGTAATTAGAACAAGCTGTGGCAAGTCTGACACTCATCAGCACCTCTGTCCTCAGGAGGGCTTTATGCCCTCAGTGAAGCAATGGCTTTGCTCTTTCTGGAGGTTCAGTGTAAAAAATGGTATTTACTGTAAAGCAGCACTTCCAGCTCTCTGTCTGAAGGAAAAATGGATAAGTGTTGTTGCCCATGGGCTACAAGGCAAGAGCTTAAGAACAACGGGATTGTAGAGCATTACTCTGTGGAAACTTGGCATCACTGCTGATTTTCTTAAAAGGAAAAAAAATTTCTTCCTACTCCTACTGCACTAAGAGTGAAGATGGTGACAGGCTCTGAGCTCTGCAAAACAAGAGCAGGTCCTGGGGATGTTGTGTGCCCTGAACAAAGCAAGGTGGTTGTGTTTTTGCTAAACACGATACAGCTGGCTATCAACCCGTGCTCTGGGAGGCTGTTGGGAAAACTCTAGTTTTGTTTAGTTTGTTTTGAGGAGGGAACGTAGCTAAAATATTCCAATTAAGCCAGTCCTCGCTGCTTTCACACAGTCACGCACTACTGCACAAGCACTACTGCTGAGCTTCCAGAGGATAAACACCACGATTCCTTTGCTGATCCAGTTTCACTGCGAGGTGAGAGATGTTAACTCTACACTTCTGCACCTCACCACTTACCCAAAGCTTCCCGTGGCCTAATTAACCCCAGTCACACACACATGCTTTAGTCGGGAAGAACAGGACACTGAGCAGAGCCTGAGCTCCTGGGGGGACCGTTCACAAAGCAATCAAGGAGGAAAAAGATCTGAGCAACAGATAATTATTTTAGCATCGTCTTCCACCTTCTCCAAGGACAAACTGAAACCCATCTGTTAATAAAGACCCTACAGATTCATGACTTCTGTCCTGACACAACTGCAGGGATGGCACAGCACATGCTCAAGTCTTTTAAATGTTTGAAAGAACAGAGGATAGACGTTTGTGCACACTTCATTAGAGGTTTTTAAAATTCTTGGTTGTTTCAAAAAAACCAACCAAACAACAAAACCCCCTCTGTTTCACTGAATTAGACACAGTGTTACAACATTTGTCTATCAATGTACCCAAGGAAAATAGAAAAGAAATTACATCTATCATAATATCTCTAGGAAGATTAGTAAATATTTTTATATGATTTTAAGTGAACTGTAAAACTAATCTGTGCCAATGCCCAAATCAAAGGCATGTTTATGACTTTTACAGTTCTTCCTCCCTCCTCCTGCCATTTCCAAAATGCCAAGCAAATAGTGATCAGACAGCATTTAGGAGACTCTGATTTTACAACCACCCATCGTGAGTTTTCATTTTAGAAAGCAGCATCTGTTTTGTCTTCTGGAACACAGGCAGTGAAAGTGAAATTTGTCCTCCCAAGTCTTCATACTCAACTTTGAATATGTCAGGGAGAAGGAACAGGAGAGTAACAACCAGTGGGTTCAGGAGAAACCCTTGAAGAGAAGCAGCCTACTAGAAATAAGATAAGGCTTCTGACTAACAAATGATAAGAAGACTGTTTATTAATGTTAATACTTTCTGAAGTGGAAATGGAGCTATATGGAGACTCTGCTATTTTAACCTAATTTAAAAAAAACAAACTGGTTTTATACTGTTGACCTGTTTTCTGGTTTATACCTTTGTCTGTTGATCTGTACTGGAAAGAAATGCTGTGCATTTGCAAATTCTAAACTACACTAGGCAATAGTACCCTCCTCTCATCTCCACAAAGCAAAAATGAGCCCCTGGTTATGCCCTGCTTGAGCACTAAGCTAAAAGATATCTGCAGTTTATTGTACATAATTTATTATATATTTTTGATATATGATGAGCTCTTATTTTAGAAGATAAATGTGTGAATTCATAAAGTATAAAACATGAGCTAATAACCTGCACCATCACTGGATAACTGATCAACATCTGAGGCAAGGTGCTCTTTTGAATGATCTTTCCTGACCTAACCCTGCCTTTGTTAACGATGAATATTTTTATAGTAAAGAATTTTTTGCTCTTTACTGACATATTCGAAAAAAATCTCCCTGAACATTACATTTTTGTGTAACTAACCATCACAGTGTAGAATTAAAATGATAATCATAACAGTGTTTATGTAATTCAGGCTATGATCCTGTACTTTAGCTAAGAAAATCAGACAGTTTTCACAGGAGTAAGTAGCAATTGCACATATAAAAATCTAGGTTTTATTTTTAACAACGTTGAAGAGGCCATTTATTTAATTTGTTTGTGTGATCACCGTGGACATTTCTGTGGCTGTACAAAAAAATAATAAACATTTTAGAGAATCCATGGATACTAAAACCAACTACAGTGACATTCAATTTATTCCAGTGAGGTAAAAAGTTATTTGCATCCCCTGCAGTGAGAAGAACAGTTCACAGCTCAAGCCTGGTTATCAAGGGAGGGTTATTCTGTTCAGTGGTAAAAAGTGCCCCAGTATAAAAGAGGCACATCAGTGCTTTAGCTGCAATATAAGTTTTAAAAATAAATTATAATATTGCAGTGGTATTCAGCAGACTGTACTCCATGAACAACTGTCCCTTCTTTCTTTTATAATATTTTAGCTTCTTTCTTTCTTTCTTCCTTCCTCAGCTTCACCTTTATATATCTTTCCTGCTATGGATCATTTAGTCCCTGAAAGTCCCTGTGAAACACTGCAGCAGAAGATACACTTCAGATGGGTTTGTAGCCTTAATTCATTTTTCTATGAGGATATGACATCCAGATTTATTAGACCAAGATGTAACACCACAAAGTGGTTAACTCTATTGGGGATGCAGCTCTATTGCAAGATGCAACTGTTTAAGTAACACCAGCTTCTCCATTTTACAGTAGGATCCACAAAGCCACGAGCTATCCAAGGATTTCTGAGCAGGTCACCCTGACCATTACAGCTGCATGAGTCCTCCACAAACCTCATTCTCCTACTTTATCCACACTTATAACAAAGACTCACTGAAACACAACCTGATAATTTCTTTTTTTCAATGACTATCCACTCAAGAATCCTACTCCATGCACAGGAAGTTTATCATTCCATAGTGCTGTGATTTAGAAAAGGGCATTTAAATAGAATGTAAGTATTTTAAATACAGAAAATGAAACTAAAGTGCACTAGTAGAACAAAGGTGCTAACACGACACAGATCTAAGCCAAAATTACATTTCAGCTAATGAATTTATCTTCCAAAAAAGAAGCTATACTTGCAATCATGCAATTCATCCTACTGAGGGTTTTCTTATGTTAATGTTGTGGTAGATCATCCACCAAGGACCCAAACTTTTATTGAAAACTCAGCTAAAATGAAGACAACTCCCAAGAATTAAGACTGTCCCTAGGACTTCATTGCCACCTACAAACCAGCCTGGCCTGAACAAGTCACAAGTCCCTGAAGCCAATAAAACACTCCATAATGAAAACCTCCAGATCCTGCTTGGAAAACAAATTCACCTTTTATCCCCCAACACCCAAAACACTCATAGGGAGACCTGAGTGAATGGTTTACGGTAACTCTCAGAGACTCTTGTGGCACATTTTGAGCTTTATTCCCCAAATGCCAAGGAAACAAGGGCACTGCTCTGATTCATCAGCAAATGCGCTGCTCCAGCCATCCACGGCAGGATTTATTTGCATAAAGCCACTTCCAGAAATGAGCTCGGCTTCCCTCCGGCTCCCTGTCAAGCACGATGCTGAATTTCAGATTGACAATGTCAGCTCGGGAAATGAAATCAAATTAAATGTAAAAAAGCTGACCAGGGAGAGGGAGGAGTGCCTCCTGCACAACAGACCCCAGGGGAAGCAGCAAAAAGTCTACACGTCGCTGTTTCATTGTTGAGGCACTCTCAAATTAAAGAACATCAGATTCCAGAGTGATTTGATTTCATCACTGCTGGGAACGATGATGACTTTCTCTAAAGTCCACTACAGTTATCTGAGTCTCCTGGAGAAACTCTGTCCGACAATAACTCCTGACTTATTATCCCCAAAGTTTTTTCAATTTATGACACCTCTTTAGGCAAGCTTTTGAAAAAACAATTAGCTAAGGGGGTGTCATGTGTCATATGACACGAACACTTCTATCTTATCAAAAAAGGAAATTTAACTTCATTATAAGACTTGGAAAGTTTACATTCTGATATTAGTTATTCACATCATTACTTCCAGATGTCAAACAGAAAACCGACAATCAAGAGACTAAAACTTAAGAGTCAGTCAAAAAACACGCAAGAATTTCTGCATCACAGTTCCATACACAAAGGTTTTTGTTAGGCTCCAGAAAGGAATTCATGGTGGAATCTGTTTTTATCCCAGCTCAGATGCAATCGCTTTCTCCTTCTCTGAACAGTTAATTTCTGGAAAGACAACTCTATGTCTAACACAGAAAGTGGTTTTCTAACTCAAGCTATCCCACCCTTTTCAATTATGATATAGATTATATACAACTATAACACATATGGTTCCAATGCTGTTTCTAGTTTGCACTCTTTGTTCAGTCTTTCTAAATCACAGAACATAAGAATGATAGAAAAGAAGAAAGGCAAAACAAATACTAAATGGTAGGGTTGGGATGCATTACCAACACTTTACCAAACACAGTAATACAACAGAAGTACAGTTTTACATATATTAAACATTTTCAACTTTCAGATGTAACACACATGCTTTGATTAGTAATATTAAACAAGAGGCAAAGTTTATTTCTTCATATATGAAGCATATTTGGAAGTATTAAAAACACTATACATGTGTCTTCTTTAGAAGGTTCTACATTAATGCAAAAATAGGAATTAAACCAAGTATTTTCAGTAAATGCTGACATAAGCTAATGGAAGACAAAATTCACTGTAAGACAAAGGAGATTATTCCTTCAGCTTTTCTCCTGTGCCTGGTAATTAGAAACATTTCAACCAGGTCAAAATCACACATTACAGGAAAATGTCACTGTCCTGTTCCTGCAGTAGCCCAGCAGCAACCACTACTGATTATTTTAATAAATTCTGTACATTATTCCATATGCTGCCTCCCCCTGGGTTCACAGGCGGATTTTGTCACTTTGTATGGGGGGTGGTGTCTGTCACACAGAGGTCAGCAAAGACTCTCACAGAAACCTTCCACTGAGCCACTGACCCCAGGCTGCGGTCATGGGATGTTCAGCAAGGACCCAGCAAGGGCCCAGCCCAGCACAGCTGAGATTTTAAAGAGAAGGGAATGACCAAGAGGATGTGCTCTTCTTCTCTCTGTTTTAACTCACTGCCTTTAAACCAACCCCAGGACGTGTGAGAGGGGAGCAGGAAGGAGCCCAGTGCCAGCCAGCAACGCCTGCGAGCAGGAATTCAGGAATTGAGGGCTCTGGCACATGAGCACTTGCCTCTGCACCAGAGGTGTCAGTGTTTTCAGCAATGTCACAGTGCCCCTGACTAAAGAGATGGGAGCATATTTACACAGAACAAGTTCTAAGCTGACTGAACAAACTATTAATATTGAATTAAGATTTTCTTTGCCTTGCAAGCGTCTCCTTTGATTATCAAAGCCAGGCATTCTTTTAAAGATGCAGTATTATTTAAAAACACACTTTATTTTTTGCTCTACTGTGCTGAAGCCTTAAAATGCAGATAAGAGGTAGGATGAAGCAGTATCAGTGGACTGCAGTGGTACCTGAGGGAACTTGCTTCCTTCAAAGGCCATCTGCCCGTTATAGAAATAGCACAATGCCACAGGGACAGCAGGGTTTGCTTATCAGAGCAAAATAGTGACATGGATCTGGGACTGAGACTTGGGACTACATTTCTAACAGGGGGAGGTTTCCACAGTGGTCAAAAGTCACTCACTCATGTAGAAATCAGCCAGCTCTGTCTGAGGAGACAGAGCTCGTGGGGGTGGCTGCAGCTGGGAAGGGCTGAAGGAGAGCTGTGCTTTGGGCTGAGACATGGAACACACGAGAGCTGGGCACACTCATCAGTGGCACACTGATTTTAAAGGTAATGTTTAAAATGTCTCTGTGGGTGACCTATGATCCTTTACAGACACTGATAAACCCTAACTGGGCAAGTGTCTCACAGTTTCTCTGCCAGTGAGGGAACAATTCAGGCAACAGGGAAAACACCCATTTGAGTGTGTCCACTCCTAATCCAGAAGAAAGGATTTCTGATGTGCCTGTAAGAATGAAGTCACAGAAACCAAACAGATCCCAGGTTTTTTGGTTGCTGGTTTTTCTCTAGCTGGATAAGCAAATCCTGCCTGCCCAGGGTGCTCAGGAGCTTCCTGCCCCGGGATTTTCTGTGCATCCCACACTCCTACACCGCAAGCATCTTTGCTACCATAACATCAAATTTCAGAGCACACAGTTAATGTCCAAATGGCAGAGTATATTGATTCTCTGCCCATCCCCTAGTATCTTAAGTTTACCCAGAAGACTATTTTATTTAATTAACTTGGTGCTTTATTAATATAAATATTCCACTATTGATCATAAGAGAAGCTGACGCATGTTTGAGTCAGGCATACATCACATCCACTTAATGGAGCTCCACTTAGGAGAGTAGTTGGCTCTAAATCAAGGTAAATGGCAGCAAGTGCTCCTTTGGGATGACAGGGCTTAGCTGAATCTATAACATTTTTACGGAGCTGGTTTTTTTAAAAGCAGCAAACGTATGGAAATTAGATATGGAAATGGTCTCTCCTTGCACGTATCAATTAAGCATGTCAATACCTTAATTAAATTGCTCAACTTAATGAGATTTATACCAATGAATATGTTTTATAGTTATAATAGCTTTTTTGGCTACTGTTCAAGATGTCAAATAAATTGTGAAAAGAGGATTAAAAAAGTAGTAATTGACATTCTGAACTGAAGCCAGTATTTTTTCCCCTCATTTTTTCCCTTCATTCATGTGATTTTGGAGAACATATAAATAAAGTAATGAACCTTGTAATAGCTTTGCTTTTAAAAATGTCTTTCTTTCCCAGTTCTAATCCTTCTTATCAAGTTCTCTAAGTGGCACACCATTTGAATTAAGAAGCACTTCAACCTAAATGATTATAGGGCTTTTTCCCCTTTGAGGCTCACTATGATGCCTTTCCTCCAAGTGAAAAGGAAGCAAAACTTTTCTCTCCAGACATGCAATTACTATAAAGACTTCTCAATCAGACTGCAATAGTATAATGCCTCGAAGAGCAAGGACCTTACCCCACAAGCACAGGGACTTCTACTCCCAGCCTGGAGTGGTTCCAATTTTGAATCCACCATTTCTTGGGTTAGAGAGCAGCACTGCATGCTGCAGTTCCTGGCATAATTCCTGGCTCCATCCTAAATGTACTTCTGCAACCTTGACAAAGCCATCAGCTGGCTCAGTTCTCTTGCATATGAGAGCTGGGCTTCAGTGATCCTCGGGGGTCCCTTCCAACTCAGGATATTTTATGACAAGGAAGCTGTGCCTTCACAGGTGAGAAATACCTGCCTCCCATGCACAAATGAGTGTGTCTTCTCCACTGAGAAAGTGTCACAGAAGTGCCTTCCCTGCCACTGCTACAGAGCCCCCTCAGCAGGACTGCAGGTGACCAGACAACACAAAGGACCTTTTCCCCTGCCAAAAACAGGCTAAGGGAAAAGTTCTGTTCACATGGGATTTTCTATCGCTGCCTGGTAACAAATGCAGGCAAAGCAAAAACTATTCCAAGGGAGCTTAAAGTACAAAACCTCTAAGTATAATAAGAGCATTTATTATTTCTTCATCTTTCCTTTCAGCTGAACAGCTTATTGAATTTTATTACAAAAATAATACCCAGCTCAAGCTTTTGCATAACTTAAATTTCAGGTTCTTATATTTTACATTCGAGCTTCACATCAAGGAGATTTTGCCTGTAAATACTTTAACAACATATTTATTTTAGTCATTGTATGAACTGTATTGAATTTTGTAAAAAAACTCTTACTAAACTGTAATTAAAAGCCAAAAATGACTTGGCAGTGGTCATTCAGAACTAAGAAATGTAGCAGCTACATGCTTTTTCCTGTTAACCAATGTCTTACTTCTGGTCAGCTTCTTCAGACTTTCTCCACTCAAAAGTTACCAACAGTATTTTAAATTATAGACTTGAACCACAGTAAGAGACAAGCACTGTGCTTTGACTTTATTTCTCATCCTTATTAAATGTTTCTCTGCAGTGCCAATCTAATTTTTCTCCTTTATCAAAACATTAAATCGATTTCTTTAGCTGAATTCCACGGCAGCATCCTCTGTGACAGTGAAGGATAAACTCCAAGATATAAAGCAGTTTGTTAGGTTAAAAAAAAAAAATCTTAAGAACAATGGTTGAAATGTCAGGAAAGAAGAGAAGGAATAATTTGTATCAGCCTCATCCTACCTCACTCCACTATTCTTACAAATATTTAAGATCTGAACTGTTTTCAGTTGGTTAAGTGCAATTTGCTGTATTTAAAGCAGTGTTTTTCATGTATTGAAGTACTGTAATTTGAATAAAATAGAAAATAATTTCTCATTTGATTAGAGTACCCACTCTTTTCTTCATATAGGTCAACTCCAACCAATTGTTTTCTGTTGAAATGGCATTATTCTGCTTAGAGCACTCAGTTATAGCCTGGGATGTACATCCTGAACATCTCAGCAAACCACTGCACTAGAGCTTCTCATCCCTTTACTGTGGTAATCAACAGGGAAGGCTAAAAAAATACTGAATGCTGGTTTATTACACATTCCTAAATTTATACCTAATAAACTACATTGCAGGAAAAAACAACCCACTGCAACCAGCTGATGGCCTAAAGAAGATGTTATAAAACAAAAAAGTCAAAGGTTTGCCACTTGATTTATGTGCTGTGACCTCTCCACCAGCAGAGTCTCTTCATTACAGCACATGTGTGAACGTGGCTGATCTGCACCCCTTTTACACCTGAGCATAAATCAGAGACAGTGAGCTGGGCTATGGAATAATAATGCCTTACCCTGCTGCTTATTGGAGTGGTGGCTCTGCTCTCTCTGCAGCTGAAGAGCAGCTCTGGGATACTGCTCTTGCCCAGTTAAATGCAGAATTTGACAGATGAGCAAAGTGTCATCGGATTTGCCAAGAGCAGCACCAGTTTCTGTGCCGTGCTCTTGCTGCAGGTTTTGCCTGGGCAATGAAGAAAATGGCACCACTCTCACATAATATTTCTACAGAATGCAATTCATCCTTAATAAAGAAGTCCATCCTTTTCTTTAATGGTTGACTTTAAGCCCCAACATACTATTTTAAATACTGCTTCCAAACCTCAGGCCATAATGACCATGTTCTTTTTTCAACGTTCATATTGCTTTTTTTTCCCCTCCTTTTTCTGCACTGATGGCATTAGATTGGTTTGTTATCTCATGGTACATTCTCAAAATATGTCCCCTTCTTCATTTATGCCTAAATTTCATTCTCACAGTCATTCCTCAAACTGCAGGTACAAGGCTAATATTTTTAACTTAAAGAAAAACTATTAAACGTTGACTTTTGACGTTATTTAAGCCTAAACTTCAGTTCTTATAAAAATGGCTGACAGATGTGACATCTCAATACCTTGCTATTACAGACAGCAGTATCTACATGATTATCAGAACTTACTTAAAGTCTTAGCTTTCCTAGGGAATGTCAGAACCCGAGAAACAAAATATAAAAAATTGCCAGGTTATATGTTACTTTTTAACAGGCATTTATTTCCCAAGTTTTTCATCCTCTAAAAATGAAAAGCAGCAGTAGTTTCAGCTCTAGCAATACTGCAAAGAGAAGCTGAACCCCCTGGTAATTACTGAAGTGTTGCACATTTATGAATAACAGGGGGATTTCACTGGTTATGAGAGAATAAATTTAATTTTTCTTCACGGTACGTGCTCTAAACCAACCACAGAAGTTTGTTATAAAATGTGCTGTGTTCTTCTTGGAAAAGGATGCACAGACAGGCACATGTATTCAAAGAAAAGAAAAGCATGTAATCAAAAGACCTTATGCAGAACCAGACCATCAGTCATCCTTAACAGGGAAGTCAAATTAGGCTATTTAAATGTTTGACTGATTACAGGTAATCCTTTGAGACAAAAAGATTGTTTTTTCCTCGGTGTTAACGAGACTGAAGATTTGGGCAGCTGACTCCAAATCACAGAAACTACAGAATCAAAGCTAGAATGCCCTAATGAGTAGATTTTCCCTCAATACTGAAGAAGTTTTTCAGGATTTTTTTTTCTTTTTCATAAAAAATAAGTTACAGGGTTTTCTTTTGACAACTCAGAATGAAACTCAGCTGCTTAGATGCTCTCATGTTTTATGCCAGTATCTCAAAGGCAGTATTCTCTTAACATGACAAATGGCAGGAAACCCAGTTTTGCTGTAACACCACAACCCACAGTCCTGCAGAAGCACCAGAAAACATTTTCTGGGGAAGTTCTTCCAGTCCTTCCATGCCTCACATCACTCTAACCTAAAACTGCAAGCATCAGCAACGTACTTTTAAAAAAAAAAAAGACAAAGCTTATCCTCCTCTATTAAAAGATATCTTGAAAAAGCAAATGATGCTCTGTTTGCAAGTGCCTCCCTGGGTCTCCCTGGCCTCCCAGAGCACCACCACTCCCAGCACTCCCCAGCTGCTGCAGGCCACTGGAATTCAGGCCTCAGAATGGAACACTTCACTTTTAGAAACACAGAACACAGTTAATTTGACTTTAAAACCGGGCTTGCAACACTTTCCAAAAGAAATAACTGCTCTTCAAATAAAGCAGCACTACTGCTTTAATTAGTTGTTACTCTAAGTTTTACAAGATGAAGAGGTGTATTTCGCTTAAATGCCAAATTATTATTAAAAACATGCGTGTCAAGGGTGAATAATTAGAGAATATGTAGCCTGTGAATGTATTTATATTTAAAATAATAATGATGTTTCTTCAAATCTGTGTCATTATACAGAAAACAAAGTCACAGTAATAAACAGGTTTTTAACATGTAAAAACTTTCACTTAAGTTCTAAAATAGAAAAAAATTACAAATCTTGAATAAAAATAATATTTCTAAGTTGAAACTGATACTAAGTACTTTATTTTTAATCAAATCAGCTAAGATTAAGTGAGCCAAGGATGCACACAGTCAATGTCTGCAGGATGAGGGATTGATTTCATGTTTACTGATGTAGAAAGGAAGCAGATTACCCAGTGAGCTCCACCTTCCTGGGGGGTCTGCTCCCAGAACATGCCAGAGTTTCTCCATGTGTGACACGGTTACAGCTCTTGCCTACCTGTGCCAAAGTCAAACCCACCCTGCCTTACATCCCAACACCAGCACAGCACATCCAACCCGGGACAGCATTTATTTTCCACTTCAACTGGAAACTTTCAGCATTTGATCCAGAGTCAGAAGTGCAATCCCAGTCCTGCCCAGCTTGCATTCCAGCAGTTTATATCAGGGAACCTTAAAATTCAACACGTTGGTTTTTTTCAACGTGCAATAAAGAAGTTAGAAACCACTGAGCAGAGACATCTCATGGTTACCAGAGTCCTGCTTTCAGATACTCCTGGTTATAAGCCAAAAAGGGTTCCTTAGATGCCTTCAGCAGGCCTAAATTAAAAAAGGTTCAGCTCCTTCCATGAAAAATGCTAAAAAAAGAGCAACTAATTAAAGCAAGGTCTCTGTAGCAGCTTGACCTGCCACGTTCCAGGTCAGTGGGGAAGAAGGGGTCAGACTTTGCACTTCTGTCTGTCTGCTCACACTTTCTTCACAGGGCTTCTAAATGAAGCAAGGCTAAAGCAGGTGAACATGTTCCAAGGGCAAGGTCAGAGCACTCCAAACCCCCATGTGCTCCTGTTTAAAGGTGGGTTTTTAAGCTCCTGAGCTTTGCTGCCTCACGGACAGCCCCGGCTCAGGCACCTCCCTCAGCTCCACGGCTGCCAACAGTCACTTGGAGCAGGAATCCCATCATTCCAGGAATGCTACAAAGCCTCCAAAAGAACGAGGAAATGATCCCTGTGCTGCAGGAAAAGGTCTTTTTGGTGGTAGCTGCAGGAGAACAGACCACAGGTGAAGTTTGCTGCTTGGGTGGTGGCAGCTTTTCTTTTCTCTCCCTCCTTTGTTTTGAAAGGGAAAACACGAGTCTGTAGGGGGTTCACAATTGCTTTTTCAGCTTGGCACGATGACAAAGGTTGGCAAGCCTCATTTCCAAAGGCAAACTTTCTTTTCTCAGAGAAATGAATGATTTTCAGGTGACTTTACATTTGAAAGTAAGATTTATCCAATATGACCTTTAAAGCCTCCATCCTTTTGCCAACACTGCCACGGCTCAATGAAATCTCAGTGGTCAACTTTTATTGTTTTTATTTGCAGCCTATTCTATTAAGAAAACAATGTACTTTCTAAAGCCTGAATGCCTACTATCTTTGTGGTTTTAATTTGCTGACACTGTCAATTTTTTGGGTCTTCTAATCATTTATCAAAAAAATTATTGTTTCATTCTAAACAACTTGCACAGCAAGGATGGAAAGGAGGGCAAGAATAATCCATGGTTTTGGGTGACTCTATTAGGAATAAATAGTATTTTAGGCTAAACAAATTTTTACTGAAGTATTTTCTCTGGGAAAATATTATCCAAGTGCAGACAGAAGAGACAAGCAATTAATAAAAGTCACTTAAATAAGAAGCTCGTAACTTCATTTGTTCTCCATAATTCAAGGGCAGCTTACATTTCATACTTAAGTTAGGTCCTTATATCCTTTCAAGGAAGATTATACTGAGGTGTTCTCTAATCAATATTCTCTGAAGTACATGCAGCTATATATGCACACATTTTTAGTAAACTGAAATTAAATAAGTGAAATTTCATGTTCTGGGACATACAGAAAATATTTTGAGAAACCAACAAGAACAAAAACAGCACACCATGCCCTAGAGACATACAGAACTTCTGACACAAATAATAAATTAATGGAAATAGGGAAGAAAATTAAGAGAACTAAAAGGTATCTCAGATTGAATCCAACTATGATAATAAGGAGTGCAATATTTTATTTTCAATGACTATTATCATAGATTGATTGTCTGCAGGCTAGAATATGTTTAATTTTTTTTTCTTTTGTGCTTTCATCATATATGAACCAGCCCAATCACTGCCAATATTTTTAACTTAAGACATTGGGATTTAGAAACTAAACAATGCCACGAGGCTGAGGAAGTCACAGAATGAAAAAGCTGATTTGATTGACTTCTAAAGTGCTCTGGGCT
This sequence comes from Manacus vitellinus, assembly GCF_001715985.3. Classification (NCBI taxonomy): domain Eukaryota; kingdom Metazoa; phylum Chordata; class Aves; order Passeriformes; family Pipridae; genus Manacus; species Manacus vitellinus. Next base: position 8,750,363 of record NW_021939882.1, read on the forward strand.
CTAACCAGACTCACGTCCCACCACAGAGGAACAAGAACAGTAACTATGAGAGGCACAGGGATGACTCTCAGTCCCACCCCACACACTCAGACAGTATCTGTGTACTTCTCTCTGGTCACCTTTCCCTGCTTCCATCTCTTGAATACTTTATCTTTGAGTTTTGCCAGGATCTCCTTGTTCCTCACTGCCACCTTTGCTTGAATTCCTGCTCATTGGGGTGGACTAGTTGAGCTCAGAGATGGTGTCCCTGCCCATGGGAGGGGAGTAGGAACTGAAGGATCTTTAAAGTCCCCTCCAACCCAAACCATCACGTGATTCTGTGATAATCTTTTAACCTACACATTGTGCTTCTGGTACAATGAATGTCACTCAGAGCTGGTTTGAAACTTTCTGATTAACTGGAGTTTAAAACATTTTCGTGTAAGGGCGCTCTAGAAACACTATTTTGTACTTAATTCCTTGGTAATATATCTTTATGACAGCACTCAACTAAACTCCACGTGTGATCAGGCAAACAGAGTTTGGGTAAAGAAGCAGAAATTTTGGCTTATGTTTTACCAATGAGAGGAGGGAGAAAAGGGAGAGGAGGGAAGAAGGGAAGTGCAAAAAGCAGAACTCCAGCACATTTTAAGCTGAAAATATTTCCAAAGCGGTCTTGCTGTCGTTGGTCCCACTGCTCCCTTTTATCTGGCTGGAAGCAGGAATGCAGTGCCAGTGCCATGGTTATCCCAGCCCAGCATGGAGCAGGGATGTGTTCTCATCTGTGTGTGTGCATCATTTGCTGTGCTGGGCACAGAGCACTGACTGCCCTTCATTACTGCTGATGGAATCCCAAGGTCAATGACCGGCCATAAATGTCCATTCTAAAGAAAATGTATTGAAGACACCCTGCCCAGTGCCTTTTCCATAGGTTCCTGGTGAGACCAGGAGTGTCAAATACCCAGTTGACCTTTCAAGATAAAAAACATTATCAGCTGCACGGATTTAGATCTTCATCTGTTTCAGTTAAGCAGACCCACTGAGATTATATATTTCCTGTGGGCTGTTTCACAGGCTGTGACATGTTTTATCAATATTCATTTTTCTCTCCCCCATGCTCACAGTCTTTCTCCCACGTGGTGGTCTCTTATCATGCATATGTATGAGGTCTCTGGTGGGAGTACTGGTATTATAACAGTGCTGTAACACTCCTTGGCCTTTTTTTATTAAAAAAATATATCTTTTGTATATTTAGTTAGCATGGCTCTCCCTTCTCACACAGAACAGCTTTAAGTCATTAAGAATAACCCCAAAACCCTCACTGGGCAGGATAAATAATGTTAGAATTCATAGATAAAACAACAAAAAAAAAGACAGCAATCTGACAGAGAAAGCAAAAAGAACCCCAACCAAATCAACCAAAAAACTCCACAAACAAACAGAAACATGTGGAACTTTCTATGCTTTGACAATAGGATAAAGATATTTCTGGTAGAGCTCTTTTGGCCAAACAGCAACTGGCAAACAGAGGCTGTGAAATGCCTTGCAAGAGGGGCACTACCTGACAACAAAGAAGAGGAATGCTGGAAATGAACATGGAATTAAATATAATCATTAATTGATCCTGAATGCTGAGCTGGTCACTTCATGTTGTAGTTCCTATACCTTGCATTCAGGAGTCTGACCAGTTCAGAACATCAGCAATTGCACAGGGATGTATAACTTTCCCTAAAACATATAACACATTATTTACAGCTTTCCAAGCAAAACTGAAGCACTTGATTTATATTGCAGCTCTGCAAAGTTCTTTTTAGTTTTGGTTGGGTTTTTTTTTCCCCTCCAATATAAGAGAGACTTCCTTTGACAGAAGATGTAAAAATACTGACCTAAAAAATGTTTTGAAAGTTGTTAAAACATTCCATTGGATGGACACAAGTTAACAAGAGAACACAAAGAAGTTTTAATTTGGCTAAGTAATTTTTACAGATCGAGAATTACAGTAATAATGTATATGTACCTGTCTGTTTAGATCATAAGGGTTAATTTTATAGGGGTGGGTTCAATCACATTGTTTTAAAGGAGCTACACTAGCCAGATGCCAAGCTGATACAATAAACAGCCATGCCAAATCTAATGAATTTTAAAAAAAGAGAACCACATCAAGACATTTTCACATGAAATCAGGTAATGACAGGAAAGAAAAATGAAGATATATTAAAATAAGTACAAAAATCCAGTATTTAGGTTGTAGAGAGATTCTAGACATGAAGACTGATGTATTGCTGCCTTTATCATACCCAAGCATTTTACTCCAGTAAGTACAAAATCACTCATTTTAACGTGGAAGCACCGGGGCTTTAAATAAATCCATACAAGAATAAATATTCTAGAAAAATTATTCATTTTCTGTTGAGGGATGAGAATAACTGACAAGATTAATTAACATTTTATCGTACCATTTCTTAGAACAAGATTTTGCATTTAACTGTGTTGCTGTGTCGTTAATGCTTGTATGAAACAACCCAACAGAGGTTTCTCCAACACGGGCTGAAAAAAAAAAAAAAGCTGAAAGGGGATGCCTGGGCTCATTACAGATGCTAATGCAGCTTAATGACCAATTAGATTTCTTTTTTTTCCAACAAGGTAAAAGTGATGTAGGAGTCCAGCTGTGTTGCTCACAGGAGCCAAAGGAACCACAAAGCACTGGGAGTGTTGTGATGTGCATTATTAACCCAGATACTGTTCTGTCAAGAACAGTATCAATGGTTCAGAAAAACTCACTACCTGAAAATATTTGTATTTTCATATGGATTTGTTAGAAGGTGGTAAATATACAGAAAAAGCCCCACATATACATGTTTATATACAAATACATGTTTTATATATATACACATATACATGTTTTATATATATATAAAAATATATATATATATATTGTATATATTGCCAGGAGCAACAGACATTTCTTCAAACATTGCCTGCAATGTAAAATATGAAAGAAATCTTACAAAAACTGAATGATTCTTATGCATGAAACCTGCTCACACTGGGTGTGGGTCAGGAATCTAAATTCTGGATAACCCAATGGTTCCATTATAGCAGAGCTGAATTTTTTCACAGAGTTACACCTCTTGTCATGGGAGGAGAGGTGGCTCTGCTGAATATCACACTGTGTTCTCTTTGGGATGGGCCAGGTTGGGCTTTCTGGAATCAGCAGCCCCGTTGCTGGTGCAGCAAAACTAAAAGGGACCATCGTTATCAGCACAGGAACCACTGCTTAGGATGAAACACTGAGCAGGATAAATGATCCCATTAACACAGGACTTGCTCCTGCTTCACAAGATGCAAACAGAATTTAAACTGCCCCCAAATCACCAGAACTCAGTAATAGGAGCTCTCCACTGTATGTCAGGACATTATTAGATGGTGACAAGGTGATTAAAATTCAGGTGAGGACTGGATCAGCTCAGTAACACTGGCTCCCACATCTTCCCCTCCCTACCTGTAACACACATGCATGTGTGAGCACACATAAACATCATATTAACTATTAGACTGCAGATACAAACTTGATATATTTCAAATGCTATTGCTAAAACACAGAGCCCATTTGATTAATTAGAAGCCCTAAAATACAGCTATAACATATTCAAAATAAACATGGAACAGCTACATTTCACGAAGGGGCAACCATTATTTAGAAAAGCTAACAGTCCACTGCTAACTTTGCAGGCCCAAGCCTAAAGTTGCTATGAAAATTATTCACTGAATCATTTAGGTTGGAAAAGACCTCTGAGATCGAGTCCAACCTTTGACTGATCACCACCAGTCAATTATTAGATCATGGCACAAGTGCCACGTCCAGTGGGTTCTTGAACACTGTGTTCCTAACATTGGGGAATATTTTTAAAATCAAAAATAATCACACTACACTATTGTAAGGTTTCAGAATAAATATAACTCTGTGAAAAAATTCAGCTCTGCTATAATGGAACCATTGGGTTATCCAGAATTTAGATTCCTGACCCACACCCAGTGTGATCAGGTTTCATGCATAAGAAACATTCAGTTTTTGTAAGATTTCTTTCATATTTTACAATACTAAAATATTAAAATACTAAAATAATACGGATGAGAAGGATACCTGTGGTTCTAGTAGGACAAAAATGTGTTATCTGTTTGTTTCTTACATTCTACAACTACACCCAAAATGCTTTTGAAATGTATATGCATTTTGTAACTTGCCAACTTAGAAATAAAATAAAATACATCTGCCTGAATGAGGTTTCTCTTCCACAGAGGGGTTGATCTCTCAGCCTTCAACTTTATCATACAAAGACAAATCCCAGCAGATATAACAAATGAATCCTGACACAAGTCCATTTAATACACCCTCTCACATGTCCCTTTATTTATGCTCCTTCCACTAAAGCTCCATTGAGCCCATCCACTTCAATATTAACTTGTACTGAAACTACTGCACTCAGCTCTGTCTCCCAGATAATTCTTAGGAACTGGCCAGTTTGCTCCTCTGCCTCTTTGCTGCCAAGGAATAAAACAGAAAACGTTGTTCAGAGGTGATTCTAGAAATATTAATGTTTCAGAATCACGAAAACTACCCTTTAATATTTGAGGAGGCTGATTGGGGACGTCACAAAGGAACAGACAGACGTGGCCTGTAGACCAAAGATATGTAAGAAAATACATTAACCTGCTTTGGAAAATGAAAGGGCAGAATTCCTAAAATAAATGACCATTCTTCCCCTGTAAGTATCAGACAGCAGCTCCATTACAAAGAAGTCCACTGAAGTAGAAAAGGCTACCTTGCACAACCCGTGATCTTTACCCACACTGACATCCTTTGCCCTGGTACCTTTGCTGCTCACAGAGAACGTGAAGAAGCCACTGAATGCAAATGAGATGAATGGAACAAAATGACCTCAGGTTCAAATCCTATAAAACACCTCTGGCTACGTTTTTACAAGCCCTTCCTGGAGATATGTTTAATTAAAATAAAAGCATGATATATGCCACTGTGCAAAGCCATTCTGATAAGCAGAGTAGCTAAGAAATAACGACATAAAAGTTCCCCTTAAGACAGTTATTTTAGAAAGGCACACAGATTACTGCATCTGCTGCCTGTGGGCCATTTATCACATGCCTGCTAATTTTTTCCATTGCTTCAAGCATCTTTCAGGAAGAGTTTGTGGGGAAAAAAGAAAGATAGGGCTTTTTTTGCTAATCTCTGCCTCACTGGGAAACAGAAAAAGGTATTATTCATGATATCCTTTCATTCTGAGGAAAATTTTAAAAGGAGACTCCGAACTGCTGGACTTTAGCTGATGCTCAGTATGTTTTCAGTTAGAAAATACACATTTCTTATTTGCTTGTGGTGAGTTTGCCACAACAGGCTCGGCACGGCAAATATTTAATTTTTTGCAGAGAAGTGGCATGTGCCACACCAGATCTGCCAGTCTCTGCTCCTTATCCAAAGGCTGTGGCAACACAAAGCACATGGGAAAGCGGACGGACCCTCAGCCTCCTTGTGGTCACAGTAAAGTACTTCAGTGCCTGGAGCCGAAACATTTCGAGACACTTTCCTTTAACCTTTTCTACTGAGGAGAAAATGGAAGAGGATGAATTTTCAAATCTATGAAAACCCTTACAGAGATGCTATTTTTGTCGACGGAAAATAAGCTGAAAATGAAATAATTTTCCTCTAAACCCTTCACCTCAGTAACCCCCTGCTGTGGGATGGTAGGTAGGATCCCCTCCAGTTGGGAGGGTGGGAACAGAGCAGAGCCATAAGCAGTGCAAACCAGCAGATTTTCCTCCAGCAGAGTTTGCAGGCCACAAGGCTCCACTCCACCCTCTCTCCTTGCAGTATATTTTTAAGTCCCAACTTGGCCTGTCCTTTCCAAATTCTGCATTCACCTGAAAAGAGAGTTTATTCTTTGCTGCTCCCTATGCCACCTGATTATTCCAGCCTCCTTATCTTCAGCATTCCTTCAGGAACTCAGGCTGCAAATAGCAGTCCCTTCACAAACACTGCCAGAAGGATTGCTTTAGGAGACTATTATGGATTGCCAACTGTAAGGCACAGCTTTCTCAACAGGGGTGGCCCCTGACTCTGCAGCCCTGGCCACACAACCACCTTGCAGGGCTGTCACCACCTCAGGCAGTAAGTGATGTGCTGAGGTCAGGGCTGGAGCTCACAGGTCCTGGCAGCCTCCCCTGCACAGCACAACCAGTGGACCTGAGTGCAGGTGTCTGCAAACCAACACGGAGGTGAAGAGCAAGCAAAGGCCATAAAATTGCTACAAAATTAGGATTATTTTTTTTTGCAGAAATCTTAGGCAATTAGCAGTAGTTACACAGCTGGTGGCTGTCTCAACACAGAGCAGCAGCTCTTGAACTGGCAGGCCAAGCTTCCCACTCTTCATCAAGGCCACAAAGCAATAAAAATATTTAGAAGAGGGCTCTTCAGAAAAAGCAGCCTTCAGGGCAGGAGATATGGATGAACCTCTGATCAGCAGCATGTTACTGCACTGTTAGGCCAGAACCTAACCTCAACATTTTTCTGTCTAAACACAGCACTCAAAGGTGAAGAAACAAAAAGGTGTAAAGGGAAAATAAAAATATTAACAAGTATCCTCACATTCATTTCACAGAGCTGGATACACAATCACCAAATAGAGAGTCATCACGGTCACAGGACAGTTTGGAAGGAAGATCATCTCATTCAAACTCCCTACTCAAAGTAGGGCCAAGTAGAAGAGGTTGCTCAGTTTCCAAACTGCTCAATTTTCTGTACTTCAACTTGTGCCCGTTTGAAAAGTTTTTCCTCCACCACTTCTGACTTATTAAGATAAGTCTTAATAACCAGCTATGCTCTTGCCTCTACTAAAAAGACTTTGGAAAGTCACTCACCTCCTGTAAATTATATTAATAAATTTTATATCCTATCAATATAAATATACATTTATACATCAATAAAAATGCTAAGTGACATCAATTATCTCAAAACAAGACTGTCTTCAAAGGTGCCAAGTATTCTTAAAGAAATAATGGCTTCTAATACAGGTTCTCTAATACTGTTGGTCTTCAGGCCTGACAGATTATTGATATAAATTGCATGTAATTAGCCTTGTTAAAACTTATAGTACAATAAAACTGCTATCTGAAGGAACTCACTACATTAATTAGCACTCGAGTCAGAACCCATACTTTTGCAGAAGATTTCCCAGTCTGATACAGCAGTTTGACTCTGCACAGCCCATGTCTTGCAGGAGACAAGAATCTGACCATAGAGACAGTCTGTCATCAGTGTTTTATCAGCTCCTTTCTGCTCCAAGGCACAACACGTGGATTGCACAGGATGCAGACTAGTGTAGGAGCACAGTTCATTCTGAAGCACCTTCCATGCTCAGTGATATCTGAGAGGAGCCAGGGACACAGAGCAGAAAACTTTGAGAGTTAATGTGCACAGGACAATGCATGTACACATTATCAGAAATTAGAATATGGGAAGATTTTTCCTGAGGAAAGGAATTCTGTCCCTCCCTCCCCCATTTTGACAAATGAGGATCATTAGCTAGCAAGAAATCAAGAGAAGCCTCTGTAGTTCCAATTACTTCCTTTGCTCCCACGGGTGTGACAGCTTCACACAGCACATCTCAAATAGAGCAGTTAGTTTTCCATTCCCCCATATCTCAACATAACACTATTTCCAAGACCACATGTGAGCTTATTTATAACTAACCCGTGGCTTTTTATTGTTATTGATAACAAATATGAAGAGGTGAATGACAAAGCCTGGTTACAAAGGCCAGTTGTGCTCCACCTTTCCCATCTTTTCCTTTTACATTTACCCTCCACGTCTTCCCCCTTAAACAGGAGCAAGCAACCCTTCAGCCAAAGAAGGAGGTTTCTACTCTTCCTTTGTGTAAAACAGCTTGGAAAACAGGTAACTAGAATCAGACATTGCTTTCTGCTGGAGTGGGTCCAAACCTGCTACTCCCTGTCAGAAGGGGGAGTCAGGAACAGCAAACTAGTGGCTCTGCAGCAAGAGCAGTCCCTTCTGGCCTCCCTACGGAAGCTGTGCCATTGACAGAAAGAAAAAGAAACCTTCCAGAAAGTCAGAAATAGAAACCAGCAGGTAAAAGAGTTGCCCAGAGGAAGGAAAACTTGAGTTGTCAGTTCTTGCTGCAGAGCTATTTATACACTTTATCCATCGACATGGATGTGAAAGCGATCTCTGGGAGCAGAGAGCAGAGGTGATTTCACAGGCACTGCATTCAGCCCTCCTCTCCCACCACCACTATAATGATTGCACACAACTGACTTCCCAGATAAATTGCTTCTGATTCATGCCTGTGTGAAGTCAGAGTAAACCACTTAATTAGATTAACTGACCTAATAAGCAGGGAGCAGCGTAGAGATCTTAAAGCTCCAGTTTTCCTCCCCCAGGGACATCCTTCACACAACTAACCAAAGGGTTGGTTTCTTATACCATAACGACAAACAAAACCTCCCAAAGGTGCACCCAAATTGCCTCAGCAACAACCTCTCTAGAGGTCTTACAATCCTTTAGCCTCAACATTCAGAGTTAAAAAGTAAATAAAAAAACCCCAGCCAGTTACATGCCTTAAAACATCAGACGTGTTTCATTGTAGGTGAAGTACAGAGTCCATTCCTTTAAATTAAACCAAAAGACATTTCCTTCCCCTCTTTTCCCTGATTCCTCTCCCTCTCATCTGTAGGATGGGGCACGCTGCTTTTCCCTTAAGAAGCACACCAGATTTCCTGTCTTAAACACACTCTATAATTAACAACCAGCAAATAATGAGTACCCAGGATATATAAGTCTATTAGAGTGCTGGCAGTGCTAAAGACTCACGCTGTTTCACTGTGAGCTCCACTTGAAGAGGTGATTTATGGAGGACATTTTTTCATTAAGTAATAGCAAATGGTTTCCACCCTCACAGTACCCAGCAATCTTCTGGGAACAGAACAGCGATATTGAGTCCTTTTCTGGAGAGGAACATTTCAAGGGCTTTGGCTAGAACATAAAATGACAATCATTTACTCAAGGTCAGGAAAAAATAAGGGGAAATACAACCATAGGTTAAGCATAAGATGCTTGATTGCATAAGGTCTGTCAGTTAGAGAAGTAATACAGTTGCTTTAAAAGCTACCAGGAGCTCTGACTGTACCCATGCAGAAACAAAGAGGGCCAGATTGTCACCAGGTGTCTCAAAATATCATTACTATTGCTACTTCTGCAGTCATTATTACCCCTGAACAGCTAAGCTCCCATTCCCCTTAATTACTCTAAATACTTCTACCTTGAGTAAATCATACACAAAGCTCCACTACAAAGTGACAAAGCTCTCAGTACTGCCTGTGTGCCAGCTAATACCACAATAACATTGGTGCCTAATCATTTCAATTACCGACTTCCTTCTCCCTTAGGAGTAACCACACAGAAGAACAAAATATAATTACATTGGCACTGCTGCTATTGCACATCTACTTCCTCTGCAGTTCCCCAGTGCTATTTACTATAAGATTATGCCTGCTAATAGGGGTTTCTCCACTGTGCAGACATGCAAGAATCAAAATATCATAATTATAATACCTTGCCTTTCCAGGCAACTAATTTAAGGCATCCAAATATTGCAATAATATCAAAATAAATTTTATTACAGTCATGGGTATTATGTTTCACATATCATGGATACAGACCCTGAATTATCAGTGACAGCACACCAAAGCACTGGCAGAACTAGTTAAAAACTGGAGTCTTGGCTTTCAAAGATCCAACACTGATTTTTCTCAAATGTTTTCTTCCCCTTGCCTTAATTAAAAAATATTGCCAACATTGAAAGATCTCAGCTCAGGAGTCCAAGTAAGTACATACAGCTACTAACACAGCCTAGTTTTCTGCATTGCCAAGAAGAGATTTTGCTGTGACCTGGTCCCACAAGAGAGAAATACCAGGCAGAAAATCACCTCCCTATATTAAATTTTTTCAACACCTCTTTTGTGTTTTAATAAAGGTGTTTCTGATGAATCAGCACAGTCCTGCAATATCCTTGTGGGTCCCTTCCAACTCGGCACGTTCTGTGATTCTGTGAGAGCAGGACAACAGGATACAGAATCTAAAGTCCCTATGTAATCCAAGGAGTGTGCTGGACACTGGAAAAGCAGTTTATTTCAAATACCCACCTGAGCCTTGGAAGACCCTCCCTCCCTAGAATATCTCTGTATCATGGCAAAAGGGAGAACAGAGACAGCAGGCAGGCAACACCAACACACGGGTGGGTGTTCTTTGGCCAAGGACATGGCACTTCTGCAGTGCTCCCTGGAACACAGCCAAAGATGTGGATTCATCCCACTCCTGAAATCACCATAAATTGGAAAGCACACAATTTCCTCTCAACACACACAACAGTTGCTACGTGCTTACTTTTCCATTTAAATAGACTCTGTAATAGCCTGAAGATGAGAGGAAAGTAAGTAAAGAGTTCAACAATTTGTTCAGTCATCATGACTTTACTACTTCTCTTAATTTCTTTCCTTTAGAGCCTCATATAACAGAGGAGATTTTGCAAAAACTACAGCTCCATTCTGGAATAAAGAGCTGTTTTCTCAGAGTTCAAATGAGCACAAGTGCTGAGCTATGATAAAAAAGGGGCTCTGCTTTCTGAGCTTGGTGAGGAGGATGAAATGGGAGGTGATCCATATCCACCCTCACTTTGAGGGATGACAAGCAGCTCCCTGGGGACTCCCTGAAACACAGGGCAGGCAGAGCCCCTTGCATGGGGCATTCCCAGGGTTTGCCTGGGAGATGCTGTGAATATATGCAATTTGTGGATGTTCTGATCCCAAGAGCTCTTTAACACACGGAGTGTCACCTCCTGCCTTCTGGATATGATATCACAACCCTCTCCTGTCACTGCCCTGGAGTGGATTTGCTGTTGAAATCCAACAGGCCCAAATCAGACCAAACACTTAGAGGGTTACTATAAATCTTATATGGCCAAACATGCTTTCCATAATGCATCTGTGAAAACACTCCCAAACTCTTCTTTACTTGAGAATCTTAACCTGCCTCTCTTAAAAACACAAAAACTGCTCTTTGTGCTCCCTTGGGAAAAAAGGGATTGTAATTGTCCTCTGCTCATCAACCAACTGGAAAGGAGCCATATTTTTAAAAATCCCATGGATTATTAAATCCTCCAGGAGCCAGAAGATGTGCTAGCTGCAATTTTTACTCTCCTGAAAGCCCTGGGCCTTCTGAGGTCCTTTCCCACGAGCATCAACAATCAGATAAAATCACACTGCAGTAGTTTTTACATCAGCAGTAACATACACATACGGGTAACACATAACAGTATTTCTTAAATAACTCCTGAATTATTAACTAAAACTGTTGTTTAATGCCAACACACTTTTCTGTCATCTCTCCACTCATGACATTTTCCAGAAATGTAATTTGTCACAACCTGTACTTTTCCGTGTATGCCAAGGAACATTATTTTAGCTGACAAGCAATTGACCTTCCACCTGCCCAAATTTCTTCTTAACACTACAAAACACTCATGTTTGAGGCATTTGGTAGTTTGCTAAAGAGAAAAATATATTTTAAATATATAAAATCAGTTTGGAAAAGCAATTATTTCACTTTTAACACATCTACTAATATCCTGCCTGTCACAATAATTTCTGTTATCTAAAATAGCCTGTGCTGCTCAGAAGGTCCCTCAAAAAGAAGTAAAAAATAGTAGTTACCACAACTACACACATTTATTTCATGGGAATCCATGCAGGACTCTTAATATCCCTTAACCAGGATAATGAAGGAGACAAGCAGGAGTTCAGGACTTGCACGCCTTGTCTTGCTCAGAACTGAATTCTATTAATCTTAATTACTTTAATTCATGATGTTTAAAGCTAAAGTGTAGATTAGAGTGAAAGCTCAGATGTTTCAGTGGTCCTATACTGTAATGCTGTCCTTGGGTTTTAAAAAGGAAGGAAGGATGGATTTGGAGAATTCACTTTTAGTCTAAGTTTTCAAATACCCAAGAAGCCTGGATTTCATCCTGCCAGAAGAGTCTGCAACACCCATTTTACTAACAGGGACATCCTTGCTTACAAGAGACAATGCATTCCAAGATGAAGACTTCCATTTCTACTAGTAGTACAGTATAAATAATATTTGTATTATTTAGCATAAATACTGTAAAATTAGGAGCCAAGTTAATAAGCGATATTTGTTATTTTAATTATTAAAAAATGCAGCTTAACTGAAGTCTGATGGAAAGTGTATTTCCACAGAGTTCCAATAAACTGTCTTTGACATCCACAGCTGCAGAATTTTCCTAATATTACCAATATTGCAAAGGGTAGAAGGGGATACAAAGCATCATTTGGAAAGTGCCACATAATTCTTCAGCACTATCACTCCCTTCCACTCAACTTGCCTGATGTTCAAGATGAAAAGAGCAAAATCATCCATTATCACAGGCCTGATTCAGCAGCTCTATAAGTTTTAAGTACTTTTATGTGACAGAAGTGCCTGTAGGAAAAAAGCTGGTGAATAAACATTTAAGGGCTTTTGCTTGCTACTATTCCTGGGACAAAGGAAGTTCAGAGTTTGACTGGGATGTGCCTTTAGCCAGTGTTACTTGATGAGAAATCACCACCTGTATTTGAATATTCTCTGGGGATGCAGAAATCCCTCCAGGCAGGACTGCAGATCACTTCAGAGGGGGACTCTTGCCTTGGCAGTGGGAGATGTGATTCAACACTTGCTCAGCCAAAGGGAGATCTGCTGGGGTGTCTCACTCCACTTGATTTTGCTTAGAAGGAAGAACCAGCCTGAAAAATTCTCCTGAAGTTAAGCTGAATTCTCAAGCAGTTTCCAATGCCTGAGTAACTCTGCTGCCTCCAAAGGCACTGTGGTGGTGTATTGGCATTTGTTGACACAACTGAACACAAGAAACTGTTGGAGCTCATCCAAGGAAATCATACAGCACTGACCAAGTATCAGCTCATAAGGTGAACACCATTCAGCTTTCAGAAATATTTGTCCACAGAGCTCTTGACAGTGTGTGACCACATATGACTGATATATTTAAAAGAAAACTGACTTTCAAATCAAATTATAAATAATTGTATTATTTATCAGATACATGAATGACCCACTTTGCTGCAAGATTACACAATCTATTCAGTTTTCATGTATTGTATCTGAATGAATAAATTATTTACACAATGCCTAATCAAGGAGAAGATACATTAAATTTAGTACTTCTAGTATCTCTGATAATTTTTAACTGTCTGGATACTAAGAAATCATCAGGTACATAGAACCTGGTACTGTTGGGAATGAGCAGAATTTGTCAGTTAGGGATTCCAGCTCATCTTGGAGCAACACTGGGCTTAGATACTCGCATTTCAGGGAAAGGAAAAGGCAGAGGGTGATACTGGGTGCCAGGAGGAACGTGGCAAAGAAAATCAGAAATTCTGTCAGAGAGCCAAGGAACAACATTGGAAATCACCACCATTTTTCATCATCTTTTTTTTTTTTTTCAGTATTCATCTGAGTATTAATGACCTGAGAAAGATGAGGATGAGCAAGGAGCTGTTGATCCAGCACTGACTGTCCCAGCTGCCTAATGCAAACACTGCATGTGAGCTACAGGAATCCAAGACTGAAGATATGTGAACCTTTCTCCATATCAACAAAACTGGCTTTAAACATCTGAACTAAACATCTGAACTAACCCTGAACAAGAGACAGCAAAACAAATGCTATTATTACACACAGCAAAACAGCCTATGAACTCCTGGGTTAAAAATTCAAGCTTTTACAGCGAGAAAACCAAATAACTATTAGTAAAATAATTTAGTTTACCATCTTTAAATCCACTGTGGCTTGCTCATTAACTACCAGCGGTCTAGTTGTTTAATAGTGTTGCCTTGCCTATTTGTCATGCATAATAGTATTTCTTTTGGTTCATTTCCTCTCTGCTGCCTTTAGGAAGGGACACAATAAATTACTTCGTACTTTATGTCATTCTTTAAAAATTGTTTATAGTTCAAGCACTAAAATGATGGTCTTAAATCTATGCTGGATGATGAAACACTATTCTCAATATGCACAGAGTTTAAGACTATATTGAATGAATGCTGCTGGTATAAAAAACACAAAGTAATATCTCAAAGAAGTTTCAGTCTTGATCAAATGTATTAGTCTTGATCAAATCTGTCAAGCTAATCAAAATAAAGATGGGTCTCTTAAAGTACTTAGATGCTTCCAGGATCTTCAAATGTTTCAGCATGTTTCAGATGCTTCAAAATCACGTATTTTGAAGGAAAATCCCCACAAACCAGACTGGAAATACCATTAACACCTCACAATCAACATATTTCCCCTTCCAGAAATAGCTTTAAAGTTTCATATAGAAAAAAATCACGGAAAGCCCTAATTCAGTGCTTAGTAATAAAGAAGAAGTTTTATGAAAATGAAACTGCTGAGATAGCAAAAAAGGATTATTTAAAATTCTCAGTAACAAAAGGTTGCTTGATTCATTTCTTTGATTTCAGCATTTCAAGCGAAAACTTTCTATTCTTCAAAAAAAGTTCTGATTTCATATAAACAGTAGATTGTTAAATTGCCCTTTAACTTCATTTCCTTATATCACTCTGTTAACTTGCAGGGAAATCTCATTAGAGATGGATTTTCCAGCAGTACAATATGGTTCAAACATTCAGCCATGCAGAGTATTTAATACAAGAGCCACCCTATTAAGCCAGATGATTAAAACATGTACGTATCCACTGGATTTTATGGCAAAGCTGCTTTAAGACCTGCAGCAATGGAGAGAGACAGAACAGTTTTAGACCATGTTTTAATGATTCCCCAGAAAATAACCTTCTCCATACACCTGGCTGAGGGTGGGCAGACTCAGAGGATACCTGCTGGCAGGGCTCTTGCTCCAGGCAGCAGTGAAACAATTCTAGCATATTCCAGATTCTTTCATTACTTTGAAATTTAGGGAAGAGATGAATATGAAATTACTTCATTACTAATTTAAAGAAGAAAAAGAAAAAAAGACAAGGATTTCAAATGCACACGGTTATAGTCATTTTAGACAAGTGTAAGTTGAAGAAAAAGTTACAGGAAAATAACAGATAATTTTGTAATGAAAAATCCTGCAGTATTGTTATTCTCAACCTGTGAGGTTGAGTACTATATTAAAGAGAAGGATCTGTTCACTAAGTCCTAAAAAGTCTTTTCCACACATTTCCAGGTTGATCATACAGCACACCCACAGCTGCAAAATGCTGCCCTCCAGCTTGTCTATCTAATAGCATTTTAAAATTAAAAAAAAAAAAAAAAAGGTTGATTTCTCATGGAAGTTCCTCATGGAGATTGAAAGTGTATCCAAAAGTAGAGAGGAAATTAACTGAGACACAAGTGCTGAAATTCTGCACCAGTATCTACCAGCAATGACCACCTCTTCCTTGTAGAGTCCTGCTGGCCTGGGAAGGGCCAGCAAGAGGCAGAGCAAGTTTCTCCCCAGGCTTAAATCCTAAAATTATGGAATCGGAGAATGCTAAGGGGTTGGAATGGACCTTAAAGATCATCTAGTCCCAACCCCCCTGCCATGGATAGAGACATCTCCCACTATGCCAGGTTGCTCCAAGCCCCATCCAACCTGGCCTTGAACACTGCCAGGGTTGGGGCATCCACAGCTTCTCTGGGCAATCTGTAACAGGGACTCACCACCCTCACAGGAAAGAATTTCTTCCATATATTCAACCTAAATTTCCCCTCTTTCAGTCTGTACCCATTACTCTCTGTCTTGTCACTACAGTTCCTGATGAAAGGTCCCTCTCTGGCTGCCCTGGAGGCCCCTTCAGGTCTTGGAAGGTGCTGTGAGGTCTCCACTCAACCTTCTCCTCTCCAGGCTGAACAGCCCCAACTTTCTCAGCCTGTCCCCACAGGGGAGGTGCTCCAGTCCCATTATCAATTTTGTGGCCTCCTCTGGGCTTGCACCAACAGTTCCATGTCCTTATGGAAAGAAGGACACGGAACTTGGTAAATCCTGCTTGGTAAATCCTTCCCCAAGAGCCTCTCACCCAGAGTCAGGGCTGCTGAATTCCCCTTCACTATCCCAAAGCACTAGAAAAGCAGTGAGATTGCAAGGTGCAAAAGATCCTGCTCTGAACACTTGTAATCCACAGTCCTGAGAGATCCCAAAACTGCCATCCAAACCAGCCTTTCATAATTTGTTTTAGGAATAATAAAAGCCCCTCTCTGTCTGGTATTTTTTTTTTTTTTTCAGAAGAGAGGATTATAAACAAATAAAATAGAAGAAAATGACATTTTATATTCAGGACATAAGTGGAATTCAGACTTTCTGCTGGTTGGGTAAGCAGTGAGCTGCAGTGACTCCAATAAATAAAATCCATTAAGTACATCCTTGAACAAAAGCACTCCTGGCAACACTGCTCCCTTGAATAAGGTAAAACTTGGGGTTTGCATGCAGAACTAATATTTTTCTATTGGCAAAAAAGCTACCATAGATTTGCAAGTAATTTTTTAAAAGCATTTTCAAAGGAGGTGTTTTTTAAAAAGTTAAGTTTTTAAAAAGCCATTTTGTTCATATTTAAAGTA
This sequence comes from Manacus vitellinus, assembly GCF_001715985.3. Taxonomy (NCBI): domain Eukaryota; kingdom Metazoa; phylum Chordata; class Aves; order Passeriformes; family Pipridae; genus Manacus; species Manacus vitellinus. Next base: position 8,767,035 of record NW_021939882.1, read on the forward strand.
CAACTGAGCCAAAATAAATTCAGAATATGAAGACTAAAGGATGGTAAGAACTCGTTCTGCTTCTGAGTACTTTTTGTGATATAACTAAAATTTAATTCAGCAGGTGATAACAATTCACACTTATAATCAAGGAGCTCCTTTTAACAAAAGGATAATCTTTTGCACTCAGCAAAAGATTAAAACAAAATTAGTTTTCTCTATCAATTACAAAGATTGACAGTATAAATACATGGATCAGTAGATAAATCCAGTCCTCCCAACAACAAAAATCCCCTATAAAAAGGCATATGTATCCAACTATGTTTTTTATTTAGTAGCTAACAAGAAATCTGATTATTAACCAATTCTAAAATTAGGTAAGATCTCTGATATCCTGTGATCAAATATCTCAGACCATGATGCAAATTAAGTGACCCCAGTGAAAAACTTCAACCCTTCTCCCACTTTAGTGGATGATTTCAAGGTTTTCTTGTTAAGAAAAAATATAAATATAATTTTTTATTACATTGAACATACTGAAAGCAAAGTGGTGTACAAACAGAGGAAAAAACAAAAAAAAATCCGATTTTTGTGTCACTAGAGTAAGGTTAAGCCCCACAGCTTTGAAGATTGCTTTGAAATGCTTTTGGAAATGTAAAAATCACCACTTCTTTGAGAAATAACTAGTGCTGCCCATGGGAAAAATGCAGTGTGCACGTGGGTTTGGACTCTGCAGTGCAGCTCTCTGGGGTGGGAAGATACTGAGAGTAACTGCAAGGGAAAGAACTGCTCTATAAAAAGTGGTTCTAAACTTCAGAGCAAACATAAATAAATAAACAAACAAACAAATAAATGAAAATACTAAATGAAAACAAAAGGAATGTGGGTCACTGCTCCTTTAAAACAGGATCCCAAAGGAGATGTAACACATAATTTCACCATGACTAATAATGTATGTATTGAGGGACAAAAAAAAATCCCAAATAGCTCCATACTGACAGATTTTTGTCCCTACACACTAGAATAGGGAACTTCTTAATATATAAAAAGCTTTTATGCAGCCCTTAAATAACAAGGTTTGCACACAGGGTCTGGGGAAACCAGTGCAAATCAATCATGTTCTAAGGCAATAACGCTGAAGTTTTATTACTGCAGCAGTTGGGAAGTGCTGGGAGCATCTGCCTGCTGCTCTTTGCTCTTGTTCTGAACTGCAAGTTACACACCAAGGGAAAAAGGTCACATTTATGAATTTACCTGTATCAGTCTCACTGCAGATGAGATGAGATGAGTACCCAGTCAGGCTCACTACCCTAAAGAGCCCACAAATGCCACTTTTTAATTCTTAATATAATTTATAGGATGTTAACAGTCCTCTTATTTCCCTGTGTTGCAAGTACACAGTTTATGTTAGGCAGGCTGGAGCCTAAAGGTGTGAAATCAGAAGATGATTAAATTAAATCAGCCCTAGAATGCTGCTTGTGAGTTTGAGCAAAAAATAACTTTTAGAGCAAAGTTTGTGAAATTATCTAATTATCTACAAAACTTTAACATCATAGATGGCTCAGTAAGAGCACCCAACCCAGGAGCAGCTAAAGATGTGGCACAAAATAATTGCAGCACGTTCATATCCTCATAAAAGTATTTTAACATGAAGACAGTATTGCTGAAAAGTTGAAATTAAGAAGACTGAGGTGTGACCTTACACTTACAAATTCAACTTTCTTTTTAGGTTGCTTTAGACGAACAATGTACCTCCTATGCCTTAGTTTAATCCTACTCTAATAATGACCATCTGTTTAAATAATAAATACTGTATATCCTATATGCTATAAATAACAACTGTCAACATACTTCAAGAAACACAAAAGTATCATCAGTTTATGTAAAACATTAATGCTACAGTATCAGGGCAATAAATTACTATTTTTAATTAAAACAGAAAATATTCAGTTTTGAGACGAAAAGTGTTCATTTCTAAAGATATAAAATTTGAGGACAAGTGCAAAAATACTTGGAATTCTGAGACCTCCTGAATACTGTTTTTCTTTGTTTCACTCTTAAATTTACAACTACCTGTGCTAACCCTTCTCAATTCCAGCGAAGAGAGAATTATACTCCCAAGTTTTCCTCCCTTGAAATAAAAGCCTCGCAGAACTGAATTACAACCCCCTGAAAACAGAGATTTAATAGAACCATCAAAGCACCACAGCTGCACTATTGGATCCCACTCTAATTAATATTACATAATCCATACAACACATGTGATCAATTTGGAGGTCCCAGGCGGTTCTTAAGTGAATGAATGCAATTTGTAAGCTCTGATCTGTCACTTCCACTTAGGGCAGAAGTGTCTACATTTCATATTACATTGTAATGCTTGCTGTAAGCCTGTATCACAACTCCAATTACCCATATAATGATCAAGTTCCACGGACATAATTAGGAAATGGGGAAGACAGGACCCGTAAAACCACGAGATGATGGCAGAGGAAAAGTGGGGAGAGAGGTAGGAAAAGAGGTACCAAAGGGTCAAGTGTAACCTGCTTGGAAAGGCTACACTTATTGGCCACGAGGAGGAATTTGTCAAAATCTGCTTTGCTTTAGGGTTATTTTGCATGAAGTGGAAAAATGAGCAGCTTAAGCTCTGTACTTGAAAGGAAAATTAGGTGTGGAATCTGGGAAAACTTCAACAGAAAGCTTTCTGCATGTCTTATTTCCTACCCCTATTCCATTACAGCAGTTAAGGGGAAGTACAGCCCCAGTCCCTCAGCAAGGCACCCAATAAAAAGAAATCTGTATATATTCAGAGCTGATTGGCTTTGATCAGGGGAGGAACTTGCCTTACTAAAGCACAAGAGGTGCAGTTTTTACTGTAAATGCTGTAAATTTCTAAATGTGAACTGTAGCCCCATTTAGAAAGACTAAAAGGTTATGCCTACTTGAGCTCAAAAGCTGTGTCTACAGCAGAAATTGGAATAGCAAAATGTAACAGATCTGAGACGTTCCTAATAGGAAAAGCTTCTTATTCAGAGAAACTGAAACAGCAGGAATGGCTCCACTGCGGCAAAATTTTTAGTAAAACAAAAAAAATAAGCGTTGGAGGACTTTTACTTCAAAATTTCCCAAATAATTACATAGAATGAAACATATGGAAACATCTAAATTTCACAGACAAGAACACTTGCAAGGCATTTTTGCTAGTGAAACAAATCCAAACACTACCACCAAGGAAATCCAAAACAATTACAATTTTTCCCCAAGCAGATTTCAAGTGCCACTGTGTTGACCTGAAGCCAGTGACAGCACAGGTCTGGGAAGGAAGGCTCTGGGCTGGCAACACAACCACCTCAGATGCAGCTTTTAACCTGTTTCTTTTCTCACACATACTTGCTTTGTAAGATGCTGAAACAATTAATGTAATTTAAAAATCCTCTAGTATTGCCAACAGAATAGTAAATCTTTTCCAGAACTAAAATAAATCAGATTTAGTGTTTAAGAGCGAACACACGTACGAAAAAAGATACTACAATTACGCTCCCTAAACATGGCTCCAGATAATTGTTCTGCCAGCTTTCATTGAAGGAAAAAAAGAAATGAAAGAAGGGAAGAAAACCATTTTAGGAAGGGGAGGGGAAAAGCCAGGGCGGTGACGTTAGCAGTGTTCCATTATGTCCTTATTTAATTCCATGGCAAAGATCCCATTGACTTCAATGAGAGCACGATCTGGCAGGAAAGACACAAGCAGAATGAAGTAGTTTCAAAGCAATTTTAATACACTGTTTTCCTTTCTCAACTCTGACAAGCCCATTTCCTTTTTTTTTCTTTTTTTTTTTTTCCCTCCTCTTTTCTTTATTGTTGTTGATGCGGTTCTTGTACTTCAGCACAAAAGTAGCTCTTCATCAGCCTCGAAAATGAGGAGAAAGCACACCAAGGGACATCATGTGTGGAAGATGATAACAGTAAAACTGTATTTAGTGACAGTGTGGATAATGTGAGCGAAGTGTAAGACTGGAAACTGAAAACTGCACAGTCTGACTGGTTAATAACAACCATCACTCAGTGTTTATACCAATCCAAATTGGACAGAAAGAAGCAAGAAACAAAAGAAAAAAGAAAAGCTGTGGGTTACAGAAGGATCAAACCTGCTGTGAACTTACTGAAACGATTATTCATCAGTCTAATATTTTTAAAAACAGTTAATTCAGAGAGAAGGCATAGCATCAAACCAACTATTATACATAAAATGAATTCCAGCATCTCAAACACAGAAATATTCGGGGTATTTCGTTTCTCCAGAAAATGGACACTGGCTACTGTGGCAATGCAGATGGCAACGGGCAGCAACTATGAAGAGAAAATAGTCAGAGAAACGCTCCTCTTTTCCGCTGCCCTGAATTATTTACTAGAAAAATCCACGTACAAGATTTCCACAACGCCTTCACAGATTTTAAATACTTTGTGTTATTGTGTGTAACGAGTTACTTCCCATGGCAGGGAGCCGGGAGTGACCGTCCCCGGCGCAGGCGCCTCGCTCGGCTCAGCTCTGCTCCAGCTCTAATCCTTTTACAATGGACCTAATCCAGTTAACGGCAAAGAATGGTGAAATGTCAGGGTAATTGGATAACAGCCTGGGATTCTGTAATTATTTCATTACAGCAGCAGACCCCGTTTGAAGGGGACGCCCACCAGCACTGCGGGGCCCTCGGCCGCTCCCGGCCCTGCTCCTGAGGGCGGCCGGCACGGCCACACCAGCGGCCCCACAGACACCAAAACCGTGTTCAGGACACATGGAGTTTGCATTATGTTTTTGGCAACTAGAAGCCCAATATCCTACCTTGCTTTGGGATGCTGTAGAATGCCCCAATGGACCTGCTGGTGCTCTCACTCCTCAAGGGCACTGGCACTGCCCAGCTGGCCTTCCCTCCTTTGTGTCCCTTGGCTCGTGGCCGTGTCCCCTCAGCGAAGAGCGGAGCAGCGCCCTGGCTGCAGCGCTGTGCATGAGGAGCAGGGTGACAAGGGGCCACCCCAGGGAGGGGCAGCTCTGTGTGGGGACCCAGGGATTCACAGGGTGCAGCCATGGGGCAGCTGCAAAGCTTTTTCTGCCCTGATTCACTCGCAGCACTCAGCTCCTGTGGAGCCAGGGAACCGCTCACGCTGCTGAGGAGACACAGGCAGGAGAGGGATGGCGGTCTAGGTACAGCCAGGTCCCACCTCAAATACTCCTCCACAGCTCCTTGATCTTCCTACCACCTCTGTCCACAGCTCAGTTCTGGGGCAGATGGACAGAGAGAGAGCTTAGAAATGGAAACCACCACTTGCACTGAGCAGAAGAGCGTTGTTTCAGATGCACAATAAAATAGCCTGCAGTATTTCCATGGCTGCCACCTCACTCTGGCCACACTGCTGACAGAGGACATGCCCTGTCTCAGACCTCTGTGCCACAGGTACACCACAGGTGATGGAGCTGGAGGAGCATCCAACCCGCACAGTGTGGACCAACAGTGACACCTGGGGGAGAGAGAGGCGGGATGAGCAGAGCTCCCTCCCTCTCCTCAGGTACCTGGAGCGCCTGAGCAGCTCACCTGGAACCTACCACCCACCCCACACACCTCTTTCATCCTGCAAGGGGTCCAACTCATTTCTGAAACATCACTGACTGATTAAACTTCAACCTCTGGTGATCTACTTCTTGCCAGTGGATCTGAGCACTGCAGAGTGACACTATTTGCTGTGAGGAGCCAGTACAGTCACCCAGCACGACTTCACACCCAAAATAAGAAAAGCACAAAGCTATCTGTGTCCATATTATTGGTAATGCAAACTTTAAACTATGCTTACTCCAGATGTAAGATTTTTTTCACACAAACATTTATATTTCCCTAAAAGAAAACGAGGGGACATGAGAGCATTATAGTATCATTTACAGTAACATTTTGAACTAAAAGAAAAAATATTTTAGAAAGAATGCAATTTTTTAATAAGTTTTGTATAATTATATAAAATTCTGTGTGAAGACCTCTGTAGCTTGTGTTAACTACAGAGTGAAAATGCAAACTAAATGGTGCACTCAACAAGAGAATAAATGACCTCCCACGCTTTCTTCTCCCCTCCTCCCAGTCTGCACCGGCTTTCAAACTCCCACACTTGACTTCTTGCCTCCCTTGTGAACAACCTGCCTCCCTGACCGCAGTGTCACTATTTATTTATCCATTCTTATCTCCGGGGCAAAGGGCTGGAGGGGGTTCCTGCCTGCACTGAATTGCCCCCACACAATTTGCTCCTCTGTGATGGAAAAAGCAGAGCATCTTCCGTGGGCTTGGAGATGGGAATCTCAGCAGCCTCCTGCCTCACTAGGGCTGGTACAGGACCTGGTGGGGCAGGAGCAGCTTCTGCAGCCTCACACAGACCAGAGACAAGAGAGTGAATGAGCAATTCCAGTCAATAATTGGAGTTGCTTCTCTCTGTGGGTGGCCCTAATGATAAGGTCTATTTCTCTGAAAATGAACTGTACATCTTGAACAGCTATTTCAGCCTCCCAATGAAGGGCAGAGATACCTGTGATAACACATTGTCATCTCAAATGTTTGAGTTACTATAAATCTGATTAACAAAAACCACAGCGAATTGGTAAGTTAACTTGACAAGAGCAGTTTCCCTCTACTTCATTTGCTGTCCAAAGTTCACTGTTATGTTGTTTCAGGGGAGTTGCACAAAGATTTATTTTTTTAATTCTAATTTCAAGTCAATACCAAATGGCTCCCAGCAGCCTTTACCTTTTTTTGTCTCAAACTCTTCTGGAGAATATTTTTGTACAAGCATTTCAGAGAAGTGGCTCATTACAATTGGAACAGGTTTTTTTTTTTTTTTTCCTCCAACACCTATTTCTTCTTCCTGACATTTCTTCTTTGCAGAAATACTCTACTCTGCAACTCCACATCACTACACAGAGGGGAAGGGAGTCTGACCACAGGTGCTTACAGCACACAGGGCTTGCTGTAGGATTGAATATGAGCAGAAGAAGCATGAGGAGGAAGCTACTGAAAGATTGATACTCCCATAAAGTAGGAAGCACTTGACAGGTTGTGTTCTTACTGCTGTAGCAGCAACATGGAAAAACATCTGTTCCACCTGAAGATTTTCCTGTTTTAAGACTGCCTCTTCTACACAGGTCAAGATTGCAAACAGGAACTAACACAGGTAGTTGAGAAGTGTCCCAGACAGAATTAGTGATTCCATTTTGCATGAAGGAATAATAAATGACTAATGGGATGATCGACTCTTTCCCAAGCATGACTCAGAAGTCTGAATTATTGAATGTGTTTCAAGTAATCAGTACAGAGGAGATGAAATAAGTAAATCTACTTGAACTAATGTACTGATACACCTGTAGAAGTCACAGATTTCAGATCTCATTTCATCTTAGGAGAAGAGTATGTCTCAGAAACGGTGACCAGCTAACTGAGCCAAACTGAGTCCTCCCTGATGGAAACAATCACGTTTTGCCCCTGCATTAGGATATTTCCCTCTTGAATGCAAATAAAGGATGCAGCCAGCAAATCAGAACAAAAAGAAGACAGGAAGTATTCATGCCATGATAAGGACTGGGAGAACACGTGAATGAAATGCTGAAGCCAAGTGGAACAACATCTGACAGATAACAATCTCACAAGCTTCCTTACTAAATAAGGAAAGGTCTGAACAACATGGTATAACAACCAGGAGTGGAAAATCCAAGCACTATTAAAATGCATCCACTCCCTGTAAGCTCAGAGTATAGTTTTACAAAAAACCTTATTAAGAAATATTTCCCTTTAATCATATATATAAGAGCCCATAAACTGAAAGGAGTGTGGCACAACCTTCGTGATTCAACACCACAGACCATAAAAGGCTGTATTTTTTTGCACAGTTACACACAAAATTTACAGCTCTTACAACAGCCACATGACTTTTTAGTCATTCACACTCAAGATGCATTAGGACTGCACTAACTCATTAGACTGATGTGGTGCAATTATTAGGGAGTCCCAGAAAGCTGGGAACAATTCAAAGTCCTGAAATTTTTCATCGTTACTGACAAATAATCCAAAGGCTGTTGCATCATTAAAGCTAGGAAGAGTCATGGGATCGACAGAAAAGAAGCTTTAATTATCAAATACTGAATCACTGAGTTCATGATAAGTGAAAAACAAAGCTTTCTGCAGACATGGATCACTCCATGTGCTATGGGAATACAGAGATTTCATGGCCTTTTGAAAAATTACGCTTGTAAGGTAGTCCTGCATATAAAAAAAAGTGAAAAAAAAAGTGTAAGGACTCCCTAGAGGAGAAAATGAGATGAGAAAATAAGGTTTGGCCTGAAAATTGTCCCCTTGTTTTCAACAGGTTTTACAGTGTTGTCAGGGCAGAGTCCTGCAGGTCTTGAATAGGAGACAAGTAATTTCAAATGCTTCCACGCACTCAGAAATTTAATTGGTTGTGAAATATGCTGAAGAGTTCAAAAGTGTTCTCTGATATAAATAGAAAAGTTTGTTGTAAGAGATGTTGGCAGTGCCGCGTTTTGTTTTCCAACACGAAACGTTGGAAACGGCCTCTCCCAAATTTCCGTGCAGACGGATCACTGTCCTAACAGGATGGAATGGACAAGGGGAAAAACAAATATCAACAGAGGCCAGAGCCTGATAGAGCTCAAGTTAAAAAGAGAGACCTCATTTTTCTTTCCATCCTGAACATTACAGCTGTAACAGCTTTATTACTACAGCTTTATATATGTTTACATTTTTTGCTGATTGTTGGCATTACGGCCACATCTGGGATCATTTTTCTTAACTTGCCTTATTACCATTTGTAACATGGTTCCCCCCACTCCCTGAGCCTCTCAAGGATCAATCTTGCCTTGCCATTCCACCCTGACTTGTCCTCCTACCTCTTCTCTAAATTGTCAGACTTTCTAAGACCTCCTTTCAAGAGGTAATGACAACATGAACAAATCTTTTTCTCTTTTTCACTCTTTTTTTTTTTTCTCTGTTCTTTTTTTCTTTTTCCTTTTAAATAAGGAAGAATTCAACTAGCAGGGCTGATTTGCAGCCGGCCTGTTTGGCACTCTCATATCCTAATTCCAACTCCCACTCTGATCTGCTGGCCAAACAACATATTTAATTATATCATGCTGGTAGTACCAGGCCCAGATAACTGTTCTGCTGGCAGCATTTTCCTAAACTGACCCTGTGGCCACTATCTCAGCTTCCACAGCTTACAATAAATTCCAGGCTCCAGAGTGCAAATTTATCACCTGGGAGACACCCCCCTCCTTCATTCAGCACTGAGTTATGGGGGAGCTGCCATCCTCTGCAGCATGTTCACATCAAAGGAAAACTAGAGGACCTCCTTTCCTTCTCCCATGTTTCTGGCTTCAAGTAATTAACAATCTGTGACATTTGCACATTTTCACACTAATTGAGACCATACAGAATACATTTTTATCTTAAGTACAGTTTTAAAACCTGAGGAAATCTTCCACTGCTGCTATTAATGAAAAACAAAGTTTTGGGGATTTTTTTTTTTTTTTTTTTTTTTTTTAGGGTTAGGGGAATCAGATTTGTCATTATAGTAGACCATGTTTTACTTATTGAGTAAAAATAAATAAAATGTTTAAACCACCTCAGAAAATACTTGTTTTACACTAGCATTTATACATGAACTTGAAATGAAAACTTATAGAGCAAAATGAAAGTTACATAACTGCCAAAGGAATTGTCAGGGACAGAGCATGGGGGATGCTCCTATCAAGAAAGCACCAAATCTAAATATGGAAAAATTTATTCCTCTATTGTCTTTGTAGGCATCTAATAGATATTTATTCTGTTAAGGAAAAAGGTATCTAGTTAAAGCCATTGTGTAGAAAAAACACCTGCTAATGCTCTCTAGCAAGACTACAGAAAATGGGAATTTTCTTCCAGGATGGTTGCAGTGCTTTCCAAAGAGAACTGGCTCTTTGGAGTGGATTTTTACCTGTTGGAGAAGGTTGGATTTGGTGGCTAATGCATGAGATCAAAGCAGCAGCACAGAAAATCAATAATCCCATCACAAAATGAAGTACCTACATCAGACTGGAGGGTTGGAGCAGTGGTAAAAGGGACTCCACTGTGTGATAAATACCAGGCAGAAGGACCCTGCTCCAAAGACATTCTCAGAGATGTGCCATACACAGGTAACACCTACTGAGCCTACAGAGTTTGTCAAGGACTGGACTTCCCTGCCAGCCTCCCCCATGAGCTGCCCATTCCAGAAATGTACTGTGCTGCCTTATTTTATGGCAGCAGGGCCATAAAATAAGAAAAAATTAAAAACTGTTCTAGTGTGTCTCAGTGACTGCAGAATAAATAATATGAAAATAGGAGTAATTCTAGGGGCACTGGAAAACACAGGTGTCATTCCCCACACAGATTTGCTAAAAATGGGTATGTCTGAGGAAGTCTGGAAGACAACTCCACCTGGGGAAGCCACAACTCCACCTGGGGAAGCCTCCTCATGTTCACGTCAAACAACATTTGCATTCTGGTTTTTCCTCCCAAAACTGTGATAATTCCAATGCAGGAAATGACAAAATAAGAGATCTTTTCAGCAGGGGTTTGTTGATGTTTAATCCCATTTGGAGTGCACTACAGGGAGTTTTAACTCTGCCACTCTATTTACTCCTGCCACTTAGAGGCACTCATGGTCTTTGAAAAGACATGTTGGAACAGGCAGGTGTTTTTTGTTTCACATTGGCATGCAGGTTTTAAGATAAAGAAATTATGAGAATATCATTGTCTCTAGTGGTGTGTAAGGTTTCTAAAGCTGGACATGCCCTGCTAAAGCATATTTCATACAATGACACTGTTTCTTCTTTACATCCAACATAATTATGTCTATTTGGCAAGAACTCAGCTCCAAGCATTTTTTTTCTCTCCACAAACTGTTATGTCTCTCTTTGGCACAATATATCTAAAAAGAAGGCACAAAAAGCACGGTGGTCACTTCACATCCTAGAGCCAAGGTTAATAAACAAAATACCTTGTAAGAAAATGGCAATGGTGCACCTATGAAAGAGTTTTGCACTGGATCAAGCCCTTTCAGCTTTTCCTTCTGGATCAGCAACAGCTTGTAGACTCCATGAACATTTTCAGCTCCCTTTTTCCTTCCTTCCCCCTGGATAGTTTCCACACTAGGAGCACTGAAATGGGTGCAGACTCAGCCTATTGGTCTTAAACTGCACTGAAATCACTTTAACTCTGTCTGTGCTCATCTCACCAGGAAACTGAGCATTCAAAGGTTTGATGTACAGATTCTGGATTTGAGTATGATATGCATGTTTATAGGCAGATATCATGGACATTCTATATATAATCCATGTTGCATGACACCCTTGCTAAAATAAGAAAAAGGCCAAGAGGGCAGAAGCCCTGCATGAACGGCTATTTCACAGAGCCTCCAAAAACTTTCAGTGCACAAGAGGTGGTTCTATGTAGTTTTGATGACTGCCTTTTTATCCAAAATGCATTTTAGCTTCTCTAAGTCTTTAATAAATTTTGTTTACCCACAGAAAGGAGAAATCATTGGGAGCTATGTAAGAAAGTAATTATTTCAAATTAAGATAAATATTAATTACTTCAAATTAAGCTAAATATATGCATATTGCTGAGCAAAAGGCTGCATTTTCATTTCTCCTATCTGTCCTGCACTTGCACACCTGTAAACTTAGAGACCAATGCATTCTCACAAAGGTAATGAATTATTTTTTTTTAAATAGCACATAAAATCACCAGCAGTGGAACCCAAGTACATAATTTTCCATCTCTTTTGACACAGGTAGCAAAGGCAGCCATACCACACTGGAACTGGATGCTAAAAACACATATGTATAGATGTACATGTATCTATATGTACTACATACATTTTCAAGAAACATATTCCATTTTTCAGGCTTCAAGTTTTTGGTTTTTCTGTGACAAAATGGAGATAACATTAACTTTTAAAAAATTGCTACAATTGACTGTGCTTTAGAGGGACATTGGACTTCATGACCTTCAGAGGTCCCTGCCAGCCTAAATGCCTCCAGAGTTCTAGCTAAGATTGTGAGACACCTGAGTCCTCTTTGTAGCTTTCTAAATTTACACAAAACCAATGTACATTCTGACTAAACAAGATCTAAGACAAAGTTTTCTGGACAGATAAAATATTATTCATTAAACCAATGAGCACAGTCAAAAAACAAGCTGATTTGTCTGACCCGATGAAGTGTCTGTGTCCTCTAAAGCCTTTCTGCTTCCAGCTCTACCAGTTCATCTAAAGATAACAAACAGGTGTGCCTTAAACAACTCATTATGAGGGATTTCTTTCTGAGATCACACCTAAGGAAGCACAGCTGTAATGGCTGTGCTGAGCTGCTCGAGGTCACCACAATTTCAAAACACCAAAGACCAGTGGCCAAGCCATGACCTCCATGACTGGCATTCAAATACTGACATGCAAGCTCTGCTTAGTTTGAAACATCAAAAACGTCTCAGCTTAAACTGACATGCTTTCAGAAGGCAGAAATTAAGAAAAGTTGTTAAAATTTGGAAACATCCGAGGAAATGGAAAGGTTTTCACTGGATATCAAAAATTTAGAAAAGAAAATCCAGGGGTATTTAGAGAGAACTGCAGTGAGAATACAAATCAATAAAATAAGAAACCTTTTAATGAAAATAAAAATTAAGTTATCTAAAGAACTGCAAAGATCCTTTTCCAGTCCAGCTAGGAAACCCGGAAAGCCGTGTGGCTCAGCCTGACTCTGCCAACCCTCTAAAAGGCAACAGGTGTTGTAAATAAAATGGCTTGGCCTCAGTTCTACATGCCTGGATTATTTATTCTGATTTTCTGAAATAGTGTCTGGAGTTGGACAGATAAAGGACTGGGACAGCAGACAATATAACTGGCTAGTAGTAATGACAGCTGTTATCCATATGCTGACAGGAGGAGGACTTTATTTCTAGCAACTGGGACCAAAAATGTGTTTTTGTGAGAGTACTTAAGGATGGATAGGTGAGAACTAGTGCTCCACGGAATAGAATAGAGAATTTCTTAGAGTCCCCACAGCAAAACAAGGTCAAGATGTTAATGCTGGACACATTTTCATCAAGAATATAAAGGTTCTCTTTTTGGTTTGTTGTTTTTTTTTTTTTTTTGGGGGGGGGAATCTTTCCTCTTACAGATTAAATGCTTCAAATATTTTAATATTTGTGCACCGAGGGAAACATGAATATTGTCCTGACACAGTCCAAACCAATCATGCAATCTAAACAGCATGCCAAGTCTGGAAGGCATATTGAGCATGTTCCTGACGATGATATCATAAAGGTTCCCACAATGGGAAACACATGGCACCAATTCCTCACATTCCCCAACCTGGACGCACGAAGCTCCGTTCAACTCTAATCACTCCAGTGACAAAATCAAAAGACCTGAAACGGAGAAAACAACAAACTCGGGGAGCCTGAATTTCACACACTAATCCTGCCCTGAGATACACACATTTTACCAAAGGCCCAGGTGTATTCTCTAGTGTTAGCCTGAAATTCAGTGTAACATTTTGAGTTCGCTCCCGACAAAAACACCAGGCGTGAGCTGGAGTTGTTTATTACCGAGTGTGTCTCAGAAGGGGTGACATTAAAGCAAACTCCTTTCTCCAACATAAACATACACATGTTCACTGAAATACCGAAAAATCTGGCAAAGGCATTCTCTAAAAAGCTAGAAGTTACCAGATGTAAGTGCTATTGTAGCTGCTGCAGCTCCGTGGAAGCACTTAATCATGCTGAGAGATGATGCCTCTTCCCTGGGAGCTGGAGTGCTCTCTCCTTTGTCTTCCTGCGGGTTGCACACCCTCAGGAGCTATTCATCCTGTCTCCTGCTACTCGTACACGCTGCAGCTCCTCTGCTTCCACATCCATCTCTGACAGCTCCCTGGGAATTGTGCTGCCAGGAGGGAGCCACACGAGGCAGAGATGGAGACGTACTGGAAATGGCAGAGCCTGAATCTCCAGCACCAACCTGTCTGCACCAAGGGTTTGCTGCATCCTTTTGGAAAAGCTGGTTCCAAAATAGCCACCCGTGTCTACGAGGCACAAACTTAGGGAATATGTGGAGTGGGAGTGTTTGCTGGCAAAAATTATGTATGAAAACTACTCCCATGTATGTGGTCAGAGAATAAAATCCTCTCTTCCTCTCCTGCTAAGAGAAATCACACATCTCTGAGAAAACTTTTACAGTTACTTTTTCCTCTCTGCAGTTTACAAAATACCTCCAGCTCAGGCAACACTTTTGACTATTTTGACAAGACACCTGATACTTTCACAGGCATCTCGTCCAAGTTGAGAGGAAAATTCTCAAGACAACTTATTTAGAGGGAAAAAAAAGGGGGGAATGCACCCCAGGTCACTAACACATAGATTTTATGTATTGATTTTCAGAAAGAAATTTCTACTTTATTTCCATTGAAGCCCCAGGATTGTTATTCCCACTTTGCACATGAGACAAACAGGAACACAGAAAGATAAAGAGAGTTATTGAGGAGAAAAACAGTGAATAGACTAGGGATAAAACCCAAGCTCTCAGACTACTGGTTCAGCACATTGTCCCCAGGGAACACACCAGCTTCTTACAGAGAGAAGAAAGGAATAAACACAATTGAAAAAAAAAAAGAAAAACAAACAACCAAGCCTAAACTTTCCACACTGATATTTCTTCCTTTAACAAAGGAAAAAGAGAGATATATGAATGTTTTACTTTAAATTGAATGACAACTGGTTAGAGTGTATAAACTACTCTCATATGACATATCAGAATGTGTCATTCTAAATAAAAGCCCAGTTGATAATTAAAAACTTTTAAACTAAATGAGAGTCGAACACAGAAAAATCACATAGCCAATGCATCTCAGAATAGTCACTGTAACTGTCACCGTAGAAAAAGTGTCACACAGTCTCATCTCCCCATATGTCACTTCCACAGAAGGTCCAGGTGTGCTGGGAACACACAGCCCTTTCCCATCTTTCCCAACTGCTGAACAAGCTCTGCAGATACACACTCTGTTCTGTCACAAAATAATGGCCTTTTCTTCAGTCACTATTAAGATCCTGAAGAGCAATTTATTTTTTTTCACAGCCAGAAAGATTCAGCACAAGAGAGGACTAACCCAGCACCAACCAGCTCAGGGAGCTCAGCTGTGGTGCCAGCACATGGCAGTGGAAGAGCTGATATCTGCAACAAAGGAAAAGCAAACAGGTGAGCTCATGAAAACCCTGAAACGTTCTCAGATCACTCGGAAACCTTTTAGATTTGTATCAAACCTGTATTTTTTTTTTTTTTTACATATTTGGATGCATGTGTATGGAGTCACTTTGCTCCATCTGGCAGCCTCTCCTCAAAGGATTTGGAGGAGCAGGAAAGCACGTGTGGGTCTGGAGAGGTACAGAGGGGAACTCACGTCTGCCTTCACGTGTTTGGCTCCAGCAAGAGCTATAAATATACTCAGATCCACATATATACTCACACACACAAAAATATACCTGTTTTATATAGATGCATACGAAAAGCTGTCTTAAGAAAAGAAATCTAAACCCATTTTTTTCCAAAAGCTCTTAAAAAAAACCACCCCAAACTCCTTGCTCTTCCTTGCTGCTCAGGAACACACGAGGAAAAGAAATAAGTGTGTTTCCTTAAGATACTTTAACAACCCTTCTTTGCCTTCAGGTTTTTTTTTTCTTCAATGGTTTATATATAGTTTCCCCTAAAAAAGAAATTATTGTGAGCCAAATGCTCCCCTTCATCTTTGGAAACACGGTAAGAGGATGTTTGCTGTCTTAGCTGTGCCCCACTGCTGGATGCTGGATGTTATCACTACAGTTACAGTATTTATCCTGACAAGGAGCTTCCTTATGGACAAATCAAAATGGTGTGTAAATAATAAATACTGGAGACTTCATCTCCTACAGACACAGTGATTTATGACCTGTTTTCTCACATGCCTTTCACTTTACAAACTTGGCATGTGGTTTTACACGGCCTGACGTTTTTGGAGGACTCTGTTTAACCCTTTGGTTGGTCACACCTGACAAATAAAACACACCTCAGGGCTTTCTACTTGGAGCAGTCACAGAAAACTGCCTAAAATATATACTCTGGCCACCACAAAATAAAACCACCAACTCTGAGAAACTTCCTGTTCTTCAGCTGAGCTTCATGAGACGAGGTAGTTTCAAGAATTTATTTTTCTTTTTTAAACGGGAAAGACCAAGATGGTTCTTTAGTTCCTAGATGCATAAGAAAGATAAAAAGCACGCACAGAGTTCATCCTTTTAACAGAGAGTTTCACAGAAGAAAAAAAGGAAACCATTTGGGATGCAAACCAAAACTGCAGGCATCATTAACTGTGACACACAGCAGTGCTTTGGGTGGAGCAGCAGGTAATGCCCATGGGTGCTCTTCCTGTGCCAACTGGTATCGGTTCCTAATGGGCACAGGACTAAAATCTGCTCAAATTCTCTTCAAAATCTCTTTACAGCACAGCCCTAGTTAGCCACTGCTCAGTAAGGCATTTGAAAAATCCTCTTTTTTATATAATAACTACTTATGGAGGTTGCCAAGTCATTTTAACATATCACCAGCAGTGTGGAAGTATCACAGGAAGCTCAGTTCTACCTGCAGGGAGTGTTTCCTTTCTGCTGGTTGGCAACAAAATCCCAATAATCCCAAGCCAAGGGAGTTTTCTGATTTCATTAACGATTTTAAGTTTTCTAGTGAATGAAAAAAAAAAAAATCCACCTGAAAAATACTTAAAATAAAAGAAACTGTCAGGAAGAAAATATTTTCCCTTTTCCATATTGTGATGCTTAAGTCACAGACACACAGGCCAGGCTTTGAACTCCCAAGTGTGAGCTTCTCCAATATCAAGAGAGCAGTTTGCTCATTACTGATCAAGTTGGGAAGACAAATATATGTCATGGAAAAAAAAAATGAAGCTGTTACTTCTTCATAAACTCTTCTTACACTCACTGATCATAAATTGCAAATTTTAAGGAAAATAAAGGAGGCACTTGTCAACACAGTATTTAAAAGATATACAAGATATCTCCAAGTAGTTTTCCTCCCATATTTTCAATGTGAGAAGATATTTTTTTAAAAAATCAACCTCAAGTTTTTAAAATAATCACATTTATTTATTTACTTATTTACTTGTTCCAGCACAATTAAGATTTAGGTGAGGAAGTCACATAACGAAATACAGTCCAAGCTGAAAAACAATTCTATTAGACATCCTTCTGCTGAATGAAACCTTATGCAAGTTCTGCAGGTGCACTCCCCAAATGCCTGTGCAAGATGAGGATGGCTGACATGAGCCCTTGTAAAGTCTGACCTTCTCCTCATAAAACAAGTACTCCAGGCACTGGGAGAGATCTGTATAAATGACAAATTGGACCAACTGTGTTTTTCCAGGCATTGTGGGGGGACTACAGCATGGAAAGGGCAACTGAATTGTCCTGGTTAAAAAAAAAAAAACAAACTATTTAGATATGGACAAAGCTTCCTAATCATGAGCTTCTGATCCATAACACCAGAGGGACATGCAGGATCAGGATCTAGGAAAGGCTGGTTGGGATGTCAGCATCCCTTACAGGACTGTGCTGGTAACTCAGTGTAAGTTGATATATCTGAGCATCTCCAGAAAAATAATCAGATTTCACTGTCAGTATGTTCAGTCTGAAATGTTTCAATCGGTTCCAATTCCAAGATGTGCCTTTCCATAATGTTGGAATGCAATGGAATTAAACCAAAGCTTTATTTCCTTAATGACTTGTCTAGATTTCATTTTGGATTTACTTAGCAGGAGAAAGTTACAGTATTTACAGTCAGCACAGTAACTTCCCATGGCAAATTAAAGGACTGTTTCAAGACATGTTCACACCTTGACACCCACATTATCTATTGAGAGCATGCTTGATGAAATTTAGAAGGAAAGTATTTCTTCATGATTCAATTTGTGTGTTTCTGTGAAAAATGGCATTTTATATTAAATTCAGCCCTTGAAATACTATAAGCCCTGTATAGGCTATATTTTCCATTCTGTAACTCTCAATATTAAATTCATATTTGTTTAGTAAAATGTCTTAAAGGTGTAAGAATTCTCAAGTCTATAGTTCAAGCCAGCAGCCTAAAAAAAGAGTAGAACTGCAGCATAGTAGTTAGTAAATTACTTAACTAGCACAATTTTAATCCCATGTCTGGCCTATTGCTCTCATGGCAGTCATCAGTGGGTGTAACAGAAGGAAAATAAAATTTCAACTGTACACTTTTCAGCATTAACTTTTAAATTAAACCAAGGTTTTTAAAATGGATATTTTTTTTTCTGTCTTCCCCTTGACTTTGCTGACATCTTTAACTGAGACTGGCACTTCTCAAAGCAACACTAATGATCTCTGAAACACAGTGATGCAGTAATGTATCCGTCTGCTTTAGTCAGAGCCACCTGATTGATCCAAATTGTCTCTATCACTCTGCTGCAGAACATTCCATAAACAATTAACTGCATTTAGCATTGTCATGGTTTAAAAATATAATTTGATGGGAACAATTTTCATGAAGTTAAGAGGCTGAATCAGACAAATGATTATAACCAACACTAACGGGAGACAAACACGACAAACTCTCTTAAAATGGTTCATTACATTAGTAAGTGAATGATCATTTGCTGATGGCAAAAAAACCCAACTGCTTAGTAATCAGAACTCTGTTTGGAACAGCAGGTTTTCAGATAGTTTATCTATAAGAAAAGAGTAAAAAACCCAACTTAGTAATATAGGCAAGTATTAAGGAAAATGAAACAGTGCACAACCATTCCAGATGGTCAGACCCAAACAAAGATAAGCTGTAAGCCTGGAAAAAACAAGTCACAAAATTATTTACATTGGTCAAATAATGAATAGGCCTAAAAAGACACAGGCCAAAGGGGATGCACAGGTCTCATAATCACTGTCCAGTTTTTGCTTCCAGTAAAGAAGGATATCAGAACATGGAAATGTGACTGATCAAATACTGCTGCTCAAAGCGTGGTTTTCCTCCTCTTGGAAACACCATCTAGACATTTCTGGGATAATATTCTGATTGACACCTTTTTCCTCAGAGGGAGCTAAAAGTATCTGCATCAGACTAAGGGGAGGATTAAAGAGATCTGTAGGAAACACTCACCTCACGAAGAAAATACCCTACAATCACCAGCTGGGACTAGGATTTCCAAAAGGTGGATGGATCCTGATTCCCTCAGAATCCTTAGCAAAGAGTTGCCTTCCAAAATTTTAAAGGAATTTGAACTGGTGGAAAAAAAAAATCTAGAGCAGAAGCCACAGAAACAGAAGTACAAGATCAGTGTGAGCTTAATTTCCTGCCCTTTCCAGCAGCCACAGAAGGTATCCAGGGAGGAGGGACAACCAGGGCACACCTGCAGGGACACCTCTCCAGCTGACACACATTTGACAGAAAGAAACAAACACAGCCAATAAACAGTCCACTGACATCAACATTTCACTTAGATTTAAGAATAAAAAGGAATTAGTGGGAAAAAA
Source organism: Manacus vitellinus (assembly GCF_001715985.3). Classification (NCBI taxonomy): domain Eukaryota; kingdom Metazoa; phylum Chordata; class Aves; order Passeriformes; family Pipridae; genus Manacus; species Manacus vitellinus. Next base: position 8,786,654 of record NW_021939882.1, read on the forward strand.
GTAGAGCATTTGGAAAGAATTCTGAAGAGAAAGCTCTAATGAAGACACCTGAACATTCCCCTTTCAACTCTTTTCCTTGCTTTTGTTTCCTACAATCCTAAAAACAAGCAGTGAAAATCAGTGTGTGTGTGAGGTACAGTTAACATTTGCTTTAAAACTACACTAAAAACTTAAAAGTTGGAATTATTGTCCATTTTAAGATGGATTTTGGGTTTATTCTCTGTGACTTATTCTGCTTACTCAGAACTAACCACAGAACTATACCAAAGCCAAATTAAAATAGCTGGAACTTTGGCTTTGAAGCATCTATGGCAACCTATGGCAGCAGCTGAAGTGGTGCCAGAAGTGCATCATTTGCTTGGATAATTAATTCTGTTTACCACCCAGCCAAAATGAATTACCATATATTCATCCAGCGTGGAATATTTCCCTCTTCCTTTTTTTTTTTTTTTTTTTGCACTGGTACAAACCATAAATTTATTTCCAAAGGGATCCAGATGCAAACCCTCAACATTTCTGCAGGCAAAATAAACCACGACTTATGTTCTTCTTGGCAAATCCACCATGCACAAGGTGCCTGGAGATATGCTATGCTGATTATGAGATATTATTGTGAGGTTTTATTATCCTTTTAAACAATAAAACAAGAAAAGAAACCAACATAAAAGCAAGCAGCTCTGTGCCAGATGTAAGAATTTAATGTTATCCATTCCTGACTAGCTAGTTTGGAACATGTGCTTCAAATATGAAACTTTTCTAAGTCTCCCCAGGTGAGCAGTTGATCTTATCTTAAAATTTCTGCTTCTTTTCAAGCAGTGCACAGCACAACCTAGCAGCTAAGTGATCCTAAGAATGTTGTAGCTAAAATAAAGGGGGGAATTTTATTCTTCAACACCATCTTCCTCAAGTAAACGTTACACTCCAAAGAAAAATTTCACTGCAGTATCAACTCAGAATCTTAGGAGGGAATAAGGGAGCATGGAATAGTTTGGGGCTTGTCCTTCCTCTGTCCTTTTCCATATTTAACAGACCTTTCCTACAAAAGCCTTCTTGCACTTTGCCTAAAATCTCCACTCAGTCTTAAAATCCCAGAATTTAAAAACACTTTTCAGTCACGTAGAGTGAAAAAGGTGTTTGAAGGTGCAGGAAAACAGCCAGTCTGAAAGATTGGGGCCAAGCTCCTCTTCTTCAAAGGGTGTGAATACAATTCTTGCAAAAACCTAGTTCTAAAACTGGGGATTTGATATCTCTGAAGGACACACATATACAAACATCAAAGCTTCCTTTGCATTTAAGGCAACTTCAGCAATGCAAATTAATGAAAAAAGAGCATTTCTTTGAAAAGCTTTGCAGATGGACAGTGTTTTTCCCTTTATTAAATTCTCTTGCATGAGATCTACCTTTAGGGAAGAAAAGCATCCTTAAAGAAAAAAAAAGTTATTTTAGAATCTCAGCTTGTAATTTTCTTTAAAGTGGACATGATGGAGACAGTCAAATGGAAGCAACATCTACATGAACAAGCAGCAAATCAGCTTTCACTTGTGATAAATAAATTATGAAGATGTTTGTTCTCCTCAGCTGACATCTGTAAAGGCTTAACTGCTAAAAGGAGCATTTAGCTCACTTCAGAGAAAACTCAAGTATCCTGCTGGTGAATTCTGTTTTCCAACTGCTTCTTATTTACAGAAGAGTTATTAAATATTTATTATGTCAGAAAGCAAGTATTTTCAATTGTCCTAACCCAAGGTCTTTCAGTGCAGTAACAGCTTGCTTAGATTTTTTTACATGAACCTACAATGTCATTGCCAAGACAAGACACAAAAAGGGCCTCCACCACTTGACAAGGACTGTACACAAAAATACATTTGCTTGATTTTCTGTCAATTTAGTGGTTGACAACTTGCTAAACAAGGAAGAGCAACACCACAATAATAGCTGACAGATGCTGTTTCCACTAACTTTCAAATTCCTTAAACCTTTCCAAAAGCACATGCACAGAGTGATCTGCTTGTCTGTCAACGTGCAATCCAAGCAGGGATGCTCTGGTACCATCAGCCTATCAGCTGACATGGGATATTTTTACATTATCCAAATGCCCATGAACCACAAATGAAAAAAAAAAAAAAATAAATCCACAGAACTACTTGTCCTTTTACTTCCAGAACATACTATTACAAGTTGACACCTGTACGAAGTTTCTAGAATCTAAATTTAAAATATGAGCACGGTGTTAAATTACACTCAAGTCTGTTCAATTTTCTGGTGCCTGGTTAGGAGGAAGACACACCATCCCCTTGTCATTCTGCGCTGGTTTGTATATTTTAATGCATTTTTTATTTAGTTTTTTTCACTGTCTGTGGCCCAGCTGCATAAGAATGAAAGGTAAAAATGCTGCTGTTGAAGAACACCTAACCCAGCCGGGGTTAGGTCTAAACCACTGGTGCTGATTTCTTATAAAACAAAACATCTTGTCTATTAGTTTCAATTTAATAAGTGCTACATGACACACAAGTTGTGCTCTCAATAATTAATGCCATTTGACAAGGTTGTTGGCAAAACTTAATATATTTGCCTTTAGCAAAGATTTTTTTTTCACTACTCATATGTTTTACCCTTGGGATTGAAATGCTGATTTTTCACTATTTATTAGGAAGCCATAAGCAAGAAGAGATCCTGAACTGTACACACAAACTTATGGGCTGTCAAGGTGATTTCTTTCTAAGAGTCACTGGAATTCAGTACAGAGAGGGAGGATTAATCTCAAGTACCTAAACAGGGGCACTTAGTAAATACCAATTTTTGGCATCCTAAACAAAACAAACAAAAGAAATAGAAGAAATCCCTCCCCCCCTCCATTCTGAATCACATCTTTAACATAACACTGAGGTATCTGCTGGTTTTGAGAGTTCAGGTCTGCAAAGATCTTAATACTCTTAACAGAGAAAGAGGATGCCAGACTGACTATACCAAACTAAGTGAAGCTGAACTGTCCTGTGGAGGCTCTGTTTTAATGCAGGATATCAACAAAATATATTATATATATAAAATATAAAAGACATTATATATCTTTTATATATTATATATTTTATATATTATACAATATATACAACATAATACCATATAATGCAGACTATTAATACTATATTAAGAGAGAAGGAGCAGCAGCTGAACAGGTGGAGAAGGTGACCTTCATTAAAACCCCTCCACACAGGCAGCAGTGGCCTGAGGTATTGTAGCATGAGACAGAGCAAGCTGGAGGTGTAGCTGCCTCCTCCTCAAGTCCAGAACACACACAACTGCTCAATACTCTTCTGGAACAAATGCATGTTTTTCTCCACCTCACTCACTGACTTTATTTTTCCTTCCACATTAGCACCACAATTAAAATCTCTGCAGTATTAACTGCTCTCAGAGGACACAAAATTCACAGTCAGGGATAAGCAACTGTATCCTGTGGTGGTGGAAAATCCTGTAGGAAACATATAGCATGGATGTTCTGGTATTTATAAAAAAAAACAGCTGACTTTTACAAAGATGTTCTCTGCTGGCACATGAACAAGGATGTGGGTTAGCAAAGAAAATAAAAATGCACTGGAAATATGTACAAACCTGACTGTTATTATTATTCCCCCCTGAAAATCACAGCATGAATATTTTCTTATCCCATCCATAACCAGTTAAATGGCAAACGAAAAAAGTCAAATGAGAAATCACAGAAATAGAAATATTTTCTTCCTTGTTTACTCTTCTCCCATTGATACTATAAACACACACATCACTGTGTTGCACTTCCTTCTCAGGCTACCCAAAATCCTTTCTTCTGGAGAAATGTTAATCATGACCCAAAGGTAAACAAGGTTTGTAGGTAATGCAGTTCCTGTGGGAAGACAGGAAATAGGGGTTTTTTATTTGATTTCAGGTACTCAGAGGTGGTGTGCAGGCTACAGCAGAAAATACCACCATGCTTACCTAAAGAAGTAGTTAATAAAAAAAGTCTGCAAGACTTAACACTCTCTAGCTGCTCCACAGAACCCTTTTGAAGAGTAACACTTAGCACTTATCTGCTCCATGTGGCCCTGCTGGTGTCTGATGAGGGACCCTGAAGGATATTGTGGTCCCCCAGTTACTTTAATCACTATTTCATTGGCCTAACTGCTGTAGGTGGGCAAAGAGTCATTTTTAAACATTATAAAATGAGGGTGGGGGAGATTAGATACTGGTGCCTTACATATTTCTGTCACTGATTTGTACCACTTTGAATCAGCACAGAAAGAACAAATAAAATTGGTTTGGGACAATCCAGAAGCTCCAGACATAAAACACACTTGATTGTTTAATGGCCAGTGTCCCACAGTGTAGGATTTTGGAGTTTTCACCTTGCCATAAGCCCCCAGCTGGCAATGGCACAGACATGAGGGATGTCCTGCCCCAGGCTCAGCCCCCTCTGCCACAGCACTCAAACAATCCTGTCCCAATCCCTCCACTCAGGAGCATCTCCTTAAGTGACAGCAGCAAAGGAAGGGCCGTGTGTGCTGCCCACAACCCAACACAGAAGGTATTAAAACACCCCTTACGTGGGGGTTTTTAAATTCCCGAGGCATTAAACCTCTGAAAAATCTTCTGAGAGGATGAAGAGGTAGAGCAGAAGCTCAACTACGTGCAAAGAGGGCTGATCTAGAACTAAAAACAGATTTTCTTATTTGCTGTAAGTGACAGCTGGATGAATTACACAAGTAATCTGTGTCTCTCCATTTCCTTCTATCCATCAGACTGTATTTATCTATCTCTTCTGCCTATATTCAACTTCACAAAACACATACAGTAACAGCTTAAATTATTCATTTTCTGCTCTGTTCCCTATAACACCCGTTTCAGTTCACTGACCTGTGTAACTCACTGATTTAACTAATGCATTATCTACAATATTATATATTATTAAATAAGTTTGGTCTCTTAAAACATTTCCATGACAACGTATCACAATACTATTCACATTTGTCTGGCCTATAAAATGATTTCTTCCTTTTGATATGCCCCTCAGAAAAAGTAAATTAAATCTAGATTGCTCTAGTCCTGTAGCAGTAGTCAGGTTAGCAATTGATACTCTAATCTTGCTCTTCCTGAATAAACCACAAAACTCTCAGGCCCTGTATTCCCCCTGCCATAGGCATTATTAGTCAAAATTTTCTGCTACATTGACATACACTAGTAAAAAATGTAAGATCTCTGAGGATATAAAATGCTCTCAACTTTCACCAATTCCAAAAGAAAAGCAAGAGGCATTTCACGCAAAGACTAAATAAAAGGCTTTTTTGGAGTCACAATAAATACAGACCTGCACTGAACCACCGCCAGGAAAAACTGCAAACTCTGCCCTCCTCACCTAACTCAAATGACTTGTACCTCCAGGGAAGGGAATTGCTGCCAACATCATAGTCTGTGTTTTCTGCAAAGTCATCACTGAATCTAACGTGTAGGACTGTAACAGATTATAGAATAAATGAGAACATCATTAGCACAGCTATAAAAAGCTGGAGAAATCATGTGGGGTGATGCACTCTGGTGAAAACATTGAAGTGAACTTGCAAAGCTTGAAAAACCCAGCTGATGTCTGGAGCTTCACCTACTTTCCTTTCCTTTCTGGTGTTAGAAAAGCTCCAACACTTTGTTCCCCTAAAACAATACTTTGTGTCAGTTAAACACCAGTGTGGTCTTTAGGAATACTGAGCAGGAGCTGAGGACATTCTACTGGACTGTGAGAGGGAAGGAGGGACTGGGACACTGCAGGGCTGGCACCTTTCAATGAAACTTGAGAGCGTTTCACTCATTTTATATTTGTTTTCCCAACAAAACAATTTGTTTTCATACATCTTTTTTTCTTGTTCTGTCAGGTGTTAATGTTGATAAACTTAAAATTTCTTTGCAACTCTTATGGAAAAACAAACCAGAATCTGGTGGGACTTTGCTCGTTCATTTTCTGATACCTTTCCTCATGCAGCAACTCTGGCAATGCAAAACTAATACCATCCTCACTCTCCAGAGAGTCATCTCCTGTTGGGCTATTTTGAGCCTTGTTCATTAAAAAAAAAAAGAAAAAAAAAAGTGGGTTTGTGTGGGGTTTAGAATTTTAAGTCACAACTGAACAATCTCAACCTCTCTGAAATGACAGAACAGATTATCTGAGCTTCCAGATGCTGCGAGCACACAGCTCGGGGGCCCAGAGCTTTTGGAAAGGTGATATCGGAGCAGGTCACTCACCTGAAATGATCTTTTTAACAATAAGATGGAAATCATGTTTAGAGTGCAAAAGCCTTACAGGAAAGCCTGTGCACTGAACCTGAATCTCTGCTGGAGATTTAAGTCATCCCGCAGTTCTGAGAGCGCGGCCAGGCCAACCTGCGCCAGCCCCGCCACGCAGGTGGCAGCTGTGTTGATCTGGTGCCCTCTGCTGATCACTGACTCAGCCCAGGAGGAACCACAGCTGGGCCCACTCCATCGAGCCTGTTTCCAGCTGCTTTAAGCACCCAGGGCATGGATTGGTATCCTTTAAGACGAGTTTCAATGGCCCTGCATCACCCCGTTGCCACGGAGCCTGGTGCCCCTTGGTGCTTCCATGGGGAGAAAGTGGCAGCGGTGGGGACAGCAGGGGTCAATCCCAGCGGTCCCACCAGTCCTCCTCATGTCCAGATGCTGAGCAAAAGCAGATTACAGCAGCCCAGCTCCACCTCTTGGGATGGAGCAGCCTATTCCTGGAGCAGCACCGGCCTCCTGCAGCTTCTTTGAGAAAGAACAGCCCTGAGCTGCCGTGGCACTGCCTCTGCTTTCCTGCCAGGAAAGTGCTGGGGCTCCTTCCCAGTCATGAACTGGAGTGAAGGCTCATGAAAGGACGGCACTGCAGGTTGCTGAGGACAACTATCAAATGCAAAGCTCACAGTTCCCATCCGTGACTGAAATCTGGACAGACTCGTTACTCACAGCACTGCTGGCACCCAGGGTGTGGATCACACATCACAAAAACCAAAAGCCATAAACCAACGTATTTTTAAGCTCTTCCTCTGCCTAAGTAAGTATTGCAAGGAGGATTCTGCCTCGTGACTTAAGCAACCAAGATGCCAACCAATATTCACAGTTTTAAACTGGCAACTTCTTCAGGGCTCACGATCTACCTTGCCTGGACTCTTTCATTGTCAGCACCAAGTGGTTCAACTGCAGGAAAAGGTTCATATCTGCCCTGACAATACATTTTTTTGATGTATTTCATTCTATGTGCCCAGTTTATCAAACGGAAAAGAAAAAGAGCCGGTTGCATTCCATAAATAACACTTTTGACAGTGACTCTGTGAAATGTTGAAAGCATTTCATGGAATGCTTCAATTATTAAAAATTGAATCCATACATCATTCTGGCTAGAGCCTGTGAATGACTCCATAGTCAAAAACTGGAACATCTCCTTTAAAATTAGGTTTTCAGAACAAATAACCACGTTTATAAGTTTTTTAGTATTTGTCATCAGGCACTGTGTAATTTGGATTAACATCTGTTCTTTACACAAATATTCACAGTAAGAGTTTTAGTCTAAGAATATGTGTGTAAAGTGAATATCTCTTTTTCTAACTCTCAAATTAAGGATTTTACAACATGTTGATTGTAGTTAAGAAAGGCATTCCACACATATTCTCTGTCACAGCAGCTAAAAAACCAAACCAACCTGTCATAAACTCTCTTGACCAGTGGCAGAATTAAAACCAGGATTCTAATATGTTTTGGGTTTGCTTCTGTAACTAGAAGACTTAAATATGCACAATTATTATATAACTCTTTTCTGATTCGTAACAAATATACACTTTGGCTATTAGAAATCTCACTCTGAACTAAGCACAGCGTTTACCTCCCCACACTGCCCAAAAATATTGACAGTATGTGGAATTTCAAAGATAATGTGAAATTGCCTTTCAAATAAGTGTATGAGATCCATAGATCTGGTAGAGAAAATTAACACCCTGACCTTTCCTTTTTCAGCTTCCAACCACGAGACACTGTTTAACCCACCAACCAAAGCTCATAATTAATGTTTGATGCAGACCCATCTACAGAAGAGGCCTCACCAAACCAACACATGTCACATCATTGGTTCCTTTGTTTTCTGCAAGGACAGGAGCTCAACCTCAGCACCCACTGGGACACCAACACCTGGAGAAGGAACCATGCCCAGGTCAGGGCTGGTCCATGCACAGTTATTTAATGAGTCAGTGGCCACACACTTCCACTGCACACATCACACACCCCGGGGAAAGCTGGGCCCAATGTGCCATCATTCAAGTGCAATCTGATATTTCCACCACCCAGTTTGTTGAAAAAAAAAAAAAAAAAAAAAAAGGCTCAGGGATAAATGAAAGGTAAAATCCTTGGAAAAATAAACTCGAGTCTGTAAAATATTAGCGAATGTTTTCATAACTTTTCCAGCAACTATAGTTTCTAATAGATCAAGTGTGGCTGCACAAAGCTGCGTGGAGAAGTCTGAGTGGCAGAGATGGACACATTACAGCTTTTCCTATAACACACAGACATCACATCCTCCAAACTTGCTGAAAAGCACTACTTTGGTTATAATTTATATTTTATAGACTTGAAAGTGAACCACACTGGGAAACTCGATATCAGGTTTTTCAGCTGTGTTATTTCAGGGAAGTTTATTGACTCCTGTAGTTGTGAAGATATGAGAAACAAATGGCTGTTTTTCCCACCTTAAAGCAACTAAAAGTATCTTTTTTCATACTAGTGACCGAAATATGGAGTTAGAGCTGAAATATTTCAGGCAGTTCTCAGAGAGCACAGATTCACTGTTTGTATATTCACCGAGAAATAATGCAACATCTACAGCAACTACACTAAGCTACATGCTATTTGTGTTTACTTATCTTTTCTCCCTGAATCAAGGGGTTTTTGCACCAAGAAAATGTTTATTCTCTGCCTGCTTTGCACTGCTGCCACAGCCTTTTCCTTCCCTTCCCGAGTTAGTATTTACACTCCGTGCTCTGTTTCCCATTATTACTATAAACATAGAACACTGTTTTAACAAAAATAATTTAAATCAAAGCCATGCAGAGGTCCCATAAAAGATTTGAGAGGAAAATTCAATGAAGTAAAAAACTAAGACTGCCTGGATGGCCAAGAGTATAACCCACAAATCAGGACAGTGTCTCTGTCCTTCCAAAACTCACAGTTCCATCTTCCATCCCAGCTCTCCAGAGAGCTCTTGAGCTTGTGAGAAGCCCCAGAAAGGCAACACAAGGACTGAAGAGCCTGGTGCATGCAACAGTCACTGCTCACAGAACTCAAAATCTCTTTTATTTACTGAACAAATCCATAAACCATTTCTTCTGTAATTCAAATGAGAAATCACACTCTGAATATCAAGTCTAGCTTTCAGTCGAGTTTCCAGGGCTGAGGATGTGACAGGCACTTGAATACTGCCACAAACACACGGGAGCTGACTCAAAGCAAAACCAACCTCATTTCACATGATTTCAGACCGTGCTCTATACATTACACCCCCAAAGACCCTCCAAAGGAGCCCATTTTTTCTGCCAGAGCTGATGTCTACCTTTGCACTGCTGAAGATCAGCATTTTTCTGTAGCATACACTATGAAAGCAAAGACTATTTTCTGTGCTTTTGTGTTTTGGTTTGAGTTTTTTATTCCTAAAAAGTGAATATTCAGCTGCCATCAGTTTAAATGTGGTAATGTCACACAGTATAGAAAGAACTCCCTAATTTTTGGGCCTCATTTACTTTTACACCAAGAACCCTCCACATTGCCTGAGAATTATGAAAGGTATTTGGTGAGAAATCTCTTCCTTACAGGTATCTTTGTTAGGACAAAAGAGAAAGGCAGGGGTTAGCTCTCAGGTCATCTAACCTCCAGGAATTATTTTACAGTGAGGGATCATAATCAATACTTCCCAAGTGAAATGAGCAACAGTCTTGCTCAGACTTTTAGATTTATTCCAAACTCTAGACTTCGAGATCAAAATGTTAAAACCTCTTCAGCTGTAACACACCCTGGATATAACAAATGCAAACTCTGAAAGAAAATGTTTGTAAATATATTCAAAATAATTTACCATCCCAGCACCTGCAGTTCAGCAGTTCTTGTTTTATTTCTGGCCAGCCTGAAGAGTGATTTATTGCTATTTAAAGTTTCACTAACTTAAAAATGCAGAACAGAACAGCCTAAAACTGAGTGTGACAGAGAAAACCTAGCATTAGTGACATCTGTCAGATGTCACTGGTGGCAGATGGTGACATCTAGCACCAGGTAGCCATCAACCTAATCTGGCTTCTTCCCCTTCCTAGTGAGGGAAAACCATAAAGCATAGACCACTTGACTCTCTTCTCCTGTTGCAGAATCAAATAAACTTGATGCTAAGAAGACATCCCAGCTCTAATTAAAATACACTGGAAACTACATTCCTTCAGCCCTTTACATTATTTGTAGGGTACACCTGGAATGTCAAGTTGCTTGCACTTGTTTCCCGGTTCAAAAACCCCACATGTGGTACCCAGTTAATTACAGAAGACCAAGCCAGGGAGCTGAACAAAATCTGCATGAATATCTTAATATTTTTGGCGATTTTGCTTGGATTTTTCTGTCTTAAAAGACTTCAGGGGGAAAAAAATGAAACAAAGGATCTGCTTTTTCTACTAGAAATAGGTTTTGATTTTTGTCTGGATAACAAGAATTTATAGTGTTGCTGAAAGGCCCTGGAGACAGTCCTGGAGACTGAAGTAATTTATTTACTCACAGAACAAGCACAAACCCTACAAGCACCTGCCCCAGGAGCCCCATTTAAAGCCTCTTGGACCTGACCTGGAGAGACACCTCATGGAGGTGAAACAGGGTCTTCCCATTCCACTTGGGGCTTTTGTTTTCCCTTTTTTTATTTTTTAAATATTTTTTTAAGAGAGAGAAAGAGAGAGTGTGAAAAGTAAGTTTTCCATTTAAGGAGCAGTTGAAAGAATTCTTCAGAAACTCGATTTGAAAGTCTGCCTGCTCTGAATGAAGCATCAGGCCCCCCTCAAGGTCACTGATGTGGCTTTAGGTCTCTGTTACTGAGCAAACAGCAAAGTTTGCAGCCTTCAAAAAAGTGAGGGGGAAAAAATAGGATATGAATGCACACAGACAGACAGACAGACAGACAGACAGCAAACCCAGAAATAACAGGCACGTTCAGGAGAATAGCAGTTTGGATTTATGGAGTGTGAGGTACTAATGTGTATAATGAAGCAGACAATCTAATGACTCAGAGTGCTAAAAAAAGGGGGGAAATATAAATCCACAGAAGTCACAAGATAGATTTCCAAGATTAATGGGGACAAGCCAAACATTCCAGATGTTCTAATCCAGGGTTCCTGTCTCTACGCTACAGAAAATCACCTTTCCCAAGGAGAAAACACCATCCATCTTTCAACCTGCACTTTTGTTCCCATTACCACTCATGAATACCCAATTTTCATCTATCTGCTTTTTCTCCCACTTGTAATCAAAATGAAGGAGCAAACGTCCTTTGTATAGAAAACATTTTAATAAGTGCCTCTGAAGACAAAATACTATAGAGGCATCCATAACATGTAATTTATCAAGATGAAGCAAAACTATTATTTTTTTTCCATAATTGCTGTTTAAATTACATGAAAATACTCCTATCAGTTCTAAAACTGCCACTGTCACCATTTTTCTTCTGCTGTAAAACCACAGTAGCACAGCTAAGTACATACTCTGTTTACTGGACAAAATTTACTGTTCTAATTACTGGACCTGTTACAGCTAATGGAAAATAAGAGTTATTGGGTTTTGCTGTGAGGAGGAAAGCTGTTCAACAACGAGGTTACAGTGGGATACAAGAGAGCCCAGGAATCTGATGAGTCTGTAACTTGCTGTTACTATGGAAACCAGTGATTATAACAAAATATTCACATTTTAATCATGATCCCTAGAGGACTGACATCCCTATATTGATTCTATTTTTAAATTCAAGATTTTGCTAATTTACTAATCCACTACCAACCACCAAAAAAGTCACCTAGAAAGCCTGAGAAGAGCCACACTTGTATCAAGCAGCACAGTTCCACTTCAGTAGTTGCAAACCCATCACTCTCTTCACTGAGAACCTGGACTCCAGCATGCTGAATTCTGAGTTCCAGTGTTCCAAAAGGAAGGTCTGTCCTCTGTGTTAACCCTTGGAATTTAAACTCTCAGAAGAACGAGCTGTATTACCCATGCCCAGGTTTTCCAAAGCCCCTTTATGGGAAGGACTGACTAACACAGGACATAAAGTGTCACACCTCAGCAGCATCTGCAAAGCAAACATAAGAGTCCAGAACACGAACTAAACACGGGACACAGCAACCTGGAAGATTAAAACCAAAGTAACTACTTCAACACTTCGTTTTTAAGAGTTGCCTGCTTAGATTGGAATTTCTAGGAAGCGGGAAAATAAGTTCTTAATCAGTGTCAAGACCAAACTTTTATTTTCGACAGAAATTTAAGAATTTGATCACGTGGCTACTTGAAAGGCCTGCACTACTCCTTGTAATTCAGTCTCTAAAATTCACTGGGACAAATCTGAAATTCCTGCCCCATCATGTTTGACCTTTTTGTAATAGAAAAAGTAGAAACTCCGAAGCTAAAACAAGTTACATGAAAATTATTTTTATAGAAAGCCCATGGTAAACAGGCTCATGTAGGAAGCAGGATCTCAGAAGGGCCTTGGATGTCACAGATACACGTCTCTGATGGGCACAGTGTGGTTGGTTTGCACTGAAGGAGCCCGAGACATCCTTGGGACAGAGGCCCTTGGGGGAGGCCAGCCCTTAACACTGACCTAAATCTCAGACAGACCTTTAAGGAAAGGGCTTGGCTGTGGTTTTTGTTCCTTTTGTATTCTGTTTCTAAATCTGCAGTGGGAAGTCAGCCTTGTTCTTTGCCATATTTTACTGACTCTTCCTTTCAGGTAGAGCAAGAGAGAGACCTCGGCGTGACCTGCCACCACGTTCCTTGGGAGCAACAGCTTTCAACAGCCCCACAGAGTGATTTATAATCAAAGCACGTTCTGGGGCTGCCCAAGGATGAGGAGACCTTTTCCAACAAATTGCAGAGGACCAGGGGGCTCAGAAAGTCACCGTGTCAGGTCAGGGGTGCGATCGCTGCCACACGAGGAGCAGCTGGTGGGAGGGGGGAGGATTGTGATTTTACAGCTAATTATGCATGTGGTTACCACATTGGAAACTCAGCTTCCCACATAACGAGCATTCACTGCTACAGAAAGTCCCACGCCAGCTTTAGGTCTCCCATCCCTGTCTGCCCCAGTCGGATGGAATCCGGTGAGGATGCGGAGCCAAGAATGTGCAAACAGCGTGGCCTGACTCTGCTTCTCATCTCTGCACTGCAACAGAGATGCTGAGAGATAAACAAACAACCCTGCTCTGAAATGAGGGCTATAACAAAGAATTTGCAAGTACATTATTGTCCTCAACTAAAGAGAAAAAAAAAAAACAATTCCATTTTTAAAAACCTGAAAACGCAAAATCCTGAATTGTGTTTTTCAGAAGAGCAGTTAAGAACAAGTTTAATAAGTTAGCTTCCAAATAAAATAAAGAAACCAGCCTTTATTAAATTATATGGAAAGGGGTCAGAGATTAAAAATCCTTTGCCTCTCATTATTAGACTTGAGATGACAGATTCATTCCAGAGCACAGAAGGAAATATATTATCCCAAAACAGGATATGAAGTTCAGTCCCAGTAGATTAGTCTCTGTTAAGTAAATTTATTGTCTAATCTTTTAACTCTCCCCCAAACTGCTGCCCAAGATTCTCTTCCCTAACAGTACTAAAACCCCTTTCCCTTCCCTCTACAGCCCTACCCCCAAAGCTTCCCAGCATCCAGCCCTCTGGTCTCATTCCCACCAGGGCTCTGATGGTGCATGAACCTCCTAGAAAAACAAGGAGGGCTGGGAGTAGGAGGGAAAGGACTTACAACTGCAGTCACCAACTAATAAAAGCAGGCTGTGCTCTGAAGTGCTAGGCAGAAGAGAAAAGCAGGATAAATGTTTTCCTTGCTTTAAGCAGCAGCAGCAGGGCTGGTGGTGAGCTCTGCCGGAGTGTTTGTGTGTGTGTGTGCCTGGTAACCGCGCCGTAATTTGGATACAGACATTGACAAAAGCCTTCAAACGAGCCCCACTCCGACGAGCACGTTCTGGGAAGAATTAAATGTACTATGTGAGGCTACGAGGCACATCAAACAAAGAGCAACTCTATCCCTGGTTTGTTTACCGAGGCAGAAGCAATCTTCCATACAATGATACATTTCTAATACACTGTTTAGTCTAACTTTAGACTCCATGAAATTATTTGCAAAGACACGGATTCCCAAAAAATTCCAGTAGAAGAAGGCGGCCTTGCCTTCATCCTCCCTTTCGTTCCCTTTAATTGCATGAAATTTAATTGTGTGATTTAATTGCACGAAAGAGCCACGCTGTGACAAAAGGAAAATAACAAGAAGAGAATGTGCTTTCAAAGTGCTGCAGCCAGAAATGTCTCTATATGGGTTCTGTGATGCTTCTGTCACCGAGGAGGACAAATATTTCACAAAGATCACAGGTACAACATGCAATATCCCTCCTGCCTGATTCACTTGGTAAGATTGCTGGTGGTTTCTTCCTAAAACACTAAATTCTAAAAACACTCCTATCAGGTACTTGGCTCAGCACGTTGCATGTTTTCACTCAGATGAGCTGTGATGTACCATCTTTATGCATGGAAAAAAATGCAGAGAGCTTGGTCTCACCAACAGAGTGTGCTGTCAGTTCGTTATTAGACTGAGGGCAACACCATTAGGAGAGATTTTTTTTTTTTTTAATTGTTTTATCTGAAGATCTATTGCAAATACTCCCTTCTATAATAAGATGTTTAAATAGCTATCTCCACTTAAAGCAGTTGATTTTCACAGCATCTGCTACAAAATGCCATTCTTGGCTCCGTCCTGCCTGGCTGATGATGTGCAGTGCTGAGCTGCACGACTGTTTCTGTGCAAACCCGGCTCTTATTTACTTTGGGGGTTTTCTGTTTCTCTTTAGACTCTGCGTGGGGAAGGCATGGGAATCACAAACAACACATTTGGCAACTCTTCACATCACCCATGGTTGAGACAACCAGTCCCAGCCACAAAACTATCCTTCTGTAGATAATTTTTTTCTCAAATCGAACTATTTTAACATGGTTACTTGGTCAGCTTGCACCCTGCCATTTCAGCTCACCGTTTATTTTCACCATGTACAATACACAAATATTTACTACTGAAATTTATTTCTATAACAAGCACTGTAGAACAAGTTCAGGTTAAAAAAAAAAAAAAGTATTCAGGGAAAGAATCCTGCTCTATTTTCTGTATAGCTTTGGTTCTGGTTTAATCCATAACTCCTTTTTAATGTTTCCAGAGATGTTTAATAGATTTAATGTTATTGCAATGACAAAGTGTTACCCAGATTCATTTTCAATGAACTCTTAACACCACAGTCCAGAAAAAGAAAGCTCTGTACTCTTCTCATTGCACTTGAATGCAAATAAGATACACGTATATAGCAAAGCCTGAAGGTCTCCAGCCAGAAGCCTGAATAACTCATTATACATATATTCCAACTTCCCTTTCCTTGGAAATTCATTCTTCAAGCAGTTACACATTTGTAAGTAACCAAAAATACATTTGTTTCTATTACCATAAGCCACTCAGCAAGTGGCCTCCCCCTGGTTTGTGTGCTCAGGCATCGCTTTGAAAACGGGCTTGGAGTCATCTGGTGAAACAGTCTGGGGGGCTACAAAGTAAACTGATCTACCAGACATCTGTACAGCGCTCCCAACACGATCTACAGGAGACACTTACATCTGCACAGAAATATTTATGGGGACACACAGGAAAGGCTCACACCCCCCACTCCCCCCCAGTGAGCCCCCTGGCTCCCGGGTGATCAGCTGAGCGAGATCCTCTTAGCACACTTCTCATTTCCTCTGATAAGCCTCATGCTCAGTGGAACAGGCCACATAGGCTCTGTGCAGAGAAATTCATGGCTATCCAGGGCACTGAACATCCACTGTTAATGACATTAACACAAATTTAAAGCAAGCTACCCATCAGGGGTTTCGGGGAGAGCACACTGTGGGCAGGGCCTGTCCCTATCCAGATGTATCCAACAGCACCACACAGCTCTGACCCAGTATTTCTTTTTGTCAGTTTAAAGAGGAATACCAAGAATCAGCTACAAAAGCTGTATTAAAGGAAAAGACAAATGAGGACAGCAGTCCTAGTTCCTGCCTGACGCCCTCTGCACCTCTCAGAACCAAGTCCCTCAGTCCTATTTCATGGCATAACCTATGAGGCAAATTATCACTGCCATTAAACACGAGCAAATGAAACTAATTTTTCACGGTATTATAAATATTTGGCTAAACTGATCATTTAATGTAAGAGTTCTCAGATTAGCAGGATAGGAAAAAAAGGAGAGCAAATACTAGTGCTTCTTAAGCTCAAATTCAGATGCACAGCACAAACCAAAATCCCAGAAACCAAACGGGAGTCTATCCATGGATTTTAGACCAAACACACTGTGTTTGTGAGGTCTGATCTCCTGTATAATGCAGACTTTTCTCCTGTTAATTTATATGATGTATTCTAAGACTTTAAAAAGGATGTGCATTCTGTATTAAACACTGAATGATCATTCACACGTGCAGGATCACCAATACTTTCATGCTCTATTAAACTGAACTCTCCAATGAGCACTGCACCACGGTTCAGAGGTGGCCAGAAATACTAACATCTAAACTATGGAATGCTTTAGTCTAACCAGGCTGAAAGGTCTGGCCTGAGGGACTTGCTGCTTTCAAAGGTGATATTGATATCAGACATATTAATGCTATCAGGGAACCCTCTGTTGAAGTAGTGCCCAGCTCTTGGAGCCGTGTGAACACAAGTAAAACTCAAATGGTATTTTTTGTCTCCATCACCCCAAGCAAAAACAAACAGAAGGAAACAAAACAACCCTCCCCCAACCAAAACTCCTTTTAAAATCACTCATTATACCCTTTCCATTGGGCAAAACTTGGTTTTACTGCCTATTGTACCAGACTGCAACACACTGGATAACAAAATATTTGAAAAGTCCGTGCAATCACAGCACATATTCAAGGTGACTCATTAACACAGGAATGTGGCCCGAACATGACAAATTCATACATCTCTCCATTTAATCCCACTGGAAATGATGAGTGTACAGACAAGTAAAGAAATCCATCAGGACTGTAATGCCCAGAGTTATTTGTTTCCCTACACTTCAGCGCAATCAATCACTGAGCGAGGTGCCGGTCTGAATTCCAAATGACTGCTGTGTTCTAAGTGACACACCATGTACAGCCCAAAAAAACAGGCATGGTGTGAGGTGCAGAGCTTGCACAGGACGTGTGAGTGGTCAAACATGCCATTGTGGTGCTGTAATCCCAGCCCAGGCATTCCTGCTAATGGTGAGCCTGTGCATTCGATACCCAGCCTCCATCAGTCAGGACAGATAACCATCGTGTGCTGCAGCCATTCCTTAAACAACATCTCACAAAACAGATGTAGACAACTTATGGAAAAAATGAAAGATGCATTGGAAGCATACTCCAAAGGAAAAAAAAAAAAAAAGAGTTCTCATCCTACTAGGTTTGGATTAAAAAGTTAAGAGTTCCAGTTTCATAACGAAAGCCAAGCACGCCGAGAGGGTAAGACAGAAATCCTGCCTGAGAAGGATTGCTTTAGAAATCAGTCTCTGAGTTCAGAAACTAATTAGTTCAGAAACTAATTGAAACCCCAGTGCATTATAAACCCAGATTCACTGGCCATTTCTCTGTTTCTCTCACAAAGAAAATGTGTCATTTCAGAAGGGTCACAACAAAGGAAAGGAAAATGTAAGGAAATCTCATACAATAAAAATGGAGTGACTAATGTGGATGACTCAGTTAATTGCATGACTTTCGACTAAGCGTATTCACAGGGACAGAAATAACACTAAATCACAAGGAATATCTGGGAAAAATTATTTTGGATCAGTAAAAAAAACTTATGCCAGAACAAATGTCTGGGTCTTCAGAGCAGTATCTTCTGTGCAGAGGCAGAAACAGGGTCTGTGTCTCGTCCCACTCATCACCCAAGGCCCTCTAGCCACAGGGTGATTCAGTTTGGAAGGGAAGCCTGGAGTGTCCCTGCTCTAAAACAGGGCAGCTCTGAGGTCAGACCTGGTTGCTCGTGGTTTTATCCTGTGTGGTCTTCAAACCCTGCAAGGATGGAGACTGCATAGCCTGGGCATGCTGAGGTCCACAGCTCAACTCTCCTCATGGAAAACAAGCTCTGCCTTAACATCCAGAGACTGAGATTCAGGATGCAGCACACAGAGCCACAGAGCACCCTGAGGATGATTCTGGGTTTGTAGTGAAATTCAGAAGTTGCTCTTTCCCTTACCATCTATCAGTACTTACACTGTGGAACACACAGAACATTACTGTCACCCACCTCCTGCAGGGGAGAAGAAAAGCTCCTCCTGTGAGTCTTCAGGTGCCAGATCTGAAGCAATTTGGGACTGAGAACAGTTGGTGTAGTAATAAGAGTTCAATTAGCACTAATTTGGGTCTACCTGACCTCTTCACACGGCTTAATAGAGAGTACAAACCCCAGGTCTGCTACCTTGGTCCATCCCTAAGCACACGAGCAAGAAAAATCCACCATGACTCCAAGAGATTTCAATGCCATCAGGAATAGCAGAGTTCCCTAATGGATACCATATCCTTCTCACTGGTCCAGAAACACACAGGATTCTGCACTAGCACTAAAGAGGAGGAAAGGGAAGAAACCAGCCTGTGATTCTATGAAATTCAGGAGTATGTGGTTATTGCCATATTATACATACCTTTGCAATTTTATTTCACATATATTGAATATATTTGTATATATAATCAGTATGATTAAACAGCTCTTCAATTTCCTTTCAAAGTCTTTTGAGATGCTAAAATACCTGATATCCAAATGAATTGTGAAGCAACTCTATTTTTCCCCCTTGGTAGCTACCAAAACCTGGAAACAATCACCATTCTAGGATGAATAATTAAAATAATTTGAATACAGCAACACACTTGAAAGCCATGACCATAAACTCACAATCCTCGTAGCTGTCACATTTGGCTGCCTGTACTGAAATATAAAATAATGAAATTGTGAATGTGATCATAAATTCAGTAACAAGTATAATTGCTAGTCCTGGAAAAAACTATTAGAGTGGTAACTTGATTTTCTTGTCACTCCCATTCTGCATTAAGCAAAAGAAAGAAAAGAACAAAATGCAATCAGTGTAATGATTTTTGCAACAAGCATCTAATTGATTTTTCTGCCGCTACTATAATTTACGAATAGTCCTTTAGTAATTGTTTGGTTTAACTGGATATATAAAACAAATGCTCTTGTAGTGATGTTAGCTGTGCCACATTTTATCCATAGAGAAGTTATTTAGATAAGGTATTCTATAAATGAAACGTATCATACAATAGAAAAACTAATATACACTAATAACACAGTAAGAAAACAATGCCAACTAATCTATTTTCATTTTTATATGACTCTTGCCTCACTAAAATTCCAGGGAGCATCAGTAGGCAGTACAATTCAAGCAGTAGATAGGTCAGCACATTTTGAGGAAAAACATCTTCCTTCAGGTTTCAAGAGGTGATTTTCCTTGTAATGCAGGCACACATAATCATGAGACTCCATATATTTTATTGCTCTTCCAAGAAAAACCAACTGACCAACCCCATCCTTCATGTCTGATATTTTTGCACAGGGATTTGGGACAGCCTTCACCTGCACCTGGCTCTGTAGAAAACACTGAATTCCATAACAAGTTAATAAAACCCTGGAGCAGCCAGTGCCTGTTCAGCCCTTCCAAAGCCACCATCCCCATCTGCCAGCTGTGCCTCCCTGCTCCACAGGCCTTCCAAGGGGAGAGCCCTGAGGGGAACACTCAGTGTGTGTGTCCCCCCCAATCTGCCATGTTCTGAAGGAGAACTTTTATGTCTTGAGCCTAAAAATCAGTAATGTTCATGAACAATGGAAATTTCTCATCAGTGACTGATGAGTGACTTTCAGAGACTTGTATCACAACCACATAAAGGAATTATTTTTCATAACTGACCAAGAACTATTTATTAATTCTGAATTGAACCAACGAAATTTCAAGTTTTGGTCTTCGTGCAGAGAAGTACTGGGGTCTGGTTTCTCTCAATATTTATGTAGTGAGGTTACTGCCATCACTGAAAGCAAGAAATGATACATTTCTGTTGGTTTTACCTCCTTGTTCTAGCACACAGTGGTCCATGACACAACACGGGCAATACATCATCTGATCAGCAGGGACGTCAGATGTTGGGGGCCACCTGTTAATTAGGAACATTTATCACCTGACAGCTCTGGATCTCTCCCTACTGGAGCCCCTCTGGAAGGACCAGGCTTGCTCCTGATAAATGCAATGTTCTGCATGGAAAGGACAGATGGTGTCTTTCCCATCAGAATCAGAAGCTGGTGATTATTTTGTTCTGCTTATTCTGTTTTTCCAACACTGGACTTGCTAACTCACTGCTAGGACCCGAGGACACCAGAGGCAGGTGCATACACTGTGGCAGGTGTGCACATTCAAAAGAACGATTTAAAAAGGCACTTTTGCTCCAAAAATTCACGAAACAGGAGTAGTGAGGCATTTATGCTCATATATAAGCAAAAAGCTACAAAACAGAACATGGCACTTGATGCTGAGCTGTAAAACAACCAAGGAACTGCCTGCAAGTCCAGCAGAGAGGGATTGGTAATTACATGAGCAGACTTGCTATCTGAGCTGGGCTCAGCTTTGAGTTATATCATTCATTATGTCAAGAACATCAACATCTTTCTAGTTTCACATTTCTCAACTTTCCAATTCAGCCAATAACATGAAAGAACATTGAATTTACCAAACAACTGGGGCAATCCCAAGGAAAAACGATGACTCCGAGCCGCAGGCTAACCTCAGAGATTCAGTTCTGTTTGTTTAGCTTTAATGCATCTAAGATCCTTCTCATGATACTTTGCTATAAACAAATAAGCTTTCCAATTGCATTATGTTTATAACAAAATCTTGACCCCTTGTAGCCCATAGCAATTACAGTACTCTATAATAATTACAGAACTGCAATAATCATAGTACTCCATCTTAACTTCTCAAAAGGGTAACAAAATACCATCCTAGCGTGGACCACATTGGTGGAAAACACCTGATATGAAACATGTTCAGCTCTGGTTCCACAAGGTTTTTGTAAAAGAGCTCTGGGGTTTTGTCTGCCAGATCTATCCTTGATACTCCCTGGCATATGGCTGCACACACAGCCAACTCAGAGTGCAACACTGAGCAAAATCCTTCCCCAGCAGCGCTGCCACAGAAGGTGAAATCACAATGTCAGAATGTCTCTCATGGTCCAAGTGACTCTTTTTTTTTTTTTTTCATATCTTTACAACCGTGTGGTTTTTTCCGTTAAGAGAAAAAATCCCACGTAATTTAAAAAACATATTCCCGAAAGAAACCATCCTGGCAAACCACAGCTTTTCTGGCTCAGTTGTGTTCAAGCCCAAGCGTTGATGTCACACCTTTTTCAGACAGTGAGACAGATAGAAAAAAAATGCAAGGAAAGAATAAAAATTGTTTGTGAAAACAGCCCCACTTCTCCCAGGGAAAACTGTTCCAACACATCTCCCAATCTACTTCCCCAGGAGGAGATCAAAAATCTTCAGCAAGTGCAGAGAAAAACATTTCATTAGATTGTTCTGCTCAAATGAGGTATTTTTAGAGATTCTAAAACACAGGAACGTAAAGAACTGTCCCTGAACCCACTCTGGGATCCAACCTTCAGTTGCTTCAGTAGCCTGGTAACTGAGAGCAACTGAGAGAAAAAGTTCTAACCTTTACAGAAATAGCCAAGTTTGCTACAGTCAGAACTCACCCTAAATGCTACAGACAAATCCTTGAAAAACTACCTGCACTTGGAATGAAGTATATAACACACAAATTCCCTGGGTTTCGAAAAGATATCTCATCAATACAGAACATTTATTTTGACAAACATGGGCTTGAAACAGAAGTCTTTCCTTTTGTACAGGTGTAGGTAAATTTGTCCCTTAGTCAGGTCATTAAAAAGTGAGCATTACTGACAGCCTGCAGCACTTGACAAGTGAAATAAAACAAACAGGCCCATCAATAGAGGACAATCAATAGAAATTAAATTTTCCCAATATTTGCTTGAAAGGGTAACACAGGAGGGAAAGAGACTTTGTTGTTAAGGAGGATTGCTGAAATTGTTATTGAACAAACAACTGTTTTCATTTACTATGCTAAATAATTCCTTCACATGCGTTTTAACCAAGTCGAGTTGCATGGTAATTATACCTGTCTGGTTTGCATTACCCAGTTAACATTTCCTTCATGCACATCAGCAGAGGGGAATGCAGTTAATTCACAATCCTTCATCCAACGAATATTAGAGATTACATTCAAAAACCCACATTGAAATTATCTGACATTTACCATTTCACTGCTCACTGAATGTCTAAGTGTCTTCATCTCTTCTACCTGATTAACAGCTAAATCAGCAGAGTCTAGACACACTCTTGCAGCAGCTGCAGTGCTGAGAAGCTGCCCCACAGCGATGCTCTGGGGTCCTCCTTCCCTTTGATAGCAGCAAGTTATCCCACCAAAGAGCAACTCACTGTATTTATATAGTCTTTCCCTTTCCAAGCCAAAGTTAAATGAAGTTGAAGGCAGCATCTCCAGGACAAACCATAGTCACAGCCCTAAAGGATTAGAAGAAGCCATTGTTTTCATGTCAGACATGTTTTTATAATACAGACCATGTCTATTCCTGTTATTCCATTTTCATCATCACACCAGCTTTTCAGCAGTCAGCCGACCCTTTCCCACACCACAGTTTTAAAGGCTCATAAACATTATCTTTATTATATTAAGAGAGATTCAAAAATTGTAAAACAGATGTGAAGTCACTGCTGCCAAGAGCCTACACACAGTGTGATTCAATAGGATGTGGGTGCTGTAATGTACTCAAGACAACTCATTCTAAAACTGAGTTCAACTTGCTCAACAATTATTTTCATCTAGAAAAACAAAAGCTTAAAATAAACTAAGAACTCCCATCTGCACAGGACTGAGAGTGATCCAATGACCTGACTACAGACACTCCACGAAGCTGCTTCTATTGACAGGATCTGCAGACAAAGGAGTGATGAAAAAACAAGGACTGATTTTTGTCTTTGCTCTTGAAGGAGCTGTATAATGTAACAGCATCCACCACAGTGAAGAGGGACAACAGGAATTCCATCACCTGCGTGTAGAAGCTCCAGGATGGCCATGTTTTCCCCTCACACCCCTCAGGCTCATGAAGGCTTAAATTCCTGTGAGGTACCTGCACAGCTCAGCTTTTCCCAGGCCATATGCTGCCCACATTTCCCTCCCTCCACTCTACCAAACCCCTTTCCTTCGGCACCACCGCTCCTAGAGCGCTCGTGGCCTCTTCTCCTCACCATCTGGAGCCAAGTCCACGTTCTTCCCACAAGGCACAGTCGATCCATGTGGCACCAGGATTTCTTCCGGGAGCTTTGGGTTTCCATGTTTTTATGTAAAATCCCTACGTGGTGATATCTGCAGGAGTTTTTCGGCTTGTGTCTCTCTTGGAATTTACCACATCCATCTGTAGGTGGTCAGCTTAATTTTTGAGACAGTTGGGAACTTTATATCAAGCCAATACAGGGCAGTCTCAAGAATCAGCCTTTCCTCAGACAAGGAAAGGGTCTATCTTGCTTATTGAGTTGGGATTTTTTGAGGGGGTTGAAGTGGTTTTTTTTTGGTTTTTTTTTTATTCTTTACTCCAAGGCAATCCTGTGGCCCTTGTTAGTAGAATCACAGAATCTGTGTTAGTAGACAGAACATGTTTCAGTAGGTGTCCAGGAGGACAGATGGTCTGTTCCGTGGAGCAGCCTCCAGACACCGGGTGACACCAAAAGCAGCTTTCGTTTCTTATTTAAAACCAAAGCAAACAGCAACACAAAATCCCAATATAACAAACCCACTGTGCAAGCAGGGATGTGCCTGCAGCAAAATGTCCCGATTTTCCTGAAAACATGCATTTTGCTCTTTGGACTGAAGCCATCTCCTTTTCTGTTGGCTCTGCCCCCTCAGGGCCATGCACCGTTCAGCTGAATAACTGTAAGGTTCTCACTTTGCAGGCAAATAGGAAGGAGTTTAATGAATCACAACATTTTGTTCATATTTTGCTTGGAGGAAGCATTTTCCACATTTTCTCCCTCTTAGTGGAGTTCAGAGAAATTCCACCCAGGCGCTGTATAACTGCTTTATTGAGACCAAAAGTTCACTGTCAGATCCTAGGGTTTCCCTACCCACCAAAACGAAAGAGAAAAGGGGGCAGGGAAAATAAATGTTTCTAGGGAGAGAATTAACTAATGAGCTTGGCTTAGATTCCTCCAGAGACCTGTGAAGAGCAAGGTTGTGAATGGTGTTGGTGCATTTGTACAGTCCCAGCTCACATGCTGTGGAATGCTCTTTCACCTATAAAAAAATTTCTTTGGGAATTCCTTCTCAGTGATACAGGATTCACTGGAACTCCAGGTCCCACTGCTGGTCACTGACATAGAGAAGGAGTTGTGGGAGAAAACAGCAGAGTGAATAACACAGCCCTTTGCCAGTTCCTTCTATCATCTCAGGTAAAGGTTGGCAAACTGGAAATCCAAGCCTGGTTACTCACAGTTGTTGCTTTGACTCCTGCATTGCTCTTTCCTGGTTCAAACAAGTGTCAGAGGTTGAGGGCAGAGTTGGCATTTTGGATACTGGAGAATGAGGAGCAAACCTACAGTTTGATTGCTAGACTGGGAACTGAATTTATGGAAATAACTTTACAGAACAGGAGGATCATTTCAACAGTAAAAGGTCCCTTATTGTGACTCCAGGGAGTTGAAAGAAAAGCCAGATGTAGCATAAATTCACTGAAGGACTGTATTAACTCCACTGACATGGGATGGTAAGGATGCAGAGATGTGTGCAGCTTCATATTTAGATATATATTTTTTCATAAAGTTCTTTCAAACTTTTAATTAAAAGTTCAGAAATGTGGGGTTTCAAACAGAGGAAATTAGCTCGAAGGCATGTTCATTTGTAATACAAAAGGGTCTTTCATTAATCCCTAATTAAATATTTCTCCACACTTAAATCAGTTAGACATCCAAACAAGAAAGAATGAAAACACAAATCATTTCCAAGGAAATACTACATGCAGCTCAAGAAAAAAATATGGAGTGTCCAGTTTTACTTTTCCTTCTTTTGTCCTTCTCCAATACCTTTCCTTCCAGGCAACAGCTCCTGAATGCCCTGATGAATGAGTTATTCCTCATTTCCAAAAGACATTAAAAATCAACCAAGGAGATAATGACTACCTTAGAAATAGCTCTTCTTTCCAAAATTACTATTATACTTTCAGAAAAAGTTCTTACACTGAAGGAAAAGAAAGGGATATTACAGATGCATGTGAAAAAAACCATAAAACCAAAGCTCTAGGAGGGGTGGAACAAAAGCTGCTGATGTTTACACATAATTCATATATTAATTTATTTTTTTTAAGAGCAATGAGAATAAAGAGGCTAAAAGAGGTAGAGAAGCTTCCAGGAAATTTGTGTTACTAGCAATTTTTTTCAAGCAAAGCTTTTCTTAATAAAAGCACAGTAAGGGCAAATTACATTCAGTAGCAAAGAAGATTAAAATACCAACCCTTCTTACACATTTTTCCATCTTGGTTTTACCTCGACAGATCAAACAAACTACATTAAAAGCGTTATGAAGTTACCCAACAAACAAAATGCATGAAAAAACATGTTGCAAAGAAATACATTTTATATTTAGAGAACAGCTTAGCATATTACGGGGTAAAGGAAAATTTTTTCAACAAATTTGGTGCAAAGAAAATTCACAAGCATAAACTGAGCAGTCTCATATTATAAAAATTAATGAGATGAGCAGACACCTTCAGCATGAAGCTCATCTCTCAGCTTCTTTTCTTGCTTGTGCATTGCTTTTCCCCCCCCTTACAAAACTTTGATCTTGTACTTGAGATGCATGATATGGATTTTATTAATCAGCAAAGCAATCTATGATTGCTGCTCCCCCATTCTCACTGTCAGGGACCACAGACAGGTGTGAGCAGTCAGTGCTGTCCAGGTTGCATGACAAGGCTCAAGTGTCTGCCTCTAAAATCATTTAAAAGCAATTATGCTCTAGGGGTAGACATAATTTTAAGTTTTGTCTTCTTTCTAAGGAAATATTTTAAATATAAATACAAAGCTCAGCTCAGCAGGAACTGAAAGTGTAAATTTATTCTGGTTTTAATTGCAAATTACATCCTTCAGTTCCTTCATCTGTCCGTGGAAGAAAACCCGTGTTCAGAAACACAGGTTTCCCAGTCTGACCCCTTGAAGTTTGTCCAACTTCAGAAAGAGTGGTAAAGAAAAAAATAAGCCAAGGAAATTACTACTCCTCTCTTCTCCTCAGGGATACAGCAGAGGAAGAGCAGAGGCAGCACATCCCTGTGAGAACCAGGACTGGCCATGGCTTTAAGTCCTTCCTGCCTGACTGGTTCTGCTGTGTCAGTAAGCCAGACTCAAACAAACTTTTTTTCCAGTAGTTGTAGCATTTAAAAAAGTAAATCCCATTGCTTTAAGTTGCTTTAAAGTTGTAAGAAAAACAAGCTTCTGGTCCTTGACCAGGCTCTGTCCTTTATTCTGTAAAGCCTGTCTGGATCCCAGCTAATTCCAGGGTTTTAGGCTATTTTCTATGAGAGGCGTGAATCCCTCTGGGAGATGCTCAGAATCCCAGTGCCTCCCACACGAGTGGAGATGGCAGGGTAACCCTGACTGCCACGGGAAGGAAATGGTCAATCAACCAGCAACAGCAAATCCAAACCCATTCACAGCCTGGCACCTGCAGCATTTCCACAAACAGGTGGGGGAAACAGCAATTTTATTTAAAAATGTGCCAATCTAACAGTGCCCTGTGCAGTACAAACTGCTCTGCCCAGCCATGCTGGCACCCATGGATATCCAGCACAGGTTCCACAGCCCTCCACCACAGCTGGGGGCATTCTCCTCCTCCTTCTCATTCATCTCCCTCCCCACCCCTGTTTTTCCTGCCTCACACTTCTATTAACTCCTCTGCAGATGTCTAATGTGTCTGATTTGGTGGCTCATGCCCAGCCTGCTGTCACATCACCCCCAGCTCACAACTGAAGGGGAAGGAGGCCAAACTCCCCCAAAGGCACCCGTCCCCCAGCACTGCTGCAGAGTCCTGTTACAGGAAACTATTCCTGGCAGTGGTGGTGCTGGATAATGCTGATGGATGAGCAATGACAGCACTTGTCAAAGCCTGGCACACATGGACGTGCAACAAAAGTACAGTGAGCTTGGGGAAGCACAGCAGAGTCGCTGTTCAGACCTGAGTTATCAGATAATTCTACTTCCTGTGTTAGGGAGGGTGTACAAATGTGTCCTGTAATTTGGCTTTAGCTAATAGGCACCATCTCTTACTTAAATTTACATCTTTTGAAAGCTCCTTGGTATATAACCAGAGGTTGCACCAGAGGTTCAGGCCAGAGAGGGCTTCTTCTGGGTATTTTTTAAATATGTCTGGCGCAGTAGCGACAGCAAGCACAGAAATAGAATCGTGTAAGTAGATACAGGAGGAAAGCAGAAATGTAGCAAAGGATGAAAACACAACAGTAATGGGAGCCTTCCATTACCTCCATGGAAACTAGATAACATCACCTCAGGAGAGCCTGCACACAGGGATATGAGCAGCAGCAGCTCGACTGCACAGCCAGGCAGGGAACCCCCAAACAGCAGAGCAACAGCTCCCCCTGAGCAGAGTGTGGCACCCGGGGAAGGGGCAGCACCACAGAGCTGCTCTGCAGCACTGACCACAGCAGGGTCAACTGCAGCATCCCTGCAGCAACAGCGAGAATGGGGCTTAGTGGATTTTTCTGTTCAACTCCAAAAGCAGAAACTGCGGGGAAGTAAGAAAAAGAGTCTCTTAGATTCTGCAAAAGGAGTTAAAAGAGGCAGTCGAGGCACCAAGCCCATAGTGGGCAGCACAGAAACTATTTAAAGTCACTGCACTGAAGATTCAGAGGACATATCACTTACCAAAAAGAACTGTATTAGGACCAAGAGAAAGTCATTGCTTATGGTTAAGGACACCACGAGAATAGAAAACATTTTATAAAAGGTCCAAATGACACAGGAAGGACAATGAACTCCAACAGGGTAACTACAAAAACACAATTAGGTGGGGGTAAATCAACCCCACAAAACCAACACTCACAAAAGAACTCAGAGAAACCCTTGAAAGTAGAAATCCTACCCATTATCAAAAGCAAGAACACTTCCAGAAAGCCTAAAGTACCACATGGTCACCAAAGCACACAGGAGACATTCAGAGATAATACCAGTACAAAACCAGAAAAAACTTCCATTGTATCCATGCTCCTGCTGAAAGGAAGTTCTCATCTCAGGACACCTCTGTGCTGGGAATGCCTCAGGAGCATCATCAGGCTATGGAAGATATCAATGGAGTGAACAGTAAGATACTGTCAGGATGAGAGGTTACCTACCTCAAATTCTAAAAGGCTTCTAGGACTAAGCAGTCAAAATCATGGAAACATCAGCTCAACAACAAAAAAACCCGAAACCAAAACAAATAAATGCAAACGAACAATAATAATAATAAAACAAAAACCAAAACAACAAAAAACAAAACAAAAACAAAACAAAAACAAACAAAAACAAAAACCAAAAACAAACAAACAAACACAAAATTAAAAAAAAACCACCAAAAACATATCAGGAGCAGAGGAAAACAAAGAATAAGTAATTATATCACTCTTCAGATCCCAGGTGTGCTTTCCACCTTCAGTGCAAGCTTTAGTATTGGTATACTCACTCCTGAAAGCTGAAAAACAACTGGGAAAGGTCCTACTGGTAGAACTGGGTAAGGTTCAGAGAAGGGCAACAGAGAAGAAACAACCTCCACACTGGAATGATGAGGTGCAGCAGGAATATTAGAGATGGAAAAGGAGGAACTGAGAAGGGATACAACAGAGGTATTCCTGTATGACACAGCTTGATAAGGTACAAACATTCTCTGCTTCTTGTTCAAAAAAAGAACTTCCTTTTTACACAGAGAAGTTGACCTCAGTCGACGCAATCCAGCTGGTTGGATTCTGCCCGACAATATGATTTAAATGACATCTTACTGCAGGTTTTGGTACCTGCCAAATTATTCTACTTCCTAAACAACACTTGTAATACTTGAGTTTCACTGCCCAAAATCAGTTGAAAAGTAAAATGACGACGCAAATATTTTTCTGCTGCGAACGAGGACTGTGAGTTTTGGAAGCCTTTCTTCTCCTATATAAACCAACCTGGTGTGGTTCTCCCTTCCCTGCAAGTCATGTTTTCCCAAGCCCTACATGCTGTGGGAGCTGACACCATTTCTCTGTAAACACCTTTGCAGTCAGTGATTCGGGTGCAAATCAATCAGCAACACGTCTTATAAATTAACATGTACAAAAAGCTGAGAGCCCTGAAGCACAGGAAAATGCAGAACTGCCAAATGGCCCGGGCCACGAGGTACATGAGAACCACGTGTGCCATTCAGTGTTCACTCCCCCTTTCTTTTGCAATTTAATTCCCTAAGTTGTATCAATTTCATCAAAGGAAGTGCCTGAAACCTTGCCCGCCTTTTAGGAAAAATAATAATACATGTAAGTTTTTCTACAGAAATTATTAATCATCCAAATTGTAATCCAGTGTTTTCCGCAGATCACCTTGAAACCATTTCATCATTCCAAAGCAAGGGTGTAATCTCTGTTAAGAAGGAGCATTTGTTTGATTTCCATTCGGAGGGGACTCACAACACTGCTGGGTGTTCAGAGCACACCGATTTGCACAGTAACACATAGTGACTAGAGGAAAGAAAAAAAAAAAAGCAAACAACTAAAAAGCTGCCTGGATCTCTTTAGCCAGGCTCGTGTTTTGCTGCTGAGGAAATTGCTGGGCCTGGCTTTGAGCCTGGGAATGCTCTGTCAGATTAAGCCAAGGAAGGATGAAACGCCGGAGTCGAGCAGCACCAACAGGGGACCCCCTGAGGCCTCTTGCCAGATACAACAGGAGTAAATATGAAAAGTTTAATATTCCAGGAATGAACTAGGGTCAAGTCTGCACCCAGGAAATAGCCAATAGCTCGCCAGCCACTGCCCTGCCATCTCCCTGGAAGGCTGCTTCCCTTGGGAGGTTTCTAAGTCAAAAAGCCATGGCAGAGTGTAACCACTCCTTGCTTTAACAGAATTAATAGAATTTAACTCCTTGCTTTATGATGCTTGCTGCATTACAAACATCATAAGGACTGACTCCTTCTTGCACTGAAAAATTCCATTTGTTTCATTTATTTCTTTCTCTCACACAATAATCTTGCTACTTTGAGCGTAGCCTTGGAATTGAGACTGTCACCAGTAACAGCTCTAATAAGGCTATAATAACCTTTCACTGAGGCCATGTCTATAGAAAAATACCCTTTTTTACTTAGTAACTGACACAGCTGAGGAAAAAACCCAAAACTTTCGTTCTTCAAAATACCTGAAGCCTCAAAACTTGTGGTTTTTCCCACTGGTATTACTAGCTTTTATTTTTAGATTATCCCAGTTATAGCACAGGAATACTCAGCCAGGATAACATTAATATTTGCTTTCAGACATTTAAAAGACATTTTCATTACTTTTCTAGTAGGAATACGAAAACATCATATAAAACTATGGGATAAAAAGATTTAATACTTTACACAGTCACTGGTGCAATGACCAATAATGCAAAAACAGCAGGGATTGATCTCTTCCCATACAACCTTTGAGCATTCCAGTTTCAGGAATGCCCTAATCATAATCCATATAATGCTGTAGGAGTACTGAAGTGAGATCAGAAAGTATGTATACAAACCAGCTTTACATTTTGGTCTAAAATATGCTGAGATATCTACCATAAAAAGAGTAACCATCAATTAGATTTACCACAAATGTCAAACATATGTTTAAGCCAAACCAAATCCTATCAGAACTGTATGAAAACTTGGGAGCAAACCAGTCCAATTTCATATAAAACTCAATTCACACGACTTGTGATGTTTGTCTGAAGGAGCTCTGTAAAGGAATATCTACTTTATAGGGAATTAAATGAAAGTATAGCAAATTTTCCCAATCCCAACTTTAAAGCTTGTTTCCACAGAGGGACTTTAAAAATCTGTCAATCCAGAACATAAAGTGGCATTGTAGGTTTATACACAAACACGTTGGTGTTGTTACACTCACTTATATACTCCTGACACCTGCCAAATTGTGTTTTCTCTGTGTAAAAGTGAACTGTGCTGGTGATGTGCTATTCCAGTAACAGCACAAAGCTACTGCAAAAATGGCTGACAAAACACATGAGCGTTTTTAATGAGTTATTTGTGATAAAAGCTCGAAAGTTGCAAGTTCTCAGCATCAGCTGCTCAGTTTTCTTCTTTTAGGAAGCATTAGAAATATTTGGTTTCCGTACCATTCCCAATGCAAACCAACTATTTTCTTTCTCAGTGCCAGATCCAACATTCCTTGCAGCCTTTGAGGATTAAGTCACTTTCACTCTTTATCCCATACACGAAAAACAAAACCAAAATTCGTACAGCAAGCCAAGAAATCCATATTTTAGATAAAGTTTTCTGAATGGTGCCCGTTCAGAATATATATACACAGAAATAAAGTTCAAAACAAATTCCAGTAATGCATTAAAATTACATTTAATGTTCTGGTAATTGTACAATCATGCTTAGGAAAATGTTTCTCCCAGATACTCTTCCAAGCCTATCTTGGAACCACTTGTGGTCCAGGAATCTCCAAAGTCCCACAAACAGGGACTTGGCTTTGTGTATTGTTTATCAAAGATAATAATAGTCATCCATAGTTCAACAGGATCAAACACAGAATTGAAAAATTATTAGTTAGACCTCTAAGAAAAAGTCTTATTATTGACTTTATACCACCTTATTCACTAAATACTTTCTCAACCTTGGGAAAAAATCTCATTATTTCTTTTATACCACCCTATTCCCCAACTTTTATTTTCAACCTTGGCACACGCAAGCATTCAGGTTTTCAAGCTTCTTACATCCATTAGAGCTTTAAGGCTTCATCTTCCAAATGAAAGCTTTATTCATAAGTAATGATTGCATTCTAGTAACGAGAATTTTATGAAAGCTGCCTCAGTGAGATTAGAATTAATATCACCAGATGGTTTTAGCAATAGCTATTCTGTTCTGTTCTAGTGCAGAAGGTTGG
Organism: Manacus vitellinus; assembly: GCF_001715985.3. Lineage (NCBI taxonomy): Eukaryota > Metazoa > Chordata > Aves > Passeriformes > Pipridae > Manacus > Manacus vitellinus. Next base: position 8,819,243 of record NW_021939882.1, read on the forward strand.
CTAAAGCTCATGGAGCCAATACCTGTCCCAGAGCCAGCACTGGCACCAGCGTGGATTTGGGACTGTCCCTCAGCACTCATAAGCACCTGGTTGGGTTTTGCTCTTTCTTCCTTCCTTCTGGTGCCAAAAGTAGGAGATGACTTGTCTCCTCCTGCATTCTTGGCAAGCTAAGGGGGATTCTGTCTGAAATCAAGGGTATGGGACTGTGACAACACGGTGACATCTGCCTGTGTTGTGGGAGTTGCCACAGCAGGGGCTCTGCCTTCATTACCCAGTATCACAGATGCCTTCTCTATTTTTACCTGGACATAATTACAACTTTATAACTACAAGACTGTTTCAACCACACACAAACCTGTAATGTTAACAAAGGACTCTGTAGTTCTAATGGCTCATTAATGTGATTATCAGAGTACAAGCCATGTCTTGCAGCTTAGCACTTATGGTTTACCATTAAAAAGCTGCAATAAGTAATAATAAAAGACAGAAAAAAAACCCTCAGAGCACATCAATTCAGAGGGACCACATACTGCTAGTAATACTTAAATTCAAATACTTCATCCAGTGTTCTACTGCTATTATTCTAAAAACCATACTCCAGAAACAATCATTTTTTTCACATAAAAAGCATTTTCCAGCTGAAGACCTGAACAGGCTGCATAGGAGATGCTGAGACAGATATCCTGCCATGAAAAACCAACTGGGCAGCAGGAAGACACCTCTGCTTCAACTGAGACACTGTGATGGAGCTACTGAGCAACACCCACTCCCTGCTGTGACAATGGGGATCTAGAGCAGAGTCACTGCTCATCTGTGTTTGTCAACACCAGTTTGGTGGGCTGAGCTGACTTCAAAAGCAAATCACACACAGATTCTCATTTCTCTTTCACCTGAGGAGAGACTGCTGGCCTTTCCCACCACCAAACTGAGCAACCTGCTCAGAAACGGGACACAAAAAAAGCCTGGGACCCCCGGGGGAGCAGGTGGAAGAACAGCTCAAACCTGACCTTTGCCTGCTGTGGGTGAGGGACACACATTTCCACTGCCCCAACCGTGAGAACCACGAGCACGTTCCTGAGCTGGAAGCCAAGCGTGTGCTGCCAGAGTCCACTTGTGTTACACGTACTGCTCCAGCACTAGGACAAGACAGGTTCAAAATGTTCAAAAGGAAACAAAGCATTCTTGTGAAGACAGAGTTTGATGGGAGTATCTGGAGAAAGGAAGAAAGCAACGCTCTTCCTCATAAATCATTGAACCTCACTTTTGGAAACTGCCTCTGCTTCAACGGGGATTAGGAGCTCCACAGATTTGTTGCCATATGCTCAGTGAGTCACTGATCTCTTTAATATGGCAAAGGACCTATGGGAAGCAGGAAAAGAAGGGAAAAGGAAATATAAATCACTTTTGTCTCTCTACTTTCACATAAAAATCTTTTATTTTTGTTCATGAGACCGTGGTTTCAAATTTAATAATGACCATCTTTTGCTAGGACAGCTAAGCAGCAGTAAGTCTTCATCATGATAAGTGTTGTCAAAGAAATTACCAACCAGTGAAAAAAGATTCTCTTCTTCCAAAGTGCTTGCATCTGATTACTGAAAAGACTAACACTGTACAAACAATCAGATTCACAGAGGCCCCCATACAGCATTTACAGGACCGTCCAAAACTAACCTGCCATCATCTATAAACTTTCAGTCTTTGCACCTCATAAAAAGGAGAACAGCTCTGTAAAACTGCCTTGTCTAGAAGTGTATAAAGAGGCTACCAGAGCGTTGTCATCCCCCACTGTTACCCGGGTGGAGATGTGACTGTGGGCCACTGCAATGGCACAGCACTGAAACCTTGCCCAGAGGCTGCTGGCAGCACTGCCCCCACAGCCCAGCTGGCTCAGATGTGCTGCAGAAGGTCAAAGGAGGGAGAAAACAATCATACAGAAAAATTAAAGGGCACAGCACATGGTGCAGTACTTATATTCTCAAAAATTAAGAAAGGAAAGCAAAAACCAGCTGATGAAATCCTCTTGAGGCCCTGCTGTGGACAGCTCAGCTGCCTCCAAGGGCTGTGAATGCTGAGCAAGGACAGAGCATGGGTTGGGGGGTTTTCCAGACCCTGGGGCTGTACAGAAAAAATTTTGCAGACCTTGGGGCTGGGGCTGGACAGCCAAACACGGCGCTGGCCCAAGGGTGCTCCACAGCTTGTGAGCCAGAGCACTGTGCACAAAAGCAGCTCCATAAATCACAACCTGCCCATTAACTCAGGGGGAATATTCTGGCATTTAAATGCTTTAATGGTCTAAGAGTGAAGCTGTTGCTTGTCATTACTGCCATTTCAGACATCCCGCTCTGAATCCATTTAAGGCAGGAGTCGTACTCCCTTCTAGACACTTCACAGTGCATATCCTCCTTTAAGACTGAAAGGTTAATTTATTTGCCAGAACTTCTGCATTAAAAAATCTGAAAATAATCATCTTTTTCCCCTCAGCAGAAATGCTTTAAGACAACTCGAAAACCACATAAGTAAAAAAGCACATTGCTCCCCAAGTAACCTGTATGGCTTCTATAGGTGCATCCATTAAAGCATCCACACTCATCTGGCTGTGGCAACAAAGTCTAAGAGGATATTTAGAAAAATATTTCCCTGAAGGCACAGGTGCAAATAGCCAAAACAAAGGGCTCCAGCCTAAATATTTAATAAATACAAAGCCACAGAAAAGGAGACTTCATTCACCGTAGGTTTTTTCTGACAATTTGACAAAGGAGAATAAATAAAAAAGTCTTTTCAGATTTAAGTATCAAATGCTGAATCATCCAGAAAAGGAATAGCAATTTAGAGAATAAATTTGTAACATAAAACAGATATTTTAATGATTTTGCATTAAATAAAGTGAGGGCTGTTTTTGGTAAGAACGTACATTGATTTCTCTCATGATTTCCATTTCCACTCAGCATTTCCTTTGCTCAGTCTCACTCAATGTGCTTTTACATAGTGAAAAAATCCAAACTGATTTTTAATACAAAAGAATGTTCATCTGCAAAGCTGATGTGAGATGAAAACAGCCCACCTGCTCCCATAAGTGGAAGAAGCAGAAAACAAACACTCTCATCACTTAGAGAAATAACACTTCTTTAGTATTAATTATTTACTATTGGCACTCTAGGAGGCTGCACACTGAACTGCAGTGAAGGTGTTCTTAATTACTGACTAGGCAATGAAATATTCTCTTTGACAGGAATAAGGTCCAATACTCACCATCAGATATTTGCGTTGCAATTTAAAAAATGGTCTGCACTGTTTGTTGTGGGTTTTTTATAGGTAAGATTTTTTTTGTCAGCTTTTTTCCTTTTTTTTTTTTTTGTTTTTGTGCTTTTCCTACCCTTTTATCCCCTCCTTTATTCTAGGGGGTTTTTTTAATTGCTTGTTGCTTTGAGGTTTCTGCTTTGGTTCTACTGCCCAGCGTCCCCTGTCTCCTCATTTATACCAACCTTGGGAGGGTTGCTGGATGCTTTAGCAGTGCCATGACCTCTCCTCAGATCCAGACCATATAGAACCTTTCCTTCTCATGAAGGACAAACTCTGCTCTTTCCTTTCTCTACCCTGAGAAGAGAACCCTTTATTCACCAAACACACAAGCCACTTTCCTAATTTATTCCACTGGCATCACAGTTCTGCCTCCCCTGGAACACTTCATTTTGAAGAAAGCAGCAGTTCCAGTCCTACCTCTTATGCAGGCCAAGAGTAAATAAGTTCTTGTCTCCCTCTGATACCTTCTTGCTCACATAGGCTTGAAACCGGTACATTTATAATTTAGGAAATCTAAAATCTGCTACACAAAGCTCAGTGTTCTACTGTGCAAGGCTGGTGAGTGAACCAGAAATGCAAAGAAACCTCAAAGCTGTAGGATGCCTAGAAGATTTCTTGTTGTTTCTGGAAAAAGCATAACTTGTTGGGCTACTTTTTTTTCGGTTCATCATCTTTTCCTGCACCGTGGACACCCGCTAAGAAACAATAAGCTCCCTGGGTTGAAGAGTCCCTGAGTTAAAATGCTGACACTGATGGATGAAGCAGCAAGCCCTGCAAAGACTCAGTCTGTCCCCTTGTGACTTTTCCCTTAAGCCATGGAAAAATATAATTATAAGGAATATATGTTAGTAGGAAACTGTGGTCTGATGGTTCAATTATTGCTTTTACTACGGCAGGCTACCAGAGCACATCATCATATGTTAAAATTTCAGCAAGAGAATCAAAGTCACGTGACAAGTTTTATTTATACATTCTAATGATGCAATTAATAATCTTGATGGAACTGTTTTAGCAATCACAGCAGATATTTGCCATATGCACACCAGGGGACCACACAGGGATATGTGTAAGCCTGTAGGAAGCAGCAAACACCTTTTCCCCTCTGTAATGAAAATACAGAGAGGTGTGTTAAGGGCATCTCATGTGGCCTGTGCAGGAGGTGGCTCCTGGAAAAAGAACACAGCAGCTTCATGTCCCCTTACAGCCAGTCATCCACCTGAGCTCCAAGGGAAACTCCTGTTGCTCCCTGACCTCTCCCGTTGTCAGGGCTTTAGTTACTGGTCAAAACAAACATGAACGTGCAAAAAGGCACAACCTTCTATTTTTAAATGTTGCTTGAAGCTGGTTTGAGCATCAGATGGAAGAACACACTGAGCTCAGCAAGCAAAAAGGAAAACTGTAACTGCTCTGCTTGTGGAACTCAGTTGCTGACTTCAGATATTTGATAGGCAACCAACCACTTTGTGCACAGTTGAAAATAAATGTTGACACGGCAATTAAATTTTACCTGTGTATTACACAAACATAACCTCCAGGATAGGAGCTATAAAGCTCAGAGTAATCTGACCTTAGCAAAGGTCAGCAGGTAATCACCTCACACGAGAATGAGAAGAGCTGGAAGCCAAGGCAGCAACAGGCAACTTTTAAATAAAGAGCTGTAACACATCCTTTTAGTAAAGAGATTCATTAAATTGACATCAGCCACACAAGAGACAGGTAAAGAAAGCTGAAAATTCCTTTCTACAGTTTATTTTTTAACTCAAAGTATCTGCAAGATGCACTGAACCGAGCAGTAGCACCTGATTAAATGTGCTTTATATTATTTTCTCTTGGTATCGAGGTCAGCAGTAGAAGAGCACAAAGCTGATCCTCACAGCCCTATTTTCCAGAAGCTTTGCAACCCACAGGCAACATGGTCTAGTCACCTATGTGCATGTGATCCTCAAATCTGCATGTGCTACACTGATAGAGCCATGTAAGTGTTACTTTATGTACACTGCTAGATTGCACAGGGGTATTAAGATAATTCTGTTTAGTGAAATAACAAAGATATGCTCATGAAATTATCTAAATAGATAATTATACACCCTCCAATTGATTCTAAATGTTAAGCATCTTAAATTAATAGGTCCCGAAATTTCCAACCGCTGAAACAGTTTCTTTGACCAAAGGACACTCCAGGCAGTAATTTTGCAGCATCCTAATTTAATGTAGAGTCAAAATGAACAAGCAGCAGAGGAGACTGGAGGCAAGTACCAGTTAATCATTAATTTAAGGAGAGCAAAAGTACCACAAGCAACCACACCATAGTAAAAAAAGCATGTTCCTATGAACAGACTGGCAGTAGAAATTATCCTAACGTAGATCAGTTACATTTTGTGATGGGAAGTAATTTTAGATGATATAAAGGTTTAGACACCATAAATTTTTAAAAATAGATGTTTCAAGTAGCATAAGGACTGATTAAAGACATATAAGGATCCCAGAGAAGAGAAATACCAGCTTTCCAATAATAAATAAAAACTAATGAGACAAGCCAAGGCAGACTCTGAGGAACAACTTGCTAAAGGTAGAACAAGTACTAGTATATTTATTTTCATAGATTTCAAAAGCAAGAAATCTGCCATAGAAAATTAAGGGCAACAAAGGGATAAAGATGCAACAGATATGCCCCTGAGACTTAAGGCCACAGGAGAGAAGTTGAATGTAAATAATTACACTGAGCTCAGTAAGTTCCCACTCCACAGCTTTCCCTTAAAACAGGTGGGAGCCAAAGGAACTGTCAGAAATGAGAGAGGCAGGGGAAGAGGCTTTACAACACTGTTAAAATTCACAGAGATATCACCTGGAACAGGTGTCATTCAAAGAGTAGTTCTGACACAGAGTGACAAGTATCTTGGCCTTTTTTTTTTGTGCTAGCTCAAGATAAGCCTCACATGTTACTCTACCCAGCTGCTTTTAGCAGCTCTAAAACCAGCAAAACATTTCTGCACTGACAACTACAGACTGACTTCAGCAGGAAACAAATGGAAGGTGACAGAGGCAAAGACAATATTCAGAAGCAGTTTGGAGGAGAAAAGGAAACAGACTCCTGAAATCTTAGTATTTAATTGGGATTAATGTGAATCAGGATTAATAGACATTTATTGACCAAGTATGGTGAAAACCTGCTAGCATGGCCTCTATTGAATTCAGTCTTACCTCAAATTAAAAAAAAAAACTTATTTGAAGTAGCCAACAAGTCTGTTCTTCAGGGTGACCTTGTTGTTACAGCATGTTTTAATTTCCAGAAAGCATTTTGCAAAGTCCTTCACCAAAGACACTCACAAAGGCTAAGCAGTCACAGGATGAAAGGAAAGGGTCTCCATGTGCATTAAAAATATTAAAAATCAAGATGAAGGAGTTGGGAATAAATGGGCAGTTTCCCACTGATGGGGAGCTCACAGGATGGTTCCAGAGACACTGGGGATGGTCAGCATGTCCAGGATACGAAGAGAGTGGATGAGGCAACAAGGTTTGCAGATGACTCAGATTTTTTTCAATGTTGGTACAATAAGTTAATTGCCCAGAGCAGTCGCTTCATTAGAAGTGACTATGGATAAAGTGCTTTTATCAGTTTATCAAAGTTGAGAAATGCCTCCAAAACCAAGATAAGAAAACAAGATAATGACAACACTCTGACACACATGATGTTACTCTTGGGGTGCCCTGTGCAGGGGCAGGAGTTGGACTCGATGATCCTGATGGGTCCCTTCCAACTCAACATATTCTATGGTTCTATGAAGAAAGTTCAGAAACATGGAATGCTCTCTGCCAAAGGACAGAGACAGTTGTGGACTTCCAGCTTGGACAAGAGTTCCAGAGTGGATACATTGAGATTGCACATAACATTAAGGAGAAAACAAGAATTATTTTTACCACTTCTCATGCGGAGAATTAAAGCACATCAAATAAAATCACCAGTGCATCTAAAACCAAAAAGATTTATCTTTTGATATAACACATAGCAGCATAAAACTTCTTTCTAGAAGACTTTGTGAAGACAAATTAAAAAAAAAAATAATACTTGCTCTCAAAACTGAGATGCAAATATTTATGGGAGGGGAAAAAAAAAAGTAGATGGATGGAAATTAATAACCAAACCAAACTGAACCAGTGAAACTTGCAGCTCCTATTTGTGTGTGTGGAATATCTTCAGCATCATGTTTGTGGATGGCAGCAGAGCTGCAGGTAAAGCCAAGAGCTCGTGTGCCCCATCTGACACACCAAACACAGCTCTGGTCTGACCAGTTGGACAGTGCTGCCAGCTCTGTTTGCTCAATAAAGCCTCAGCCACACAAATCACCCCTGATAGCAGGATTTTAACAGGATCAATTCAGCACAACAAAGTTCAAATCACTTGCTGATTACTGCATACTTTGAAGTATTGACCTTAATCGTCTTTCAAAGTCAGCCCTAGAAAAAGATTTTGTAGGTTTAGGTAAGTGTGTTTTGAATGTTTTATTCTTTGAAACAGCTAGTCTTGAGATGCCATAATACTTTTATCAGCAAACCAAAATACATGAAGATTTTACTAAACTAACACCTTTTCTGCCTGTATTTTGTATGTAACACGAAGTAAGGACAAATCTCTAAGATTTTTCTTACTTGCACATCACCTACACAGTGAATCTACAAGCTTAAGAAATGCAGAGCAGGGGAACTTCATATGCAAATTTTTTTTTTCCATGGTGAGATGAGTTATCCTAAATATCCTAGAACTGAATAAAACATCAATTCAAGGTCTAACTGTGAACCAGAGGAGACTCACTTTTCAGCTGAAGGTCACACAGGGTATATGTTACACCTGGGAAGGCACACTTAAATCTCATTATGTGGGAGAAAATGAAAATAAATTATTTTCCTATCAGTTTTTATTACAGCACCATTCTGATCTCCTGGAACTGAGGTGCAAAGTTATCCATCGTCAGCGTAGCTTAAAAATTGCAAATTATACACCAGGACTCCAAGCAGCTAAAGATAAAAAGAGAGAGGAAGATGATATTCAGATGGCAAAGGACTAATGTAGCACAAGTGAAAAACAAGACAGACCAAATGCACACAAGGAAGACATCTGAGGGAATTCTAAGGGAATAAAACCCGCACAGGTGAGTGTGACAGGAAGGGTTTTACCATCTTAGCAGACATTTTCATCAGGAAGCACAAGAGATTTTAAAGGGCAGATGTGGAGGAGCAAAAACAGAGGGCTCAGTAGGTCTTTACAGGGAGTTCAATTCCTTCCCAGCAAAAGGGAAATGTGGGAGAGGGGGAGAAACTTGTTTAAAAACTCCAGAACTGAGGGCAACAAAGTCTTGTTTCACAAGCCAAGTGGATGATGGATTGCACCCTCACTTCTGAGGAGCTGTCCTGCAACTGCAGACAAACAGCTTCTGCATCACACACGTCCAGGGGTTCCACCTCCCTGCCACAGCAAACAAATTGTCACACCAGGGAAGCAGCAGGTTGACAATGAACTTTGCAGCAGGACCCTGAACTGACACCAGAAAGCCAAATCATGTTCTTCAATGAATGGTACAATCACGACCATGGAAATCTCCGTCCAGGTCAGTATTTATGAAGGTGAACTTAAGTAAAAGGCTGACTTCAGAAATAATGCACACACATAATCAAGCTTAAGGATATCACAGGCACAGCACTCAAGTCTTGCCTGCTCTTTTCTTTTGACTTGGTAACACAGACAGTCTATAAATCCTGAACATGTACTACACTGCAGGCTCTTTACAGAAGTAGGTCAGTAGCCTCCAAAACAATTTTAAAAATATTTTTAGATATTTGTCTTTTTAATCTGTAGCTGAAGGATATTCTCACATACAGAATCAAAGCTGAACAGAGCTCATTATACCTTCCTAGAGCTTGAGGACTCAAGGATAGAGGTCTCTTTGGTTTCATAATTAAAACAGAAAGACGAAGCCTTTCTTTCTGGAGTCTCAACTCCCAGCTCCAATTTCAAACCATTTACCTTGATGTTTATTAAAATCTCAACATGTCCAAAGTATAGAATTACTCAACACTCAGCAGCTGCTTGACCTCTCTCATTTAATCTCCTCCCCAGGTGAATACCCAAATTGAATTAAATGTTTACTAAATACATGACTCAGGGTGGAAATTTGTGCCAGGTCTGAGCCTTGTGCTACGAGGGATGATGCTGGTGGCCAGCAAAGAAGGAATTTGGTTTTCTTTACACCAACAGGCAGTTTTGTGGTAAGAAACATAAAACTGTGCCAGATTTATGGCCGAACAAGCAGAGGGAAAAATACTTCTAAGAAGCTTAACAAGCATTCTCTTGGAATGCATTTAACAACCATGTTTCCATGCTTTGTTATTTTGACTTTCTATTAGCACTCTTCAGGACAAAAAAACCTACAACTTCAATAGCAAACTTTCCAGAATGTACAGCACCTTTACTGAGCCTGCTCCTCTTAACAGTGGCTCTGTCCAGGTCCAAGTCTTTTACACAGTTATTCATCCAATTAAGACCTCTGCTGCAGCTTTTCTGCTTTTCTTTTAACCTTTAAAATGAAGAAATACCAGCTCTGTGAGCTTGTCATTCTTGAGTTCACCAGCCAATTTGCTTCATTTAATCTCCATCTACACCCTTAAATAGAAAACCTGAGAGATTATCTCAGCCATATTTCCTTCCCACATGCAGAACCAACCCATGGAGATGAAAGTTGCTTTCACTGACAGTGTTCCCCTAACATGCTCATTATGCAGCAAAATCCAAGACAGGAGAGCTTCTTTTTGGTTAATTCACTTTGCTACTTGCAGGATCACCTGTAGTTGCTGCATTCAGGAACATTTGGGCCATGCCTTGAGTCACCCCCTTTGCTGTGTCCCATCACGTGTCAGGGAACATAAAATTTCAACATGCTTCTGGCAAATCTCATAAGGTCAGACAGTTCATCCAGGCCCATTGATATCAGGCCTCTTAAACTGTACCAAAATAACATTCTTTTTGCATTCTTCCTGTATTAATTCATGTACATTGCTGTTTCTTATTTCTTTACTTTATCAATGGAAATATGTTACTCCACTCTCATTTTTTCCCAGACTGGCACTTAGAGCCATAGGTGTGCAAACACTCACAGCTATCCCACCATGCCCTTATCCATTTCCCAATTGCCATTAAAAAGCAACCAGCAGATACATCAAAAATAGGCAAAAAGCAATCTGATATTACAGAAGCAGACCAAAATCCCAGACTACATCCATCTCTTCTAGCAGCTACATGCTGCCATGTATCAGGTCCTGTATTCTCTGCAGAGGCCAACAGCTATTCTCAAATAAAAACTATGGTACTGCCCAATTTTATACCCTCAGACCAAATTAAATAACTGCTCTGTCCTTTGGTTTTTGAGCATTTCACACTCATGAGTACAAAAGCCATACTCACAGCTGTTAGCAACATTAACATGCACAATATTCCTTTCCCCAAATCCAATTACAAGCTGGGTTGTACTCAAAGGGAGCTTTATTTATAACATTGACAACAGTCATGGCAAAAAAAAAAAAAACAGAACAGAAAACACTACAAGAAGATAATAAGGCAAACTACATGCACTCAAACTAAATTAAGTTTAACTGAAAATGAATCACTGACTACAGAGATTTCATGTGACAGCACCTCCAGCCAAATATTAAGCATCCATTTGATACACAGCACCCAAAAATTCTGTAAGAAAATTCGCACCTCCAGCCAGAGAGCTGCTGAGCAGTTCTGTGTTCCTGCTGCAGCACATTATCTATTGATTAAATTTAAATTAACACAGCAATGCCATTTACCTGACATTTAACTTTCCAAGGAAGTTACATGGCACATGAATTTTGAAATACGATTAGGAATATAATAAATCAAACTATCAAGAAGTTCAGTAAAATGAGGGCAAAAGGAAAAATCTTGAAATTATTATACAGAGATGCAGATGCTGAAATGCTTGTACTAGATGAGGAAAAACTAAACACACTGACAATCTTAATAAACAAAACAGACTTAATTCACAGATTTAGGAGTCATTTGGAAGCATCCAGTATATCAGAGGATCTTTATCATCCAGAGCTCAGCTCAGTCCTAGCCCTGTTACCAAAACTACCTAAACTGAATAAAAGGATTTCTCCACCTCAAAAGGGGGAGGGTGGGAGAAAATTTATCCACCATTTTTCTAGTTATATTATTTATTGAACTCCTGGTTCTCTCACTGTCAAGCTGCTGGGTGCATGAGCAAGCACAAGCACTGAGGAAAGTCCAACTGCTTTCCAGAATTTCTTAAACCCTGGGGATTTTGGTACAGGGTGCTGCTCTGTCATCCCTGGCAAGGCTTCTGTTCCTGCTGGCTCACTGTGTCCTATGACCTTGCTAAGTGCAGAAACCCTCATCCTTTCAGTCTCCCTGTGTCTGGAAAACAAAATATTTCAATCTGAGGCAAAGCTGGTCATGAACATGAAAGAAACCAGGACTATTATATGTAAAGATGAACAAGCACATCTGTATTATTTAAATAACAGCTTCAGTCTTTGAACCACATTGGTAAGTTTGTCAAAATGGTGCAAGAAATAATAAAATACACTGAATTTCAGCGGCTTCCAGTCAGAGGAAGCAGTAATTTAATGCACAGGGAATAAGCAGACTCATAAACTGAGACACTAAATCCCTGCGTATCAACCAGCAATTTACCTCAGCATAAATCACTGCAACAGAAACTCTGTGTTTAATGTATTATAAAGATACTCAAAGGAATGCAATAACCCATAGAAAGAGATTTCAATAGTCTAAACTGGGCTGATGGAGAGGTCAGTCCTGTAAACACGTTTGCTCTCCTCCCAGATTGGTTCCTCCAAGGAACCATCTCTGCAAAACCTGTCCACAGTCAGCAACCCCACAGCACTGCCCCTCAGCCTTGGCAAAGATGCTGGCAAAGCAAAACCTCACATTATTAGGGAGAGAGACACGGAGCACACCTAAGGATCAAGAAATACAAGGACACACGAGGTGGGAGGGACAGCTGCAGCCACACAGGGCCACGCCAGCACCTGACCTGCAGGCTCCTCTTGGTGCAGGGACAAAATGCAGCAGGACAGCAAAATGCCAGGCTCCCAAGGGCACCAGGCTGTGCATCACACCCATCCCAGACATGGTTTTATCAGAGCAGGACTCACTGTGGTGTAATGAGTGAGCCCCAGACTTCACATCCACCCCGTCACCTCACAGCGACCAAAAGGCTGGACAGGAGACGTCTGTTAATCTGGTTCCTGTACACAGTCCCAAGCAAAACCAGGCAAACAGTAATCTGCATTAAAATAAATGACCACCAGGTATCTGTCTCCTCTTCTGCAGCCCTGGCAAATATAAGAACACACCCCACCTCACAGGACAACATTATCTATGCTGTCTGCAAAAGACATTAGGCACCAAAGTGAAAATACTGCTCCGTTTGAAGCAGTGACTAACTAAGCGTATGCCAGATTATCCCACAATGCCTAAAACAGAGCAACAGACAGGGAGGCTTTAAACTTGCTAAATCCTCTGCTTTTTTCATCGTAAATTATGCTCCAGGACATGGGCTGTTATAAATTGTCATTACCAGCAGTCACTTTTCAAGCTATAACTTTTAAATCCAGTGGAGAACGGGCAAGAAGAGATCTCACATACTTTAAACTAAAGCACACATCCCAGATAAGCCCACAAACCATTGCAGATCTGTACAAGTCTTCTAGCAGTTTTCTGAAGTATGTTTAAGAATAACAAGGCTGAGACTGAAGTGGGAGCCAAAGGAAAACCAAGCAACACCACTTCAAGCTTTCTTTTCAAGACAAGCAGCAGACACAGTAGTAAAAGGCACCCTGTGAGCTGAGAGATAAACACAGTCCAGCCCAGGTCTGGAGCAGGAATGCCACCTGAGGTAAGCAGCACTGAGGAGGCCCAGGGTTGCCCAAGTGACACTCACATTTGTCTAACACAGGAAGACATGGCTTCATCAAAATCCCACACAAACATGTCACTGCTGAGGAGCAGAGCACGACTCCACGGGCCACAGCAGCTCTGCCTGCAAACACATCATCTGTTACCTGGGGCTGCACTGAAGAACACTGTGGATACACTGCTCAAGCTGAATGAATAGCAGGAAAGCTTTACAAAGAAAACAGAGCTTTTAAGACTTGGGCTACCAGGGATATTTAACAGCACTTCCATCTGGCCTTACTTCACTTTTCATCCAGGCTTCATTTCCCCCTAAGAGTGCACGTGCAAGACTTCCCATTGCTCCTCTCTTCAGGCACAGCCTAATCCAGTATCAACTGGGGTTTAAATCAGAAGCTACTGCTCCATAAGGAAGCCCAGAATTGAACCTAAAAATCCACATGGAATTAATATGAGGGGAATTTATCATCAAGGGATGAAGAAGAATATTTGTCATGGGGAACAAGTGACATAATACAGACATAATGGGTACCTTGATCACCCAAGGGACTTGCTACATGGACATCCTTCCTACATCTGTTAATCCTAGAGACTAGAATGCTCTGGGGAAAACCCCTGCTCTTTATATGTAGTTGGAAAGTACCCATGGCATAGGAAATAATATTTTTATGTAAAAAATACATAGAAACACTGTTCACCTAAATAGACCATAGGCTGGTCCGAAAGGACATCTTAATAAGCATCTTTTCTCTTAGGCTGGCCACACACAGATGGATCAGGAAGAGACAAAAGCAGAGCAAAGGAAGTTAGAACAAAGTCAAAGTTAGAACAAAGTCAAAGACTAGAAGATGGTATGAAGAACTATTATACACAAAGTGGTACAAAGATCTGAGAGCCACAAAGCCAACAACAAAATTTTTAACTTAACAGAGAGTGGCATGGCACCAAAGTGTAAGTAATCACGAAATAATTACAAAGTAAATTGCTTTAACAAATTGCCAAGTAAATATGCAAAGCTATCAATGCTGGAAATCTGCACGCTCACTGTAAATAAGATGTTAGAAATTACTGGCTTTTAATTAAATTTATTCTGTAAATTTAATAAAATTTTGCTCCAACAAAATCCCCACCCCTGCAAACACGGCCGTTGGCTGGAATTCTGCAGCACTGTTTAGCAGTATATACCACAACAAATTCAGCACCTTGGCCAAACCTAAGTCAAGTTGCTTTGAAGCAAATAGCACCATTTTCAACTTCATTAAACCCACGAAGAGTTAAAAATCTCATGCCTCAGTGTTAGACCACCCAGTGTTACACAACGCCCTATTTTTGGGAAACGCTTGTAAAAAATCCCATCAGTATTAACACAGAGGAGGCAGCAAACAAGTCCTTAGGAATTCATTTTGATGGCAACAGATCAGAACTGATCTCCCTGGGTTTGCAGCAAGGCAAGGACACTCCAGCAGCCCATGGGGGATCCACTTGGGGCAATCCCCTCCCCACTGCCTGCATTGTGCTTCTGTACAAGATGAGCTTTTTGCCCCAGAAATCAACAACCAATGACCTGCTCCCCTCTAAAAAGTGTAAAATCACTCTGAAACAGGACCTACTGAAGTTCCCTACAATGGGATGTATTGCATTAAGGATTTTTCCACGAGTGGATTCCAAAGCTGAGCACGGGGAGATGAGAAATTAAGTGCTGGCCCAGGATGCAAATTCAGGTGCACAGCCTCCTGTCCTGCACATCTCCAGCTGGGAGCATCCTGGTGATGGTCCTGGGGACTGTTCCATGGACACCACGCCAGGGAAACGCTGCAGAGATGAGGATGGGGCAGGAACATGCACTGGGTGCACAACCTGAGCAGGGCAAGGGAGAGGAATAACTTGTTCCCAAACGTGCTTCCAATTTCCGCAGCAGTGCCGGAGTTTTGAGCTCCTACAATGCAGCAGAACTCCAGTGGTACTTGATATCCACAAATGGACACATCATTATTCCTATGGCAGATTACAAATCCATTTTCCAATCAACATGTCAAGAGCACGACTGCACCTTATGCTCAAATACTGCACACAAAAGAATATATTCCAAAACCCAGTGAAAACAGGATGGTTAAAATACAACACCCAAATATTTAGGCTGTTGCATAAGTTCAAACACAGACAGTACATTAAACAGGGAATTTAGAAGCAGTTGTAGAGTCCTAGAGGCATATCTAGGTACATCAAAGCTGTATTACTTGCTATTTACTCATTTCAACTCCTGTGCTATGTAGTCTTGGCTTCATTCTGCATCTTGGAGCTGTTTGCTTTTTAACAGTTCAAATGAACTAGGGTTGATTCATCCAGAGTAGGAAGAGAGCCCACAGTCAGACTGCACACTCTGAGACCTGCTGGGTACAGACAGCCATTCCATGGCAAGTCCCAGTGTTTGATGGCTAAAAACCTCAGTTTCAGGAGCTGTGAGTTCACTGGAATTGTTGGCTTTCATTTTCAGAAACATTCTGGGAGTGGTTGGTTGGGGTTTTTTTTACAAGGAAAAGTTGAAAATTGAACTGTATCATGAAAAACAAAAAGGAATGAGAACTAAAGGAAAAACACATTTTATTTTCAGTGCTTGACGAGCCAATTTGATGTCAGTCTGATGAAATGGTAATTTTTCATTTTAAAATGAGTGCTCGTACACGAAGTGTTAGGAGATTCTGCAGCTGTTTTTCCTATTATTCTCCTTGAGATTCAGAATTCAGTTCCCTGCTAAGTTTGCCTCTATAGCTCTTTGGAACCCAACAGCACTTTGGTCACGAGCTCTCTCTCTTCCACACGTTGTGGCCACGGGCGTTCCAGAGGCGGTTGCCATGTGGCTCAGCAGGGAACACGAGCCCCAGGAGCTGGTCTGGGAGCCCTCTCTGGGGCTGTTATGGGTCTGACAGGGGGAAATCTTGCAACTACAGGCTGGCAAGAGGAAAACTTTCTAAACAAATGTGGCACACAAACAACTAATGGAGACATGAAGGACTTGATTTTCGGAGATACCCAGTGGTAGCCTGACAACCTTCACCGATGGCCGGGAACTCAGAGAGGGGTTTCTGTTTGTTTGGCATGGACCAAGTCCCAGCTTTGGTCCAAACATCTGGAGCTCCACGTGAAGGCTGTTTCCCAGGCACACTGGCAGAGGTAGCCCAGAAAACAGTTGTTGAACAAGAGGTTCCCAAGGCAGCCCAACCAAGAACGTGCCGGAATTGCTGCCGTGACGATTCCGGTTTGGAGTTGTGAACTCCTTGAAGGGTCAGACCTGCCTGACCCCTGCTCCTCTGGGCCCTCCTCTGCTTTCATGTTCTGTCACACCCCAGTGCAGAGAATTTCTCTCCCCTCCCTGGCAGCTGCCCCCACCTTTCACACAGCCATGGTCCTCTCCATCCCCATCCCCATCCCTCTGGATGCCGTGTACACAGGTGCAAATCCCAGCTCCTCCCTCAGCAGGCTGCAGCACAGAGATGAGCACAATGGGAATGTCAACAGTCCCTGCTTCCTCACAAGTATTCAGAGCACAAAGGCACAATTCTGACTGAAAGAACCCTGTAAATTGAACATTTTTTTAGAACTAGCTTCTAATATCAATATTATTATAAAAGCAGAAAGTAGAAAAGGTAAATATTCAGCATTTGTTTAACATTAAATGGCTATCCACAAAAGAAAAAAATTCCATTATTTTCAATAGGAAACTTGATTAAAGGAATTTAATCCTTAGAAGAAATAATTTCTAATGATTTCCAATAATTATGTTTTAAAGTCCTAAAACTGACTGTTTGTTTTAATGGGCGAGAGACTTTCAAAACTCTAATTTATGGCCTTTAATGAAAGTTACTAAATGGAAAGATTACCCTCTCATAAAAACAAATACTAACACTGATGCTGAAAAATATCCATACTTCTAATGTTAAAAATAGAAGTTGTGTGGCACAAGCAAGGCCCAGGAGCCCTGTGCAAAATTGGAGAACAGAATGCAGTAATTCCCAGGTCTGAACGTTGGATTTGGGGGTTTACCTCCTTCTTAATACCAGTCATTTTAATCTCTATTTATAAATTCAATAGGCAACCATGAAAGAGAAAAAATCCTTGCAGAAATGCCAGCAGTCATTCCTGAGGCAGAGCACACTCAAACATGGGGATGTACTTCAGAGGGAGGGAAGATTTCTCTCCACCACTGCCAAAGACTTTCCAATACAGAGATGGAGGAGAAGAAATGAAATGAAATGAAATGAAATGCAGACATTTTTTTACTATGCATTTAAGGCCTCCTGGTCTTTCCAAGTTAAGTGGAGTTTAATATTTTCCCTGGACTGCCAAGTAACTTGTGTGAGAAAACCACATGCACTTCGACATAACAAGCTGCCTCTGCTCGAGATCTCTGCTCCAAGAAAGAATTACACACCTCACCCACGGGCAGGGTGGTCTGTCACATTAATGCTGAAACCTTTTTGGCAGGGCAGAGAGCATGGCCGAGTGCCTGGCTCACAGATAAAAATAAAAATAAGTAAAAAATTCTGCAGCACTTCCAGCACTTCATAGCCCAAAGCTAAAAACATTAAAAAGTTCCTCCCCCCCAAAAAAAAAAAAAAAAACCCAACAAAACCTCCTCATCTTCTCTGTCTGTAAATCCCCCCCCTCGCTGAATATCTCGGAAATGAAACATCTTTGCTGAGCTACATAAACCTGAACGAATGCTGAACTCAAGATATTATTTGTGACTGTGAAGAGAATATATAAAAGTCTAAAAAAAAAAAAAATCCAGCTGTGGAAAATATCACAAAGTGCTGCATGGTGGGATCCTGGCTCAGCTGCCTGAGCCTGGGAGAGACCCTCAGCTGGGCAGCTGCCAGCTCCCTTTGGTGTTCCTCCAGGCTGCTGGGTGATGCAGAGCCCCTGTGCAGGTGCTGAGGCTCTCTGGGTGCTCTCCCTGCTCCATTGGTACAACACGACTCCAAAGGGCAATGGCACGAGGTTGGGGCTCTCCCACACATCCCAACAAATCCTGCTGCAGGTCAGGGCTCTCCCACACACCTGGGGCTCCTCTGCCTGCTCAGCACAGAGGTGTTCAAGTGCAGAAATCCACTTCTCCCTCTGAAATCAGTGAATCCAAGATACAACCTGGCTTTAGTGCATGCAGATATTTCTACACAAGTCTATGTAGACATCAGTTAGTAACTCTGCTTTGTAGTTAGAAGGGGATGCCTACAGAAAGAGTGGGAACCAAACACTCCATAAATATGGAGTCCATGTCAGTATTTTTGGTATTGTCTTCCAGCTTCATCAATTGGAAGTCCAGAGACATGAGGAAACAAGAGACAAAAATAACAGCAGAAAGGCTGTGGGACTGACCATAGGATGATCTACATCATCCAGGTTTATGATTATAGGCACTATAAAAAGCTAATTTCAACTTGTGTTCTGAGATTTGAGCTTTGGATAAATTCTTTAATAGGGATAGACTCATACTGGATGTAATCTTTCCTCCAGTACGTATCAGGAAAAGGTTTTTCTCCCAGAGGGTGTTTGGGCACTGAACAGGCTCTTCAGGGCACTGGTCAAACCACCTGTTTGAGCTCAAGAAACGTTTGGACAATGCTCTGAGGCACAGGGTGGGATTGTTGGGGTGTCCTGTGCAGGGCCAGGAGTGGAACTGGATGATCCTGATAAGTCCCTTCCAACTCAGCATATTCTGTCATTCTACTTAATTACTTTTCTTCAAGAAACAGACAAATCTTGCTTTCTTAAAGATAAAATTAACACAAAACCTATTAATCCTAAGTGAGAACACGACTGAGGATACCAGGGGCTTAGATCCAGCTGGGGCCTCCAACGTCAGGCTGCTTCAGAAGAGAAATTGCTGTTTACAGACTCCCTCTAATAAGCTGAGTAATTTGGATTTAAGTTTGTTTCAACCAAAGTGTGGTTGTTTGTATGTCTGCATCCCGCCACAGAAACTGGGTAAACTCATCCAGTCCTCCACAGCAAACGACTGCAGCTCCTGTTCATCCCCCACGTGGCACGAGAGCAAGGGTGAGAGCTCCTATAAAACACTGCTTCCAGTTCCCACATTGCTCAGGGAAGGGCAGACATGGATGATGGGAGAAAGCTGGAAAACAGGGCATTTCATAAGAGAAAAGGAACATATTGTGGCCTGGCTGAGTAACTGGGGCTACAGGAATTCAACAGTCATTCCACACTCAGTGGCCAAACAGCAGAGGGTTTGTGTTAAGATCAGAACATCTATCTTAAGGTCTGTGGAATGATCAAAGGAAAATAGCAAGGGGAAGGAGGAGGTGAGATCATTTTAAAGCCCACAGAAGGAGGGAGCACTCCCTAATGCTCCTGCTTGGTGAACTGCTAAACACTCCTCCTCTACTGACTCCTGGTGCTCAACCTCTTGCAATTTTTGCCCTGAACACCCTCATTTCCATCTCCTGCCAGGGATTTAGAGGGATGCAAAAATCCACAGCATTACCTGAATGATGAGAAAATTCCACCCAGTGAACTAGATCTTTTTATCCTGTTCCACTCCCAGGCAGCCAAATCAGAAACTCTGAGCATCTTCCACTCATTTCCACCTCTTCACTCAGACTCAACACTTACTTCTTGCGTTTTTCAGTCGAAAGCATATAAAATTACATGTTCCTAAGCATAATTCACAAGTGCTGTTGGGAGGAAGGAGAAGCAGGCAATGGCTCTGTGGGACTAAGAGCTCTCTCCACCACTTGGCTCAGAGAGCAAAGAACCCCAAATGCAGCCTCTGCAGCAGGAGAGAACCAGCTGGGGAAGCAGGGCCTCAGCCTGAGGTGGAAGAGGAGTTACTTGTTTCCCCAGCTGTCCAATGCACACACCACTCCCTTGGAGCACATCACAAATTGCCAGATAAAAACTGTCTCTCTCTGCACTTGAGACTTACCATTGATAATAACATTGATAATAACCATTGGCCACCACTGATAACAACGGATATTTTCATCCATTACATGGAAAAGACAAACAGGAAGAATAAACAACTGCTCTGTAGTTCCCATCACTTTTGTAGTGTTCTCTGACATGGGTGCCCTTCTGTTTTATTGTCTTTGTTCCTCTGTATTCCATCATCAAAATACATTTACACTTCTGCAAGCATAGATGGTTGTTCACTGGCACTTCTGCAAGTAGTGGAAATACACATATTTGAATTAATCACATTCTTCCTACAGTTAAGACAAGAAAACACATTTTACCCTACTTCACAGAAACTTCCAGACAGAAACTGCCCTCCAACATTTCAGCAGTTAATTTTTTTCAGCCTTCTTGGCCCTTATTGATCAAATAAAAGCTGTGTTTTCCATTCTACACTAGGTTCCAACATAATTATTCAATTCTTATTATAAATCCTTATTTTTATATATATGCCATTAAGATCATTGCACATATTATTAATATTATATTAATATATTCTTATACAATTATGAGACAGCATGATAGAGGTTATAATTTCCTTTCTCTCAGTCCTATTATAAGAGTTATAAGCATCTCCTGGAAATCTCCACAATTTGTAAAATCCTAATGAGCACTGAAATTTCCTCAAATGCTCCAGGAAATAAGCAGTCCAAGCCAGTACTAGACACTACTTCAGAAGAAAAAACAACTTCCCAGTGAAACTTCCTTCATATATATTTCCTACTCATTCTGTTCAAATCCCAACATTAAGAAGGGGCCAGAAGAGAAATCTCTATAAGCTTTGTTATAATTTTAATCAGCATTTCTAACAGGAGTCCTTCTGTGCCACACAGATATTCCCATCCAGGCATTGTTGTTCAGTTAAACCCTTGGATATTCCACGTTTAACTTTTTTTTGGCAGGAAGCCTCTGATATGACCAAAAGCTATGAAAATAAGCAGAGAGCTCCAAAGCCAACAAGCAGGTGTGTGTCTCAGCTGCTGGGCTGCAAACACACACAGCTCACAGCTGGTTTTGTGGAGACTGTACTTGGGGCATCTCTTCCCAATGCTCCCCGTCCACCAACAGACTGAGAAACATTTCAGCTGCTTCTCCACACACTCCTGTGACCTCACACTCTCACCACTCTGTTGCCCTGAGCACTCAGTCCAAAGTCTAGCAGTAATATTTCATTTTTCTAATTTTTATTTTTCTTTATTTTTCTTATTTTAATTATTATTTTTATTTTTAGTCTTATTTTTATGTCCTTATTTTTCTTTTTTTTTATTCTTTTATTTCTGCATGAGAGCTCTACAAAAATGCATGACCACATAAACTTCCTCAGTGAAAAAGGGACCCATGCCACAGAAACCCTTCTAGTGCCTATTTTTAACAATATTGATGCACTGAAGCCAATCAATTCATTGTATTTGCAGTAGGATCAATGCATTCTGGCCTTCCCCAAGAATATGAGTGCAAAGGGATGGAGTATCACCACCTAACCAAAACACTGGGATACAGCAGGAGAGGTTCTGCCCTCACTCAATTCTCAGCATATTTCACAGCATCTAATTTTAGCAAAGAAAACAGATACAGCCCTTCTCCTACTGTGTGAATACTGGTTTCAAAAACCATTCCTTCTTTTTTTATGCTTCTGAGAAAACCTCTTCAGATTTAGTTCATGTAATTTCTAAAAATAGGGCAATTGTAACTTTCTGCAACAGAAACAATAATAAAGTGATTCTTCAGACACATGAATTATTTGCTCTGCCTTAAATTCCTCCACAGAGGCTAAGAATATTGTGTTCCTGGTTCACCAGAGGAAATGACAATAAAATATTCTGAAATCATCTGAAATCAGTTATGAGAACAGTTTGCTGAAGCCCCTGTGAAGACAGAAGACAAGAAGATGAAATAAATCAGAAGCAACGAAGCCTCCTTTTTAAAACATGGCTTATGAAAGAACAACAATAGCTTCTATCCAAATTCCAGGCTTGGGACATAAGTAGGAATAAAATCAAGTTGTTTAAAGTTGGCCTCTGGCAGTGGCAAGTGTCGGTTCAGTGCTGCTGAGAACCCTCAATACTCATTTATGTCAACAGGCATTAGCAGTTCTTAGGGCAGGATTTAGTGCTTTCACTTTTGGCCTCTGCCAGCCAAACATCAAGTGCAGAGTGTTGGGACACCTTCAGAAATAACACACTCATCTGCATGAAGAAACAGGGCAGCTCTGATGTTCTAAACTATAGAGCTTGGGTCTTTAAAAAAATAAAATAAAATAAAATATAAAACCCTCTCTGATACAGAAATTTGGGGCTCTGCCCTGTCCTTGCCCCAGCTCTGACAGTGCTGGTGGAAAGCAGTAGGTGAAAAATCTCCACAATATAAGGCCCAACTGAACACATTTCCCCAGGGGGAGAGGAAACATAAAAGCTAAAAAAGAACTGGGTGGGGTTTCCCAGCTTAAAATGCAGTTGTTTCCCAGATCCTGATGCTCTAAATGCTGGTCTGAACTTCAAACTATTCCTAAACTATGTGTCTGGGGCCTGAGACCTTGCCTACATCACCACCACCAAATTTCTTGGCATAACAGAGATCAAAGTGCTTTATAACATCTGCTTATGCTCTCTTTGTGCTCCAATGATTTAAAGATGGCAATCTCAATCACTCTCAGAAACTCCATGGAGTGTGCAGCTTAGAACAACTTTAGGGTCCATGTAAGTAAGAAAAAACCCCTCAAAAAAAAATAAAACAAGATCTAGTCTGAAGAGTCTGTAAAAGTAAAAAAAAAAACCTGAAACAATCAAAAAATTTGAAAAAAAAATACATATACAACAACCCAATCAACCCTTTGCTGAGGATCCAAGGGAAGAAATGGATTTTAATCATGCAAGGGAAAAGAAATCTCTTTTTATTATGGAAAACACAACTCTACAGTCGACTAAAAAGTGTGAAATCAAATGTCAGTCAAGCAAAAGAGAATGCAGTGCAATGACTTCATTCCTTCTCGTTTCATAAAGAAAATGTAAATATAGAGCATTTAATTTCTCAATAGAGAAATGTTCTTTTTATTCAGATTTTAAGCAGGGATTAAAGATACAATAGGTTATAACTCAATCCTTGGTTATGTTTGGTTTTCTTGAAGCATCGTGGGATATTTTGGCATGAGTGGGGTTTTTTTTTTTTCTTGGTTACCTTCCCAAAATCAGATTCCTTTAATTATACACATTTTTTTGTCCTTCAAAATAAATTCAGTTTATTACTGTCTTTTTAATGCTACTTGAAGCACAGCTGAAGCATACACAGAAACAGTGAAAACTGCAGCTTTGGATTGCTAAATGACATGTTCACACAGGACCTGAGGGGGACAGGGGCCACACACTCGAAGTCCCAGTATTAAGATTGACACATCAGTCTGATAAGACTTCTCCTGGCTTACTTGTCTTTGAGATTGTATCTCAGGAGCAAAGTTATACCCAATCACATATAACATGAGCTGATTCTGTAACACCCAGAGTACCCAAGCAGGATTTAATGCCCACTCCTACTGGTCTTCTGGTTGATCCCTGCACAGCTTGGTCTGTGCTGGCCCCCAGTTTCCCTAACCCAACACCAGGGCAGGACACACAGCTGTGCCAGTCCAACTCCTCCTGGCCCCAAGGGCAAACCCTGGCTCCCCCAGGCCTTGCTCACAGCCTGGTAACAGGAGGGAGGGAGGGTGTGTGTGTGCACTTGCTTCTGTGGAGATGTGCTTTTATTCCACAGCCTCTTCCACAACCCTTTAAAGGGGCTCCTGGAAAATGGAGATGTTGTCAAAATCTGGAAATGGAACTGCTTTGTGGTTTCAATGGGAAATGTAGGTTAGAGAGAGGCTTTAGATTAGAGATGGCATTTCAGAACAGACAAACACCCAGCTAAGTATTTTTTTTCCTCAGACAAATCTAGGTCTGTTCACTGGCAGGACACACTGTGAGTTCACACTCAAATCCCGCTTCTGTCAAGAACTGCATCCTCCCAAAAATGCATCCTCCCAAAAATGCCATCAGTCAGGTACACAAGAGAAGATCAGGACCTTCAATGTCATCTGTCAGACACCTGTCAGCATCTTTTCCTCTGAACAGAGGCTCTTAGGAGCACCAAAAGGTGGTTCTTCAGATGGGGGTATTTATCAGACACTCAGGATCCCTCAGGCAGTTCCTCTTTGACTCCCACATCCCCAACACCAACTTTAAAGAGACCAAGAAGCAGAGCAGGACTTTCTGAGTGTGACTGCACCTACCCTGGGGAAGCAGAGAGGTTCTCTGAGAAAGATGAAGCCCCTCTTTGACAAGCCCATGGCAGAGCTGTGGCAGGCAGCAGAGAGACAGGCCAGGCACCAGCATAGAGTCCCAGCCTGGTACATCCCCACAGCTGCCTGAAAAAATATCTTCTGTGACTGCCATTCTCTGGCACTTCACTTACTGTGGTGGCTAAAACCAAATAAATCTCCTGTAAGAGCCTAGCAAAGGACTGGAGCTGCTTAGCAGAGCAGGCTGCTGCTTGCTGGCTCCACAATCCCACTGCAGCATTTGCAGATGCTTTTCTCTGAAAACAAATCTTTAACCATGCTGAAAGGGAAAATGCTCAACAGCAAACTGGTGTCCCAGTCGAACCACTGTGAACACACAATTTTGTCATCAGAAGTCAGGTGGTTCTCAAGAGTTAAATGACCTTATGATTCCACTCTATAGAGCAAAAGAACCCTGGAATAGTTAGTTAACCTAAATAAAGCCTCGGTGAGGAGCTGGAAAATCCATACATCCCAAAATGTGTACAAAGCAAACAAGAAACAGATCACAGCAGTTCTCTGAAAGCAGTTCTATCAGACACAGAGAGCCAGGAGGAAAAACAAAGCTCCATCTGCCTCAGTAATGTGCCTTCTCGAGTGGCCAGGAGCACTTGCCTCGGGTTTTGTCCTGCAAGCAAGAAAAATAAGAAACTTTCTTGTCTCTGTGCTAAAGGTTAGATCTAAACTACTATGATTAATATCCCCTGGCAAAGAGAGCAGAACCACCAAGCAAACGTTTAGAAGGCAATAAATAGGCATAAAACCCTAGAAATAGTTGAACAGCGTATGACCTCTTACATCACCTATCAAAGACAGGCAACTAAATATCCAAAGAGGAAAGGAAGGTCAACTTAGACATACTTCAGGTGTTGAAAACCCAGAGTAATCCTTTGGCTGCAAGCACACTCCTAACACGCTGTTCCAGGTACAGTAATAAAAATAATCTTCAGCTTCACTTGCCAAGGTTTGTGAAATGCTGGAAATTATAGACAAAGTTCACAGCAAAAGAGATAAAGGACAACACACAATATTTTGAAGATGATAACCCTATTTTCAGATGAAAAAGAACATTTTTTTTGCAAAACAAGCTAAAATCTTCAACAAAAGCGATGCCACAATTTCACAGAAGGTTGCTAGAGAGAACTAGTCTGCCCATGTGATGAATTGTTCTGCAGCTCTCTTGATCTGAATCAGTTGGACCCGTGCAGCCAAATGCCCTGGGCACCTCCAGCAGTAACAGCATCATGTGAGGAACAAGCACTCACTCCATCAGTCCTATCAACAGTGCACATGTCCCACACCTCCTCACCCCATCCAGTACCTCCTACACTGGAATCCAGAGCATGAAGGCAGAGAATCCCTGCCTCCCACCACCTTTTCTCTTTGCCTTTAAGCTCAGTAAACACAAACATAGCTGAGCTCTGAAGGATCTCAGAGTACACGTGCTCACACATCTGCTGGGAGTTTGTCTGAGGAATGCTCTAAGGCTCTTTGCACTGAGGCAGCTTGTAGCCAAAGGGTGCTAAAATGTGTATAATTTCTCCTGTGACTGTTGTTTGGCTCCCAGGACCCCGGTCCCTCTCACCTTCCCAGTGCCTGGCTGGCCAGGTGACACCAGCAAAGAGGGAACACACTCAGCTGCTCGTGTCCCAGGGATGGCTGCTATGACAGATCACCCCTCACTGTATTTTGCACCTATGTTAAATTCAAAAGAAATGTGTAGAGCAGAATGCCTGCTACCAAGAGAGTTTCTGCATTTTTGGCAGAAACCTCCAAACCTGCCTTTCTGCGTATGTGACAGAGTTTCCTAACTAGGCCACTCATTTTAATATGTTTTCACACAACTAACACTAACCAGAAATTATGTAAAGCTCAGCTCTTCTGAATGCATGTAACATCAAAAAATGTGTCAGGTATCTCAACAACAATCTGTTAGGAATAGCAGAATCTATATATAGTTTAATACCTCCTGAGCTCAGATGCATATTAGCAGCCTGTTTTAGCTGTAACTACCACAGGATCTATCATACTGTCGTCAAAGTTTGCCCACTCTTTACATATTTGGAATTGTATCTGTTTTCTGATCTGATGTTCAGGGAACACTGGATTTCATACACTTCATCACACCGAACAATTAATGCAACCTGCTGTGGTGTTCCCTATCTCAGAGCTAAAACTCTAAAGAGCAAAATGTTACACTCTCAGAAATGAATACTGACTTGACTTGGAACGTTTTCACAGGGCATCACTGAATAAATCTGGGAGCTGATTTACTGAGACATCCCTTCCACACAGCTCCTATCAAAAACAAGCAAAACATAAGCCTGCTTTGGTCCACACTGTTTATATTAATTTCCAGTTTGCATCACAAAAATAGATGATCTGTAATCATGGCCTGTCAGCTTGGTTCAACAAAATGAACATTTCTTTTAGCTTGTGTATACCTCCACCCTCTCTGTATATTGGTTTAATAAAACAGTAGTTAATCTAAATAAGAATGTTAGCCTTCTGTCTCAAAATAATACACCCAAGTTTCAGGACTGCCTTATTTTAGAATCTATATGGATGATGAATGACTCAAATATTTACAAGTTCCAAAATAAATTCAACTGGAAGAAAAAAAAAAAAGAAAAACTTTGTCTGCTCCTGCTCACACATCCACAGTCTGTGTTTTTGTAGACACACTTTATGTCCACCCAAAGCCTCCTTCCCCTTGGCACTGTCATTTCCTGCACTCTGAGACAGCAGATGAATGTTCAGAGCAGAGCATGACTGTGACTGAGCTTCATCTGTGGTCCAGCTGCAAGGGCATCTCCACTGCTCCTCCCTCTCCTAGGGGAGAAGTCTCTAATTGATGTGTAGAGCTTTGCAGAAAGGTGTGGGATTAAAAACCTCCAAAGACCTTCCAAAATTTATGATCTCAATGTATGTTCTCTCTTATTAAGGGATAAAAAGTGAAAGGTGTGATGGCTCTGCCCAATCTCAGGAACTGTCTTACAGAAAAATACATGAAAAGGGAATTGAGCTTTTACCTGTTTGTTGTGCTTTGATATTTAATTCATAGTTTAAAGAACTCTTTCTCTGAACTTTATGAAACAGTAAAACATGTTTTTATAAAGATGAAAACATATACCCACATTTTCACCCCTTCTCACTGAACAGGCACCAGTCACATCCCTCATGCAAAACTCAGCATAAAACAGCAAAGAAAAAGAAGGATGTTTCCTTTCATGCCAGTATTTACCCTACTACACCACAAACAGAATAACCTTCCCAAACAACTGGTACCACCCAAGTTTCCCATGTACCATCACAGGGTGGCAGTGAGGAGTACAAGTCAGGATGGACCTACTGAATTATTGCAAGAATCACAGGAGGAACAAATCCCAGTTAGTTCTCAATCAGTTCCCCAGAACTAGCAGCCCTTAATGATCTCATATAAGTGGGTTATAAATTATAGTAAAAACATTAATTTAAGAAAGTTCTAAGTTTTTTAACCTGTTCTGCCCAAGTAGCACATTCCACAGCCAAGACATCCATCATCTACACAGCTCTGCACTGAGGACAAAGGGTACCTGAGTGTAAAGTGTCTCTGCTATCTCTGTGTCTCCAGGAAAAACTCAAGTCCCTTCTCAAAAATCTCCCACGTTCTCAGCTTTGAACAAATGGTTTCCTACTAGCAGTTGTGCCTGCCACATGCTCTCTCCTCTTGTGCTGGCTTGGCATCCTTGCAAGTTTCCAGAGTCATGGGATGGGTGACATGGGAAAGGAGCCCTGGAGATGCAGCCCAACAGCCTCCTCGTGCAAGGACACCTGCAGTGTGGAGCTCAGGGATATGCACAGCCAGGTTTGGGATATTGCCAAAATTATCTCCAACACCTCTCTGGGCAGCCTGTTCCCATGTTCTAGAACCCGTGTAGGTAAAAACATCTTCCTTTTGTATTTAAAGGTACTTCCTGGTGTTTCTATTTGTGCCCATTGCCTCTTGTCCTGTCACTGGGCCCCACTGAGAAGAGCCTGGCTCTGCCTTCTCTCTAAGTCGCCCTCCCTGGGTATTAACACACACTGGTAAGATCCCTGCACCTTCTCTGCTCCAGACTGGACAGTCCCAGCCCTCTCAGTCTCTCCCCATGTATCAGATGCTCCAATCCTTCAATCAACATCACAGCCCTTTGCTGGACTCATTCCAGTAAGTTCACGTGGCTCTCACAGCCCTCCAGATGTGTCCCACCACTGCTCAGCAGAAGGCAGGGCTCACCTCCCCGACCCACTGCTGATGCTCTGCCTAACACAGCCCAGGACTTTGCTGGTTTATGGTTACCTTGTCTCCCAGGATCCTCAGATCCTTCTCTGCAAGACCATGGCCAGTCCCCAGCAGGTACTGGTACAGGAGATGATCCCTCCCCAGATTTGGGATGTTGCTGAGCCTCATGAACACATCAGCCTGTTTCTCCAGGCTGGTGGGGTCCCTCTGAATGGCAGCAAAATCATCTGGTGTATCAACTACTTCTCTGAATTAAAATTCAACTTCTGAAGTTGAGACTGAAGCAAAGTGAGAGGCACAAACTACAGGGACATTCTGTTAAAGTAAAGTGAATCTGTAGTCTGCAGCTCAACATATTTCCCCTTCCACACTACCAGAATGTCTTTCACAGAAATGAAAGATTTCCTCAAGCTGAAATTCACTCATACAACCACTCACACACCACAGTGTAATCACCAAATCAGACTGTGCTGAGAAGTTTCCCTTCAGGTCTAGCTTCCATCTGGGATTTTTGTTTTACATTTTCCAGTTGTCTGCAGAAGGAATCTCTGTTATAGACACAGAAGAACTACATCTAGCAACACCCAGTTTTTCAACTAACAGACTTCTGCTTTGCAGGGAAAGAGGTTACTGGTGATCTAGATAACATTTATTTTGTGACTGGCTACAGTATGTTCCATGCAGAACACAGACTATCAGACAGTTCCTATTCCCCAATTAAGCCCTGAGAACTACCTACTCCTTTAAAAAACAGGCAACTTAGAATTTCACCCATCCAGTCTTGATTTGCCCTCCCCCTCACTCCCTCTCTGTCGCTAGTATCTGTTAAAGCTGTCAAATATTCCCTTTCCTGATGCTTCCTAACTTCACAGACTCCTACTGCCTCTCATCTCCAGCCATTTCCCCTACATTTGCAGACATGCATTGCTCTACATGTAGAGACCTTACTTTTTAAGCTTTCAATTTCTGCATGGATGCCTTGCAGAAAAGCTTCCACATTTGCACCTGTTTGCTAAAAATCTCCACAGTTCACAAGCTGGAAGTTTTTGTCCTTACATGACCACATACCCAAAGCTGCAGCACAGCAACATTGCAGCTCAACCTAAATTCAGGAATGGAAGCTGGGGCAGCCCAAATCCCACCACACAGCAGAGAATGTCCTATTTAATAAGCTACATAAAAAATTTCTTCTTTGGGCAATTCGTAACAGGCAGCAGGATCAGCAAATCACAGTGTTTCCAGCAACACCATATAACATGCAGCAGGGAAAAAACCTGCTAGAATGCAGTTGACTTTTCAAAAACACCGTTCCCTCCAAAGTTCCTTCTCTTATTTTCACTCTGTCTTGTGTGGTTGCATAAAATCTTTCTGTGAAACTGAATCTAACACCCCTTCCATCCGCCCGTTAATTAAGGAAAAACAGAAAATGTGGAAGGATTGCATTATGTTAAAGCAGAATGTACCAGTTGTATAAGAGCCTTTGGAGAATTTCCAACTCTATTGAAACTTCCCTCTTCAGAGGAAGAAGGGGGGAAAAAAAGGGGTCAGGAAAGGCCTAAATTACCTTTCTGATTATGGAAAGGCTTTGCACAATTCGCATTGCACATTGAAAAAAAAAAATCCTCAGAAGCTGAGCAAGGTTTCACAGGAGCCTGAAGCACTGTGAATTCATGAAAAATGAATTTAATCGTCAAAGCTGAGGCCAGGAAGAACTGTTCTACATAACAAAAAAGTTCTCAGCTACATTATTAAAATCATTGCTTAAAAGATCAACTTATTTCAAAGGGTTGACTCCCTGCATTAGAAGATATCAAAGACACATGATCTAAAAGGATTCTTCACCGAGCACAGCACCCGTCTGCTGTAACTGCAACTGTCAGAAGTGCAATGCTTACAGTCATGTTATGTTTGTGTGGTTTTATTTTTATCTAAATGGAGACATAAGATGGCTGCAAAGACAGAAAATGGCAGGGCTGATAATACTGACAAATGACTTGCCACTCTACAATAACATTCATATTTCTTTAAACTCTTGATATAAACCATTAGACTCCATTTAGCCCCCCATTCTGAGCCAAATACTGTAACCTGAGGCACACAAAATAAACTGCACATACCCAACAGCTTTAATCAAAACACACTCTTCAAGGGTTTCAGACAGGTTCCAGCAGACTGACACCAAACATGAAGGTAGGTCAGAAAGGGAGAAATCACTCCTGCCCTTCCCAGCAACGACTTCTCCCCAGGGAAGGAGCCCTATGGCACATCTACCACAGGTTCTCCACGATGCCCATGTAAGAATAAGGATAATTAAGGACTGGAGCTGATTCCTACTCCTGTTCTCAGAAAGCATCTAGAAAACCAAAGAATCAGAAGGTGCAAGAGCTTTGCTTCTTTCCCTCCACTCCCTTTACTTCTCATGTTCTTCTGACAAGAGGTCACATTTTTAAAAAAATAAATAAGTTTTAGAACTGAGCCAAATTTAAACAATTACACCCATCTGGAGAAAGAAATAAAGGAACCACACAAGGAAAGACTCATTCCCCGCCCTCTCTGACCAGACCATATAAGACTAATGTAGACATTTAGCCTATGGATGGTGCTTATATGTCATCTACAGGACCAAAAAATGCAACTTTCATTTATAAAACCTGATAGTGCCTCACAGTATCTACTATGTTTTCTGACTCTGCTTAAAAAAAGATATCATTCAACACGATTTCTGTCTCTCCAATATTCTCTCTCCTTTTAAAAGGACATCTTGCTACTAAGGCACTCTGTGATGTACCTCCCAGTTCCTGTAACATCCCACCACCTCTATTTGCCCCTGCTTGAAAGATCTAATTCTGAGAGTCTACTATTCATGAAGTACTCTGATATAAATCTTTATGATGAGGTTTTGGACTTAAAAAATAACAGAGGACCCCCCTTGGTGCTTTGCTAACTGTTCTATCCCTCCCCAGTAACCATGGGAAACCAGATAAAATCTGAACCCATTCATCAAACCAGAAAATACTCCTCCTGTCAGTTGGGGTGGTTGTGCTTGTAGTATCCAAGTCGGTGAACAGAAGGTCATTTCCCACTGTTACAATGTTGGATCATTTGTTATATCTGCCCGCAGCAAGCCAAAAACAAGCAGAGAAGAAAAACAATCAGCCATCCAAAATAATAATGATAATCATAAACAAGAAGTCTATTTCTCCTTCCACTTAGGGAACACTGAAACAGAATAACAAGTGTTTGCCACGACAAATCCTGCTCTATATGCTAAGAGGGAGTAACCATTAAGCTAAAGTTTCCAATACAATACAATGCACAATAATCTGTTTTTAAAATAGAGCAGGCATATACTCAAAATGACAGCTCTGGCCTGATAAATTCAGGCTTACAAACCTGCTTACTTGGGTGATTCAATTTCTCAATAATCAGCTACAAGTGAAAAAGGTTCCACAGAATATATGGGTTTAGTTGCAATATAAACCCTCGAGTCAGCATGCACAGAAAAACCCCGGTATGACGAGTGTCTTAAAACCTATGGAACATCAGCTCCTTCTCCAAATATTACCAGCTTGTTTCTCCTGGTCCTCTGGTAGCTACTCTCCGAATTGGAAAGCTCCAATAAAGGCTGCCTTTATTTTCACATCTGTTATCAAAGTTTGCTAGCCATAATAACTGCAGTCATGCTCCAAAAGTAAGCAGGAAAGGAAAAAGTAAAGGCTAATTCCCCATGCTCGATTTGCCACTCCTAAGGGATACCCAGCTTGGATAAGCTGCTTCAGACAGTGCAGGACCTGCTGCTGGGGCACACCATGGCCTGAGCTGGAAACTAAAATAAACACTGGGACTATAAAGATTTCCAGTGAAACATTCTGAGCTCAAATGTTGCAAGATCCATCCCGTCACTGCTCAGTGATTAAGGGCAGTCAGTGATGTTTTCTTCTCTCAGTGTCCTGGTACTGACTTTGTACATTCAGAAAGAAGAAAACCTTTTATCATCACAGTGTTTAATTCACAAATGCTGATGTAACAACCATTCAAGGTTAAGCATAAATCTGGTTTCAAGAAAAATGAAGTCTTTTTTCACTATTTCGACTGGAAATAACAAAATTGACAATTTATGCAAGACCACACTTAGTTCAGGTAAAGAAGTCACCTTGAATTAACCAGCAAGAGATCATTCCATAGCCTACTTTTTCCAAGTTTTCACATGGAAGTTGGATAAAAACAGGCCTGTAGGTAACAAATCTTTCATAGTTTATAACAACTTTGTAAAAAATCTGGGAGACAGAGCAGAGGAACTAGTAAGATTCAGGCAACAGGTTGTGTAATCCTTATAATACCTGTGGATCCATATAATACAAAACAGCTTATACTTGCACACTAATCTCCTGTATACCTGTTACACATACCAAGAATGGCCAAGAAGAAAAAAACAAGCCAAGTAAAATTACTGTGCTTGTTGTGGATGTCACCAGGGGATGGGGAGGCAAAACCACATCAGACACAGCCAAGTAAAATGCATAAAACCACCCCAAGGTAACAGGACTGTTACTACATCCTGCATTTCTTTCTCACATGTTGCCATTTGGGCTCAAGATTTATGAAAATGCTTCAGTGAAGTAAAGGACCAAAAAAAAATCACTTGAAAACAGCATTTTCATTGACAGATGACATCCTACAGTAGCAAGCATCGTTCCTACATGAGTACACTAGAGCCATGCAGTTAGAAAAACAAACACTGCAGATCTTTAGTTTATACAAAGGGCTAAGTTTTCTAAGTGTTTAAGTAGGAAATTATCAAAACCCAGCATTTTTTTTCCCTCCAGAGGGAAGTATCAGCCTTATCTGCAGGCTCAGCAGTGTTTTCTCTTTATTTGCTGCTTGTCACAGTTACAAACATTCAGTAGGACCTGGTCCAGCCACGGTAATTTAGGAGGAGATAAAGATCTATGAAGCCAGATGGTAGCTCATATTCTAACAGCTACAAATTGCTAAATTGGCACGGGAAAAATCAAGATATTTATCAATTCACTATGATTACTCCAGGTCTCCCGTTCCTTCTCTGCTTTTATCTTAACTATTTAAGCCAACCCAGACAGACATTTTAGGCCACGGTTGTTAATTTTCATAGCTCCAGCTGGGGCCAAGAGCAGTGGTTAAGAAGGGGTGGCAATTGCAAACAATCTGAACAGGAGCTGCTGCCCAGTGTACCTGGTTTGTGCTCAGCAGGGGATTCGTTTTAACCACAGTCACCAACTTCAGTCTATAAATGTAAACCTCTTATCCATCATACATACTAACGACCTAAGAAAGTCTCTACTTTCAGTAACCTTTATGTTTCTCCTACCCCCCAAAATTTCCAAGTTCCAGGACGTTCATGTTTCACCTCCCAAGCACAAAAATCGAAATTGGTGCCGCCACCACCACTAACAAAACCTCCCATTGTTTCATCTGAGTCACTGCTTAGCTGAAAAACATATTTGCTGAAATTTGACCAAGTTTGATGACCTTTTCCAGCAATCAATAATCAAGGCAGAAGGAAAAGGTGGTTTGCTTGACCTTTCAAGAGTGTATCAACTTTATTTGGCCGGGACAGCTTTTAAAAAGCTATTTTAGTTTCCAAGGCTCAGACTTGTTGCCCAGACTGGACATGTCTGTGCAGTGTCTGCATTAGTCTCTTTAAATGCTCAACTGCACAGGACAAGCTCAGAGGAGGAAATGAATTCACACCAGGAGATCCTCTAGCTGATTAACTTCACCCTCAGTGGTGGATGTCAGTCATGTTAATTGGAATCAATACACAGCAGTTAAGGGGGCACAGGGATAATCAGGCAGGGCAGGGACAGGCCCATCAGTTCTTAAAATAAGCTATCTGTTAACAACTTACAGTGGCATGTGACAAACCTACCCTGCAGAGGAATGCAAAGCATCTCTAAAATTCCAATTTAACACACAAATAAAGATAATTTGGCAACAGTTATCTTACAATCTAGCCATAAAGGAAACAGTCATTACAAATTAAATCAATGCCAAACTGATCAAAGTAGTAAAATGAGAAACGGGGCTTCCAGAAAAGCTCACAGGAAATCCTTGATCCAAGTTTTACACAGAATAAAAAGAGAAGCTAACGCCTTAAAACCCTGCCATAGATAATTTTAATTATGCCCAGCTGCAATTTTATTGTACACCTAAGGCTGAAATTCAATACATAGTTTCAAAAGTAGTAACATGTCACAAGATGAAAAAGGAATAAAATCCCAAGGTTTCCTACTCTTCAGATGAGAAATCACTCAGGACATCCATTAAACAGTCACATCCCAAGCATCCCTCTCTTGCACCTGCAGTCTAACACCAGGCTTTCCTCCCCACGCTCCAATCCAGCCTCTCTCCTCATCTGCAAGGGCAGGATTTGCCTTGTCTGATACACCTGGGGTTGGAACCAGAGACATCCATGTGTTTTGCCATACTCTGGGAATCCTCTGGGATGGATCTCACCAAAAATTCCTGTAGAAAAACACATTCCTGTCCATCACAGCACTGGTTCCCCTTTCTCAGAACCTGCCCTGGTGCTGCCACGTGACTGTGACACACCTGATGTCAATCCCTGCTGAAAACCCTCACATGGGAAGGAGAAACCACCTTCACTACAATCACAAGACAAATAACACACCTGTCAGAAAATGTCTCTTCATTTCTTTCAGAATACAAAATACCACTGAATTGGAGCTTCGCAAGACAAGTTTTTCTTAGTCTTTCAAACACAATATAACACAAAAAAGAGCAAATTAACCTTTGGTCAAAGGCCTCTATATCTTCCCTCTATTCCTTTCAGGAGTGAAATGAATGTCAGATGTTTTAATGTAATGTCTCCATACTCTCAACTACAGAAAACACCTCCAAGACAGGATCAGGGTATTTTACATATTATTACAAAGGCATCAAATCATATTTAAGGGGTTTCTATAAAATCTGTAGCCATCTACATCCGACCATCCTCCCATTAAACTTACCCTACCCAGTTAAGTGCACAGATTAGGATCACAGGTTTTTCCTTTGTGGAATCTGGTCAAGCCCTTCGAGGTGGGAGGTTTTCCATTGGCCTCCTCAGTCATTATAAAATATAACAAAAGGAAGGGAAATAAGGGCATCCCATTCTTCACTGTCACTATCAACTGCAAATAAAGGAATTTTACAGAGTCTAAAGCTGTCTTAAGTGAACAAGAAGCAATGATTTCCCCCTTAAAACCACAGACCTACCTCCTGAATACGTGCCAGTGCTAAAACCCCAACCAAACCCCATAAAGCAGGTCCATCCCATCCACCAGGAGCTCACCTGGATCTCTAGGGAAGGAAAGACATGCAGTTTGCTAATGCAGACAAAGTGGCTTTTTTTTTTTCCAGCCATGAGGCTCAAGGTCAAGTGCACACTGCAATGAAACCTTGTTTTGAAGTGATTACAAAGAAGGTTGACTGGAATCACTTTGGGAACTCTAAAAGCACAACTGCCCAGTTGACTGGGGTTACACATCGAGTCCTCTGTTTCTCTAAACCCCTGTATCAGACCAGCAGCCTTGCCAGACAAACCCAGAGCACATGGGAGACATTCCAACCAACTACTGGATTATTTAGGGCTGTCAAGGCATTCCTTAGGAAGTGATCTTCCATCACCACGTGATGCAAAGCTGCTGCTTTGGTTTGCAGTTGATGTGGTGTCAAGCTTTTTGTTTTTGTTTTTTTTTTAATCATACTGTTTGCTTAATTAAGGGTATCAGTGTGTTTTTCTGAAAATGGTTCTATCTTGAGTAAGAAGAACACGCACACAAAGCGTGGCAGAGCCCATGCAGGCTCAACACCCACCAGGAGTTAACTAAGTCTTCCTCAGAAAAGGGTTCCCAGGCCTGGATTATGTGGTGTCTGGTCTAATGTCTAACTCCTGGCCAGAATAACCCACTACATGATCTAGTGAAAGTCCTCACCATCTCCTGACTTTTAGTTTCTTTGTATACAAAATTACACTAAAATTACCCCACACAACCAAATACATTTTGAAGTTAATGACCTTCAAAAGAAATGTGGTACTTAATACATATCTTACAAAAAGAGGTCTGTCCACACAACAGCCATTTCTGAACGTAAACCAGACATTACAGCTCTGTGTTTCTTTGGGCATCTAACTTAATTTTATCCACATTCCCACATCAACTACCTCATCAACAGAGAGAATCATCACTTGCCAAGGGAAGACTCAGATGTCAAACCAAGAGACTTGCCTACACAGGCTGTGTAATAGCACTGAATGTGCAGGGTATAATATAACAATGCTTACTGGATTTCATCACCTCACTGCAGCCTTAAACTTCCAGCAAACAAAGCAGAGAGCTGGACACTTCTCAATATCACTCTTATGTATTGGCATAGCTGGTATGAGATTTCCCCCGGATAAATGAAGTATAAATGAAGATGCATTTGCTTCAGCAAATAATCCACTTTCAGACAAAATTCATACAAGAAAGTCTCAACATTCACATTACTTATGCTATCCTTTTATTTAATAACTGCTTTCATCAACTAATGGAAGTGATCTGGCAAGGCAAAGCAGCTGGGCTGATACTGTAGCACTCCTTTGGGTGAAAATAACGACAAAATTATCCTGTCCTCCTGTAGAAAGCCAATTTATTTTGTTGTGTTTGCCCAACTAACTTAAAATCTTCAGGCATTTTACTCTAAAAGGACCACATGCAAAGCACTATACATAAATATATCTATCTATCTATCTATCTCCTATACCTTTAGCTTATCCCAGGGATGAGCAAAGCACAACCATCAGGCACAGCATGAAAATGCAAGTAGGATTCTCTCTGGTGAGCTTATTGAAATCCTACAGCCAGTGTGGGATCCTGGATGCAAATGGTGCTCTGTGTGCTGGTAAGAGAATCAAATGCCTTCACCTGAAAACCTCTGTCAGCCCCTGTGCTCACTGGTGGCCACACTTAACCTTTACAAGCTGCAGAACCCTCTGAATTCCCATTTATATATTAAGTACTCAAAAGCTGCCCTCCTGCTACCCTGTGCTATCCCCTGATGAATACTGGTTCACTCACTGATCTCACTCACTTCCCAAGGGCAGCCACTGCAAATACAAGGCAATTCAATAAATATAAACTGAGAAACTCAACAATATTTGTATGATCTGGGTTAAATCTCCACTGCAGTCTTAGACCCGCAGCAATTCAAGAATCAATTATCAAAGAAAATACATAAAAGATTTATTTTCCAGTAGTTTTACATTAATAGTTCCAAATAATATCAGTTCAACTAGAACTAGGGAACAGACCAAGGAAGTAGTCCTGCCACAGCACAGCAGTACAGAAGAGCTGAATGTC
The DNA here is from genome assembly GCF_001715985.3 of Manacus vitellinus. Taxonomy (NCBI): domain Eukaryota; kingdom Metazoa; phylum Chordata; class Aves; order Passeriformes; family Pipridae; genus Manacus; species Manacus vitellinus. The sequence goes on from NW_021939882.1 coordinate 8,857,441, forward strand.
AAATTTAATAGCTTCAGAAATAGCAAATTAGAGACACGATGGAGTTCCAGTTAGCTTGTAAAGCAATGAACTTCTCTTCTAAACCAAATCAAGACTAAGAGAATGTTCTGGCATTTTAGTCCTCAACTTTGAATACTTTATTAAAAGTATACACGGATGAAAGCAAAAAATGAAACATAACATTTGTAATTTTATGAGCTGCACGATACCTTGACTTTCATATCTTTCACAACCTTAGAACTATTTCTATGGTTGCTTTCCTTAACTGGAAAGGATTAATACAAAGCATTTTCCACAGGTTCAAGTAGGAATGTTTTATGCACACTGGAGACCAACCAGTTTGCCTGGGTCAGCATCATGGGCCTCGACCACCTGGAGAGATGTGAAGAGGCTCAGGGGTGAGCAGTACCAGGGCTCCTTCAGACTGGAACAGTGAGAATTAACTGTCATTACTGGCTGCAAACCTTTAAATTACCTTGGGAACTGTTAAATGCCTCTAATTGATGGATGAAACCTGTTTCTCCCAAGGCAAGGGACATTTGTACCTCTGGCCTATAATTGCACTGACGTTTCCAGGAACTGAGCCTGTTACTGACATCAGGAATCACACAAAAGCAGTTAACTGAGGAATTTCTAATCTCAAAAAACAACCCAAAAAAGCTTGAAAAGCACCTGATTAGAGGAGCTGTGTTTCCTATTAAATGAATCCACATGGTATGAGCAGTCAGGAATGTAAAGTAAATTCAGTAATGTAAAGTAAAACATTTAAACATTGAGTTAAAAATTGGCAAAGTCATTCTAAACTGTCTCACATCCACAAAAGGCTGCAATCACACCAAGGGCAGGGTCTCCCAGCACACCTGAGTGTGGTATTTCCTGGAATAATGTTAAGAGGGCTGGTCCCAACATCATCTGAGCAAACTTCAAACCATTCAGCCCAAGTGCTGCTGCTGCAAACACTCGGTGCTGCTTCTTCAGGGGTTCCAGGAAACACAAGGCAGCATTTAATTCAAAGTGAGCAACTTGGAAAAGGTAACATCATGATTCTTCATCAGTAACATAAACACAGAATGGAGGCACAAAGCTGAAAGGAACAAGAGCCTTGCTTTGAAGCAGTCAATGCAGGGCTTGCTTGAGAACTTTGGGGCCTTTTCCCAATTTATTTCTTTTAAACACAAACCATATTTTTATTGAACACATGTGGTACTCCATTCTTCACTGGAGTCTCTAAATATTATCTTAATAAAAGCAATACAACTAAAACCCAAATATTTGTAGTTTTTCTGAATCATACAAGAAAGCAGCTCAAGTATGAAGAGCTGCAAAATACAGGATTACCTGGGATTCAAGTGTACACAATTTACAATTTGACAGATTACAGGGCATCAGCATTACAAAGATCACATGTCCTAAATGGTTTTTTTAAACATGCCTTTTATCTCAGCATTACTATGTCAGCTATATGTTCTAGAAACAAAGTAAATCAATCAACATTTAAATGTGGTTGGGATTTCAGGGCTTGTCTGTTCTCTGTCCATTGAACCCCATCCTTAGTTCTCTGGGGATTACAAGGTTTCTCTGAGTTATTTTTGTCTCACCCACCCAAACTGAACCTGAACAGAGACAACATGAACTGACAGTCCAGAACACAAGAGGCTCAGCCACACCACTCCAGGATCAGTCTCCTCTCTGCTCTCCCGTCAAGATCACAAACAAAGCTTTACAGAAAAGAACTGCAAGGGACAGTGGCCTGAAGAAAATAAAAGACATTGAGGAATTTCCTCCATCAGGTGGGTAATAGGAGTTAAACAGAAAAGTCTTCAGGGAGAAATAAAGCACCACTGAAAGCAGAAGTTGAACTCGTTGCTCTGACAGCGAGTGCAGCAGGAAGAACTGATGGGGAAGAGCAATATTCTGCATGAGAGCACCAGATGGCCACCTTTCTGCACCCCCAAGGACTGCCAGGCTGGTTTCTCCATGCCCACCAGGCAGCAAAGCTTCAGTGCACCCACTGAGCCTTCAGGTCCCACAGGGACAGCTCCAGGAGAGCGGAGCAGCCACCTCACCTCACATTCAGAGATGTTCCTACAGACACTGGGAGGGCTGTAAATCAATAGCTGGTATGAGGGAGAGAAGCCAACTGGCTGGAAACACAGACTGGAGAACTGTCAGGTAAAAGAGAATCATGTGCATGTGGCAAATCCAGTTTCTACGTGCTTTTGGTCTGACAAATCCTAGCTTAGACGCTGTTTTATCTCCCCTGGATTAGTAAATCAGAGAAATGCTTGCCCCATGACAATGAGATCTAGCTTTGTTATCTCTAAATATTCCCCAGTCAGCCTGAAATAACATACAAAGGGGTTGTGTCCCCTTCAACATGCACGTTTTCTCTGTGGATTGCTGGCAAAAATTGATCTAGAGCATCCTAGGAATACTGCTGAAAATTCCAATACCAGAATTAGGATCCCTCAGAGCCAGGACATGAATGTCACGTAGAAGCTGCTTGGCCCAAACCACAATAATTACACTGTGTGCTTAAAGGAAGAACTACAAGAGAAAAATGAAGTTATCAGATTACTGACACACTCATCATCCACTCAAAAGCAGATGCCACCTTCTTTCCTAGATGAAAAGGTCTGAAAGAAGGTTAAAAAAAAACCCAACAAAAAAGTTTCAGTGTGGCTCTAGCAGTCACAGAATTTCTTGCATGCACATCATGATTTTTTTAGCTACAGCTCAACCACAACATTAATGTTCATGTCTCTACCTGGTTCTTCATGACACTATCCAACTAAACACCAGATTTCCATCCCTGCCTACTTTCATTTTTGCACTCTGCTCCCACCAATTTTACAAGTTAAAAAGCAAGACAGAGCAGGCTGAGCTGGGCACGAAACAACAGTGATTTGAAACCATAATACAGGAAAGTGTTTAAACTAGACAAAGAGAAGTGTCACCAAAGCAGCACAAAAAGTAGTTTTATTTCTCTGAGTCAGATTGTGACTCTTAAAGCACAGAAATTTGTCAGACAAATATAGAATACATACCCTCTCTCAAATGATTAGCAAATTTGGGCCAACTAGATAGAGGTAACACTCAACCACTGAATTCATACACATTCCTAACAGATAAACTCCTCTAAGAATGGTACCTGCTGCAAAGGTGGTTGTGCACTGGAAAGGACATTAAACCACTGTCATATCTAAGAGCCTGTGGACAAAGCAGCTTGTGAATTCCAGTGCTTTGAAGCTTTACATAATTTTTATATCAAACTGAAATATTTTGAATCAATTATTGGGGGTTTTTGGCAGTGGAGTGGGGGTTTCTTTGTGTTTTTTTTTTTCTTAGCCTACAATCAATTTCTATTCAAGTACTTAATATATTTATTATTGTCTACAGGTAAAACTACTTAGATTCATAGTATATTTGCTTAAGAGAAACAAGCACTTGATTTTGGAAAGATCACCAGTGTCAACTGCAGAGAGAAGGAGACAGTGAAACTTGGAAGGGCTCAGCCTTACTACTGCTTGAATTTCTTTAAACAGTTTTCTTGTTCCTGCAATCACTTTCCAGGGGAAGTAGGAGGTGGAATCTTTTGTGCTACTGAAGTCTTTTTGATAACTTTAGGAGAATGGTTACTTTCCAACCCATTTGATGCCCAGCCCTATTGCACATCACCTTGGAGTTTTAGTTTTACAGCACAATCCACTTGCAGCCAAACTGGATACATAAGGCAGGCAAGAACTGGTGGGAGCAGGGCACTGAAAGTTGTGTGTGATGCCTTGCACTATAAATCTGAATCCCTCTCAGGGCTTCAACCTGTGAAATGTAGAGGGAATTTAAATAATGATTCAGTTATGGGAGCAGGTGGTTGTTCAACTTGCTGAATGTTCATCCTGCTGTTAACAGCTTACACATTTATACTACAGTACATGAAACAGTAAAGTCCTAGAAAGAATATAAGGTGTTAACAACCACTACAAAATATTTTTGTAAGGGTACATTTCCTCCATTTCCCATCAACATAAATTCTGACAACAAAACCCAATATTAATCCGTGCTTTCATTCATCTTTAGCATCTGCTTTTCATTTACACATTAATAGAAGGCTACATTTCATTATTAAGTTTTTCTTATTAGTGAGTGAATCAATATTTCTGCCCCTTTGGTAGTGTCAGTTCATTAGTTTCCTGAAGCTGATTAGGTTTACTCAGCTATTTCAAAACGAGACCAAATTCTACTTAAACAAACAGACAACACAGGGACTCGATGGCACATCTGCATCTCCTTAAGTGGAGTCACTTCTTCATTAGCAGCAGGGCCTTCAGCTCCCCTCCCACAGGCTGAGCCAAGGCCAATCCAGCAGGAACCACCCCAGCCTGGTGGGTACTCAGCACACTCATGGAACCAAAGACCATTTAATTGGCAAACCCACACAGTGCCCGTGGCAATGCAGCCATCCGTGTTCTGCCACCCAAAATCATTTCTTCTACCCCTCACTGAAATGAACCCTACACTTGTGACTGCTGGTGCAAACTCTCCACAGTTACCAAGTCTCTAGTAACACCAAACATCACAAGCTGTGGAGAAAAGCCCTGACAGCAGCACTCCTTAAAAATGCTCAACTGGTGTCACCAAAAACACATTTTGCAGCCAAAAAACATTTAGGCAGCAGCCTCTCATTAGGGGCACACAGGGCCATGCTGACAGTCAGGTCAGGAAATTTTTAGGCTACCCCTAAATTCCTCTGCAGTTCTAGGAGTTAGGAAAGAAGCTGAAATACAAATTCACAATGATGGAAACCACTGAGCACCTGATCCCTTTGGGAATTATTTGCAGCAGTTAAATAGACTGTCCTTTTCCCCTGCCAGAGATTAGAGCCCTGACAGCAAAAATTATCATGTGAGGACTCCATAATCCCTTCCACTGCACAGACAATGGGTTTGGTCCAGTCCTCTTCACTGGCTGACTTTTCACGGCAGGGAACACACATACAAAGCCCTGCCATGGAAAGCAGAAGTTCCAATATCTTAATTATGGCTCAATTTTGAAGGGGAAAGCTTTCTTACTATACTGTGTTAGAAGGGCAGGACCAACTGTTGGCTTTCAGCCTTCTTTTTCATCACAAGATTTTCTACCAGCAACCTCCCAGAGAAAGCAACGGGGTGCACATTGCACTGCATTTGGGAACACAGGGATACCACAGAGTGTTGTGCTGTGATTATTCATTCATCTCTCAGCAGACAATTCCTCACCTAGCATTCCACAGTCAGGATTTCTGAGGGTTTGGTGTTTTTTGGTGTTTTTCATGAAGAACGTTCATAGATCTCCAAATGAAAGTTAAACTAACTGAATTAATGCAGTTGCCAAGCAAATAGTGATGTAAACTATGAACAATACACTTTAGTAACTTTGAAACCCGGGAAATATGTGAAAGGCAGTTTATACAAACAACAGCTTCTGTAGCTGCATAAAAGGGAGGGAAACAGCTGACAAAAACACATCACTTCTGTGCTTTCAAATAATCTGTTTTGACAGTGTCACAGCAGAGCTCATACATTAGTGATTCCTCATTTGTATCAGCCTCACTGGTGGAGAATCCCACTTAATTTCCCAACTAAAGCAAACCACATGCATGTTTTACCACTTCCTGGCTTTTGGAAAAGCCCAAGTCTACCTATGATTCCCAGCTTATGAACTGGCTTCACTGTTTCCTTTGGAAGATGACAGGAATCCACTAGCAATGTTAATGACTACAAAGCTTTAAAAATTGAGACAATTACCCCTTTCAGTCTCTAAACAGGTAATCAGTTGTGACCAACTTTTCTCAATTTGCTAACAATCAGTAAGTCTTAACTAAACATTTAAAAGCATAAGGACTTCATTTAAAAGTTTAAGTAGAATCAGTATAAAACTTAAATGACACCATCTGTTCTTAGCAGACCACATTCTTTAAGTGTTGGAAGGAGAACAGGGCCGGATAGCTCATCAAAAAATAGAAAACTGCGTGCTAAAATTAAGACATTTTTTTGAAATTCAACTCCAGAAATATTCTGAGGCACCTTCTTAATTATTATCTACTACCAAAGGGCAATGCATTCATTCATTTAGTGCTTGTTACATAAGCCACTGAAGGGCATGGAAAAAAATCCCACTGGGATTATAGTGTGAGAAAAAGAACTATAAATAATGATGTACAGTAATAAAAAAACAGGCTTTAATTTGTTCTGTAAAATCAGAAAATGTGTACAAGGATTTAAATGTATGAAAATACAGTGTTTTAATAAACTACAGTGAAAAGAAACAGCAAAACCAAGTTTTACTCTGAAAGTAAGCACTGTTAAATCAGTGAGTTGAACGTCATGTATTCAAGTTTCAGAAAAAAAAAATCTTTTTTTTTTAAATATTGAACAGCTGATATTATCCTTCATGTCACTGTGACAAGGGGTAAAGGAGTTTATCACAAAATGGAGGCACATCACAGCATCAACCATGGGAAGATGGATACACTAAAAATGAAAGTTGAGCACGTTTGTACTGCAATTGCGATACAAAAACATGTGGTGTGTTCTATAACACTACAGTCTGGTGTTTTAAAAAAAGAGGTCTGTGCAAACCACAGTGCAAATAAACTGCAGTATATGTCCCACATGAAGCAGTCAGGAACTTTCATCCCTCCTCCACGATGGTGAAAACTCACGGGCACACACCACAAACCATCCTGCTCCTACTCATTAACTTAGATGAATACAGAATTTTAAACTCTAACACCAGCTGTAGCCTTTTGTTTGTCACACTGCTCAGACCAACTCTTCCATTATCCAGAGCACTTGCAGTGGAATCCTTGAGCTCCTCCTCCCTGTAGTATTTGTTTTCTCATTTACCAGCTTTGTGGGAGCATGGTTTTGTGGGGAAAACTCCCAAGTGTTCTTTGCTGAAAGTCTGTCAGAAAGGCTGCCAAGCAGGGGAGCTAAACCACTCATCCCTCACCTGAAATCATCCCAGTGAATACATGAACTCAGGGAGAACGTGCAGCTGATAATAGTAATTTTGTCCTTCTCAAAAAACACACACTCCTGTGCTGCTCCTTTGGTGTTTTAGTGAGAGTTTCTGAACAGAGTAAACCCCGTAAATCACAATTTCGAAGGCTGAGGTGAGCAGGGTGAAGGTCCAACACTCCCACTGGAGCACCAAAGCATTCCAGGGTAGTTTGGGGTGACAGCAGGGGCAAGGGGCTGCAGGTGCAGCCCAATTCTAGTGGCTCAGGAGACAAGTCACTTTATAAACCTTTGCTCCCACTCTGTCATCTGTACAGTTTGTACAAGAGCCTCAGTGATTTGCAGTGAAGTGTGAGGACACACATTGTACTCTGATACAGCCCAGTTACAGCAACTGTTATTTCTGCACAAATGGAAATTCATCTGCAGATACATTTGCAACCTAGAAGTGGTTTGGTTTAGATTTATGAACCTACCTGACTCCACTGCTGTGTTCACACGCAGAAAACTTTTCAGGAGCACCAAGACTCAAAGTCGATCAATAAGTACAAATGTTTGTGCTATAAATGTGTATTTAATGTCACAGTTTTGATACAAACTCAGCCAAATCACAGTTTGCAAAGGTTTGGGTTTTTCCAAGTGAAGCCTTCTGAGATTTCACCACATACTCCTGCTGGAAAACCTCCCATACCAAAATTACAGAGAACACAAAATAGACTCGAGTCTATTTTAAATCACTGTCACAGCTACTGTCATAAAGAACTCCACAATTCAAATACATCAGGCCCAGCACTCAATATCCTAATATCCTCAATATCCTAATGACCAGCACTTAATATCCACCTCATAACACTATCTTTAGACACATCAGGGAGAGGTTTATTAATCTCAAATAACAAGCATCAAGTCCCCACCCAACCAGATCTTGAAACTACAAAGTCTCACAAAGAAATGATTCTCAGAAAATCTGCAGGCTCCACAAACTTAGTGCCAATGTGTTTAAGAGCCCCAATCTCAACCCTCAGGCAGCAACTCTGCACTTGTGCACACTGAGGAAAAGAACAGGAACAGAAGGGCAGGGAAGCTCCAGGAACAGCTCTTCCATGACTAAGATTGCACCCTTTTTCCTGCTCTCACAACCCATATATGAAGCATCAGTTTACTCCCCACACCAATAAATACATTCCTTGCAACCTCAAACTTGTCTTTTCCACCAGCCAGGAAAGGAAAGGAGTCCCTGTTCAGTGAGCACGTTCCTTTTACAAACAGGATAATCTATTATTAACTCTGAGTAACAATCACACCAAGAAAAAACATTATCAGCTCCACTTTTGAAACACTTTTGATTTATCTACGGTGCATTATGTGAAAACAGAGTAATTTAGCCTTGGTTTGCTGTTCTCTGCCCTGCAGGCTTTGGGAGCTGAAATTCTACCAAGTATTTTTGTTTGCTGCTTTTCTTTCCAGTAATTCTGAAGACACCAACTGTTATCAAAGAGTATTATAGTCTCATTCAGAAAAGGACAAGAAGGAATTTCATTCTCATTACATCATTTTCAATGCTGGTACATTCACATTCTTTATAGATGACATTATTGATTTTCCCTTTTGTTTTACAGAGAGAAAGACATTTAAGTTGCCATCACTTCATTTGTAAGAAGGCTATAAACGAGACACAAGTGAGATGCATTGCCTGGAAACTAATATGAGAACCAAAATGTGCTGGAATACCTGAATACAATTATTTAGCTATGATTGTAATTAGCTGCTTTTAAATCATAGTAATGAACTAATGGAGTAGTTCTCATGCAGAGGAAGTCAATGGAAATCCATTACAAAGCTAATTAAAAGACAGTCTTTAAGAAGACTCATGGGTTTGTCTCCCTATTAGGTCTAGTGAAGTGTGCACTTGGAAAATTTCTGCCAGCAAGGCTGGGAAGCCCCACTCCCCTGTGCCTGTAAATCCACAATAAATTCTGCTTTAAGAGAATCTTCTACTTCAACAAGAGACAGGAAAAGATTTTGTTCTATTCCATGTGTAAACAGAATAAAAACAGGAGAGGTGTAGGTACTGTAAAGTCACACACTGCACTCCTGAGTTCTCGCTGAACAACTGTGCTGCACCAGCCACGAAGACAAACCCCAAACCTCTGGCTCAGTGAGACATCAGCCAGTTCTGTCCCCTTTCCTCTGGTGCTGCTCCTCCCCCAGCCCCAGCAGCCCATTCACACACTTTGCCAGCCCCAAGGAAAACTTGAGGGAAGAAAACACGGTACAGTTGTTCATAATTTAACAATATTAACTTCGCCCGAGCCTATAATGAATTATTTCAGTAATGACTTGTAATTGACCCAACAGATAAAGATTTATGAAAGATTCAACAAGGGGAGTAGAAGCAAGTATCTGAGCAAAATTCCACTGCCTTTTTTGGGGTGGGGGACAGAAAAAGAAAAAAAAAAATAAAATAAAAAGATGCCTAGAAGGAAAACACAGCTTGTAACGCATTGGTTACAGCAAGGAGCAGGATGATGAATGGCTGGGCTGTGCTGAAAGGGCACCTGACAAGAATATATTGTTCTCACCTGTGGACCTCTACTTCTCTCAGATTTTAATGAATCATAGTCCTTTCAGTTCACTTGCAAGTCTCAGCTCTTTACTCTCTGTACAAGACTTTAACATTTCTGTTCCCGGCACTCGCAGAACTGCTGTTGACTGAAGAATTTATGACTCAGTCCAGCTGACAGTATGCTGGAAACAGAAGAGATTTAGTCTGTCTTTCTATACATTCCCAACAACATCTCATTTTTACTCAGGAAATATTCATCATTTTGTAAAATGTTCCCCCCCCTGCTCCATGAGCTGCAACACGGCCAGGGACTCAAAGAATAAAACTGCTCCACGTATAAAAACACACACTTACTGAAAGGTTTTATTTAGAACTTTTATTATAACCATGGTCACAGCGTGAAAAGTAAGTTCAGTAAACCATCAGTAATGCAAAAATTCAATTTCAGGGTGCAATAAACACTTTACATACCTCGCTTTTCAAACTGGATTGAACAGACACATCTTTCTGCACCCATCCGAGCCCTGACATCTAATGGGGATTGTTAATGTTCACCCTTTGACAAATGGGCAACTGTCAACCCCAGAAACTACACCGAGGTGTTTAACCACCTTCCAAGGTTAATTAAAGACAAAGATTAAAGGCTGTAAAGCAAAAGTTTATTTAAGCTTTTCCTTAGTTTCTAATAAAAGAAGAATTGAGCAGCTATTGCATTTTTACGCAACAGAAACACCAAGTTTTTATTTTAAAACTCTCTGCAGAGGTGTGCAGTCAATTATGGGCTTTTCCCAGAAGCCAAACCTTGATTCCAGGTATTTCTCTGTATTCCAGTAGAAAAGCTGCAGCTCTGCAGCAACTTGGAGTGTTTCAGATTTGGCATTTGTTGTCATTTTATACCAAGAGCAGAGATTCCAACTAAACTTGGTGATGCTCTACACTAAGGTATCAATGGAAGAATAGTAAATAATGATGCAGCAACAATTATCAATAATAGATTTTTGCCTGTGACCACACAGTTAAGCCCCAGCAAATCTATAAACAAACCAAGATTTCTAAATCCCAGTGCAGTGCCTTGTATTGATTAAAGCTGCTTCCTTCTTTCTATTTTAAGACTCATGACTCCTAATACCTCTCACGTTGGTACTGGAAGGTGTAAGTACATTTTCCTGGTGGAAACCAGGCATTTTCCATGATAAAACCCTGCTTTTATAAGGTTAGAACTTCATTAAACCTAAAAAGTTGGGTTAGGACTCCAGAAATTAAGCTTTAGGGGAAAAAAAAAAATCAGACTAAAACATTTTACTTTGAGACACAGTATATCCAATTGTGGTGCAGGTGCTAATGTGCAACTTGAAGTAACCATTTTGAATTTAATTTTTTTACTTTTTCAATACAAAATAGAGATCATTCAAAGTCCCCAAATGAGTCATCTTTCCTCTCATCTGGAAACAACACAGTCACTTAATTAAAAGTGTGTGTGGTGGTGGGGGGCCTCCAACCATTATACTCATTTTATGAGTTTATATTTTAAAGCTAAAGCCATTTGTTGAATTCTAACTGAAGCTTTTGAGGGGATGCAATCCAAAGACCAAGTTCTCAGGGGTGGTGATGTTGAAATACTTCCAGCACTTAGGCTACAGCAGATTTTCAAAAGCTTTCTGCAGACAACTAGAGATACCTGCAGTCTAAGCAGCAATGGTGGGTGATTCCTTACACAAAGGCCTTGACTTCAGTGCTCACTACTCATCTAATATCAATAAATCCTATATGGAATAGCTTTCAATTCACAGGCCACTCACACAAGATGTGTTCATCTGCTACAGATTCTCAGGAGATAACCATGAAAAATATTAGATAGTTTTTATAAATAAATGCTGTTGTTGTTTTCTACTTTATTTTTATACACCCCAGAGGCCCTGACTCAACGTTACAGAGGGCAGCAATGTCTTACATCTGACAGCATTAAGAACTGGACAAAAACTCCTAGAGCAAAGGCAAGTGAAAGAAAATCTCTGGCTAAACACACCTGTAAAGAAAAGGAATACACATGATGGTGAAAAAGCTTTTCCACTGACTCAGCTGCCAGTGCTGCCTGTACTGCAGCCATGGCCTGGAGTTTCCTATCAATCAACCTGTAACTCGTGTTTTACTTTCTCTTCAACCATAAATCCAGAAGCCTGACTTGAAAAGATGAATTTTTGAGGAACACACTGGTTCTTATGTCCCAAATCCCTGTAACAAAATCTGGCAGTTCATACTCCTGACTTTTTTTTAATTTTTAACTAATATTTACAAACACTTCTACCTAACTTAGCTTGAAAAATGATGGATTTTTAATTCAAACTAGACTAAATATTTGCCCATCACCAAAATAACGCCACTCAAAGACTTTATATGTCAGTTCACACATTAAATATATAATGTATTTTTATGCTGCTACTGACCCCTTAAATCAGTAATCTGAATTTATGTCGACTGGAATCACTGCTTTGTCTGTTTGACACTTCTGGCATCTGGAATAGCTTTAGCAATTGAAAAATAAACCACAGGACAAGAACTATCAAAAGCAAGACCATGCTCAAGATGAATATATCACTTAGGCACATTTAAAGGCTGGATCAGGTATAGGATTTTTTCTTAACTGAGATTTATCTCCCCTTTTCTTTGCAGCACACTTCTAGCAGCATACAGCACTACTTTGATTCAAATCAGCCAGCCTGATAATTCCAAGGCAAGGTTTTTAAATCCTCTTACATAATTAAGTTTTGAAAACTGAGGTGGAATTATATATTCCATTTTATATGTCCTAGAATTTCTTAGCACTCCTATGAGCCAAAAGGAAACAGGACAGGACCCCACTCACTACTTCCCTTGAAAATATTGTTAGAGAATGACACTCAAAATCACTGTGTTCTTCATTAATCTTACTACAGGGTAAAGCTGCAGAATCAAAAATTACATCTTGAAAATACTATCTAAACTCTGAAATAAAGCTCATGTGATCATATATCCACCTACAACCACCACACAGGGGTCCTCCAATTTATAAAATGCTTTTAAACACAGCAAAGCTTTTTCACACCACTTCAGTTCTGTACAGTGACTCATTGCTTTCAGCAGCCTAAATCTAGTCTTGAATTTCAACATCATTCAAACTGGCATGTGCTGCAGTCAAATTACTATCACCAGTAAAGCTAATGAAGCTTTTGATAGGAGCTATCCCAAACAAGCCAAACTTACCCATGCAAGACTGTTATTTTTCCTAATACAAAGCCATTCCAGAGCCTTCAAACAGTTTCAGAGATTTAATCACTGAAGCAACTGACTGCACTTTTATTGCAGAATGGTGCTATTTATGAAAAAAAAAAAGTTATATCTATCAATCTGTGATTTCAAATGATTTTTTTTTTTTGAGAACAGTCTCAAAAGTAATTATATCTGCCTTCCTAGCATAACTTGGAAACACTTCTTTATACTCAACCTCGTAAAACTCTTTTCATGTTACTGAGCCTGAATAACTGCTCTGTTCTGAAACCACAGCACCACAGCTCACTACAAAGCATTTCAGAACTGGAGCAGTACAAACTCAAAAAAATATCCTGACCTTTGTATTCTGCTGGGTTGAAAAATTAGTGCTTTTCTTCTGGACCTCGTGCACTGTTATACAGTGCACTGAAAAGGCCAAGGCTTTGATCTATTTAATCAGAAGGTGAGCAGTTCCTGTGACTGAAATCTTCCCTAGTTCCACCAAACCAAAGCCACAGCTGGATAATTCCACAGTATATTCCCATCTCCAACATGTGCTAATGAAGGATCATTCTCTGCCATCCCCACACAGTAAGTGCATGACAAGGGGCTATGCCCTGCTGTTTATTTTCTTGGGGTTTTTTTCAAAGTGGAGAGGGGAGAACTGGGCCCAACCAGCAAAAAACATCATCTCTTGTGTCCCTGGCCTTGGCTGCCACGTTCTGGTTCAGCTGGAACCTCCTGGGGAAAGCACTGAGCCTTCTGGTGCAGCAAGAAGGCACCCATCTGGAGCACAACTACAGACTGAAAGAATCATCTAAATCCTTCCTAACAACCCTAATGCAAACACCAAACTGAAAATCTACCATTAGGGCTGATGAGGAAGAAGCATTTTCTAAGGACAAGAACTCCATGACATCTGTGGAAAGGCAGGAGCTCACTGACACAAAGATCCACTCACTCAGGAATAAACAGTGACAGGAGGAAAATGCCTTGGTCTCAACGTTAAAGGGAGCTCTGGAAATTAGATTTCAAGTATATTACTGGTTATGTCAGTGAATCTTAGCGTGACCTTTATGACATTTTAGGCCAAATACTCAGTTCTCCTGCTGGATTAGCAGTACCAGCAAGACTAGAGGGGCACAGTGTAGATATGAAATCTGGGACGTGGTTTCTTCACTTCTATAAACTGAAGGGCACACATTCACCTCAAATATTTTCTACCTCTCATTCTTGGAAACACCACTGCAGTAAAGAAGAATTTGTTATCATGTTTACTGTTATTACTCAAAATGTCCCAATAAAGTTTAAAAAAAAAACATTTTGTTCCTACTAAACACACTCCTGGAATGTGAAAAGTAACCATGAATTAAAATAGAACTTTAAAATCTGCATTTAACTTGGAACTTTTGCTGTGGTCAGCTTCAGAGGGAGGTTTATGTTATGGTGGTGGACATCACAATTCCATCCTGGCTAATCTGTTACACAGGACAGAGTTTTCTGATTTGTGTACTAACACAGGGATCTCTGCCAGGGCACAGCACCCCAGGATTTCTCTCACAGAGCACTGGACTGCCTGGATTGCAGCAGGCTGGGAGGAGAGCAGGGATTCCTGCAGGAGCTCCTACTACTGGAAAAACACACTGAGTTTTACAGGCTGCAGGAGCTGGTTATGCATAGGCTGCACATTGTAAATTCTTTCACCCTTATGGAAATTCCTAATGCTGTGTGGCCCAGAGAACAAATATGATCCCCTTTCAAAGGCCCTTCTTCAGAGTTTCCAGCCCTGGCTTTTTCCTACCATCTTTCCCAGCTTTTCTGAGAGTTGACCTCTGCAGAGTTGCAGGACTCGAGGATGGGGTGGGAGGGGTAAAGGGAAGGAGCTCTCCCAGAGCAGTGCATTCCATACATTACTGGGGTAATGGCACTGGCGTTTGTGTTTGGGTTTAATTCCCTTCCGCCTCATTTAAAATATCAATTCTTAGTTACATTCCTGCTGCAAACTCGCAATGTTTCACTGTCAATTCCCTCTACCCCCATTTCTCTGAGCACCAAAGGGAAAAACCCTAACAGCCTGGGTTTAGTCACAGCTTTAGCATTTTGTGAATTCCTTCAGCTGTGTAATGCAAACTAATATTTTATAAATAGCTCGGGAGAGGGTTCTCAGGTAGTAAAAAACCACTGAGTGAATTTAGACTTCTTTCTGCCCTCCCGCCACCATTTTCTTCTTGTTCTCCCTGTTAGGAAGATCATCAGTCATTTCAAAAGACCTGGTGGTTCATTATCACCTTCAGACTCCCCTGCTTGTGCACCAGAGGTGATGCCAAAGTGCTTTAAAGAACAAAAACCCAGGAACAGGTGAGGTCCATTGGGCACATCCTCAGAGAGAGGCCCCAGTTCAGCATCCTACAAACCCCATGACTGATTTCAACCTATTCAACAGCTCATATTTGAGAAACTGTGATGCTGTTTCACTTAATCTCCATGTTCTGATTCATTTTCCCCTCTAAGTCAATCTCCTCATGCCCAAAGCCAGGTAGAGAACAGCATGTTAGTTCTTCTGAACACTTAGTAATAGGCTTGGAAATATATTAGGTTTTGGAAGTTTAGTGATTCACTTTTTGGGGGTTTCTGTTCCTTCATAAATAACAGCAAATTTGTCCTCTGTTCATATATACCAAAGGCAAAAGTTAGATTACACTAACAAGCTGTCTCTGAAAAGTCACATACTGACCAAACAAAAACCTGAATAACTCCAAACCTTCACCTAAGTGGCTATCACCATCTCAAAAGAATAAAACTGCGTTGAAAACCTCCAAAAGGTTTTTAATTCAAAACACCACTGCTCTCTTAAATGAGCTTTCTTCCTTACATCTTTGAACATATTCATTTTAAATTAAATCTGCTGATTTTTTTTTTCTACTGGTATTTTCAAATGCCACAGATGATACCTCTGCACTGTTATTAATTTGACCCATATACTGAGATACAATAAAACTCAAGGATGTGTTTCCCTGCAGGTTAATTACTGTTTGCCAGTAAATTGCTTCTGTGCTGAAAAAGTGCTCAGAGGTTAAAAAGACATTAGAAGGTCACACTTTGCCTTGAAGTTAAAAACAAAAAAAAAAAGAAAAAAAAGAAAAAAAAAAGAAACCCCCACTCAGTTGGGCTGTGAAATTCTCCCATTCCACCCCAGATATTGGACATGCAGCAAGAAAATAGATATTTTCAGGTGGATCATGGCACAAGACATCCCCCATGGTAAAATCTTCAGCCTGTTCATGCTGTTACTCTCATCTGCCTGATTTTCCCTGCCTGATCCCTTCTCAGAGGGATAAAGCTGAGGACATTTGCAGCCACCACCACCCACTTGCTCATGTTCTGAAAGGGAAAAATCTCCAGCTCGGCACTGACTTGCCAATTGCCAGAGGGCAATGGCAGGCAAAGGTTTTACACTCAAACCACAAAGAATTTCAGGCCACATTCAAACAACAAAGGGTCAGCCAGGTGCTGTCCCCTACAAGAAAACAATTTTCTGCTTCTGAACTTTACCTTCTGCTCTCAAGCCTTCCCCAGGGATATTGTTTCTTTTTGGCTCGTTTAAAAAACCACCAATGGAAGGCAGAGAAAAGAATACAAGCCAGTAGAGCTGTGTTAAAACAATGAGATTATTCTTATCAATACACAGTAAATGTGAGCCAGGAAACCATAAATTCTTAATAAAAGTTTACTGTGTACCCTCAAATTCCTTCACAAAGTCAGCAAGAAGGATGTGCTAATCTATAAAAACATTGTTTTTCCTACAACATATTTTTAAGGTAGGTTAGAATTTTTATGACAGATCTATTTATTATTTGGAGAACGAGCTTCCTGACAGTGAGTAATACATATAACCTCAAAACTGACAGCAGCAAACAAATATTCTCCACTTGGATCCAAAAAGAATTTATAGTGCATTTGCTGCACTCAGCAGATTGACCTTCAGTCCTGACATTTTCAGGTAAGAGTTGTTATAAAGCCTGTGCATACATATGTGTGTGTGTGTATATATATATATAACCATATGCACAGTGTATATGTTTGAGAGGGTATTTCACTGTCTGTACAATCACTCCTGGGCTATTACTCTGTTAGCAGGACAGTATTAGAGAAATACTAGTGGTAATGAGCTTTGAATAGTTGACAGGGATCCTGCTAAGTGACTGTCAGGCAACACTTTCATATATAAAGTTTCATTTTTAGCATTAAAGCAGTTACATTACTATCAAAAACTCTGACTGAATTCTAATATTTTTAGACTAATTTTCTCCCAATTTTGCCCCAAGATAAAATACTGAAAGGGTGTGGGTTCTTCTAACTGTATGACTACAGGTGTCAATCCTAACGATGTAACGAAGGCAAATTTCACTTTGCAACCTTTACCAAAAGAGAAACCAAAGATTTCTGAAGAGCAATAGCTTATACTACAGTGCAAATCACCCCATTCAGGGTAGGAAAAGCCCTCAATGAGTCTGACCCCAGGTGCCAAAGGGATGGAGCCGTGTCCTATGTGCCATATTTGCTCAGCACACAACAATCAGCCAGGAGGGGCTCAGGCTGAGCTCCCAGTCCAGCTCCGCATGGAGCTGCATCTGAAGCAAAGCAACCCACAGGAAATTGTTCTTCTCCTGCTCTTCAAAGCCCCGGCCCCTCCAAACCCTGTTCCTCGGTTCAAAGTTTAATTACCCATCTCCGCGCCCTCCACCCGCGCCCAGCGGGGAACACAAAACACCGTCGGGATGGCACTCAAATGTCAGGGGCTGCTGCAGGACACAGCTCCTGCCTCCCAGAGCCTCCTCCAGAGCCTCCTCCAGCCCCACATCCCTCAGCTGCTCCGCGATACCTGCCCGCTCCAGCCCAGACATCACCTCGAATTCGTAAGACTTCCATTAAAATCACAATGCCAGTTGCTTATGTATGTGACAACACAATGTCGTGGCAGTAAGAGGAATCACGAGCTTAAAATAGCTGACTAGCAAAAAATTGTACAGATAGGTAACAATACTGCAATAGCACAAAGGTATTTTAGAGGACAAAAACATAAACAACTTTTGGAGAAAGCCCAAGCACAGTCCTAGAAGTTTTTTTCAAGTTTGTGGAAATCATATAATTGAACTGCATGCCACAGATGAGAAATGTGCTCAGATCTACAGAGAAATTAAAAAGGAGTCGTGAAAGAATTACATTTACTTAATTTACATTTACTTAAGTTTTAAAATATATTTCCAGTAAGAAAAAGGTGAAGGTGAAAGAAGGAAAAAAATCTCCAGATTCAAGCGCCATAAAATTAATCCAGGGAAAAGTAATTACTATTTTGATGGCATCACCTCAGATTAATAAAAAATGAAGAGCATGTCCCATATCTTATCAGCTGCTATTTTTAGGATTTTGATGGATCTGCAGACAATTACCTAGAGCAAAGATAACAACTCCAAAACCAAGCCCATATTTATGTAGCAATAAACCCAAATTTCCAGGTCAAGATTGTCAGAATTATTGCTGTGAGTTTATTCATTGTAAAGCTGCATAAGGGACACCAAGGTTTCTCTGCAGACATGTTTCCCTCTCCTACACTCATCATCTGCCTTCAAGAAAAAAACACTTGTAGAGGCCTGTGGAAATAATTTGCTGCCCTAGGTGTGTAATAGAGTTTTATTTAGTCCTGAATCTCACTGGTGAGAGGGAAGCAATCACTGTCTGGTTGCCCCAGTCAAGAGAGATGCAGGAAACAAAACCAATTAATTGCAGAGCTCTCAGAGGCACTGATACACCATCTGGCATAACCAAATCCCACATACAGAGCACTTATGCACATCATTGTGCATGACAAAAAAATTTTTGTCACAGACCTACTCAGAGTCTAACACCCAAGCCACTTATTTCGGGAGCTAACTCAGTTCCTCGCACAAATAACAAAAATAAAATGCTGGAGTAGGGAAGGAAACTTCCTTACTGGGCTGTCTGTGTACTTGTCAAGTGACAGATCCACCAACTGGGAACAGATTTTGGGATGTGAGGACAAGAAGCTCTCTGAATCCTCACTCAGCACTGTGTCCATTGGCTTGGTAATGGAAAGAAATGCAGAAAGCAACTGAAGCAAAAGTAGTTGGAGACACCTGTAACACTGAAAAGGGTAACTGAATAATCAAAAAGGTTCCAATACTGACTCCCACTGACCTAAGCCATAAACATAAGGACCACAACATGAGCACAGCCCCAGTAATGCACAGCCCAGCTCCAGGCAGTCCCACAGTGCTGGGGGTAGCTGGGCTTTGCTCATCCATTTGCTCAAGACCAAAAATCACCACAGAAAAGAAAAATGCAGTTTAAAAACGTACGTGCTGTCAAAGTTTAGTATCCCTTGCTCCCCATCCTCCACCTGCAACTATTACTGTCATTTACAGACACAAAACAGTCCTATAAAATAACCTCAAGATGTGAGGGAAGCTGCTCAGCCTGCTGCTCCAAGGGAGCAGGGATGTACATCCCACAGGAGTGAATGGATTGCTTCCCAAAGAACAAAAGGGAACAAGGCTTTAGGTCAGATGCAACACTGACCCAAAAGCACTCACATGGCTTTTCTTCCAATTTCTCATGCTGGTGCCTTCCCATTTTGAGATTAAAGACCACGAGGATACTTTACATTAGGTTTTATTTTTAACAGAATTGATTTCTGATTTGGTTTACATGAAACCAACACATACAAAAATCACAAACAGCGGTGTCTGGGTTTTTTTTTTTAGTCTGTGGATGGTATTTTAAAGGTTTATCACCTACATAAGCTCTCAGGATTAATAGAAAAAAATCAAGAAAACTCATACTTCTGAATGCACAGGGAAGAAAGCAGGAAAGTTTTACACACTGATACCCCAGAAAGGCTGCATTCCTGTCTGAAAGAGCACACCTGTGCCACTGCTCTGCTGTGCAAGAGCAACTTGGTGTAGAAGAGGTCAAGAGGCAAGCCTGATGAGCATGCAAACACTGGAAGTAAAGCAGAAAGCAATTTGCCACCTCTGCAGGGCTGTAGATGTTCTAAATTCATAGCATACTTTGTCATCAATACGGCCTGGAATAAAGACCAGACACCGGAGTGAGTCAGTGCAGAGAACATTCTTTCCTTACACATTTCCAATTTATAAACTAAACTTGGCACCCCAGGAAAAAACTCTGCTACTGCCCAGGGAAAGCAGAAAAAGAGATTGAAAGATATTATAAAGTGTAACTTACGATTTCACTTAATCACCACTAAACTTAAACTTGCCAATTTTTGAGTACATTTACATATTTTTAAGGAACGTACTATAAAGATTAACTGCTTTTGCAAAAGACCTGCCATTCAGTGTCAGGCTAACTTCTCATTGCTGTTTTGGAAGGAGAGAAGTATTTTACAGCCCCACTTTATTTAATCCAGCCATCAAATACTGCCATGGCAGTCCTACAAGTGAAAATCTCGCCAAGCTGAAACACAACCCTGGGACGATTTCAAGCAGCTTAAGAAATTGTGAAACTGCAAAAGGAATATCTGCATTACAGAGCAGTTTTTTAAAAGAAACAAAAATTCTCTAGAGCAATCCATCATCTTGAACAAAAATACCAGCATCTTCATACAACAGGAAAACATCAGGATTACAAGGGGACCAACAGGAGTAACACTTGGGCACGGAACCAGCTACCTGCACTGTGCACATCAAGTCACCAGCTTTAAAACAAATCCTAGACCCCACTTCCTACCAGAATATTTCTGTTTTGTTCCAGCACAGAACTACAGGCTTCTGACAGTAGGAAGTTTGGAATCCTTCTGTAGGAATCCCATAGAAACCAGAGAGCCTCACAACCCACAGGCGTGTGCTCACTCTCAGACTCCTGGTTCGTTACTGAAGGACACATTGCCAAAACCTGCTCATTTTTAAGACTACTATTCCCCAATTTTGTAGCAAATCAATCTTCCTAGAGTCCACGGCTGTGAAAATAAAAACATACAAATACATCTGAAACATGAATGAAACTTCTAGAAGTGCCGTTGCTCTCCCACTATCCCACCTACCAAAAAAAAAAACCAGCGAGAAAGATGTCTGTGATTTATACTCAGTGATTTGGCACCTTTTTAAGGCTATTTTTCCAGGGAGAAACCCTATCTCACTTCTAATAGAATTTCTTTCCGAATCTAGGGAGCAGTTTGGACAGGGCAGAGTGGCTGCTGGATTTTACTATTCCTTCAGTGGAACACTCAGTAGCCAACTGAGGATGACCCAGCCGTGGACACACGACCTCCCCTCCTGCAGGAGACATGACTTCAGATTGGTTTTGGAATGGAGTGCTCAGTTTTACCAATTGAAAACATCCCACCTCTATTTTTTTGGCTGAACCAGTTTGGTTCTGACAGGTGTAAACAGCAGAAGAAAGATGAGGGAGAAGGCAAAGCTCTCCCCTGTGAGCCCCCGTGCACCAGCACTGCCATGTTTCTATGACATTCTGGAGCCTTCTCTGAGCTATGAAATGATAGAATTTCATAACTTGTCACATCTCCTGTTCCTCCAAGATCCTCTTCCAAAAATAACACTAGACTTACTACATAACTTGTGCATTGTGCTTAATTCAGTTGTTCTACGTGGTGCTTTGAATTCCCACCATTCATCTCGCAGCCTTCAACATCCAACTTGCTGAATTACTGTCCTGTACAGGAGAGTTTTGCTGCAGCACCAGATACATTGTGAGGGGGAAAATACTTAACAGATTAGAGCTTTTTTGTAATTATCCTTATTTCCAAGAAAACTCAGAGATAAGAGAAATAATTCAATATATTAATATGCTTATTAAATTTAAAAATAAATTCTGCTCGCTAATTTTCATTCCTTTATTTATCCTTCACATCGAGGCCAGGTTGGATGGGCCCCTGAGCAACCTGTTCCAGTGAGTGGCATCCCTGCCCTTAGCAGGGTCTTGGAACTAGATGATCTTTGAAACCCCTTCCAGCCCAAACTATTCCATGATTCCCATCATTCTATTTAAAAAAAAAAATAAAGAGGCAAAACCAGCTTTTTTTAAAGCTGTAAGGAACTTTCATTACACTTCAAGCATTTATTAAGTCAATTAATGTTGGACTAAAAATGTCTTGCATCAAGATTTCATCTCCACAGATAAACACAAACATCTGTTTAAGTTTCCATTGTAATTAGTTCATTTAAAAGGGACAGAATTTGTACTACACTGTATTTCATAATAAACTTGCCAAAAAGTCTGGTCTACAAACAAACTTTGTGCTTTCCTAAATAAACTAGCAATTAAGCAAGAAAGCTGCTGCCTGCAATGACAAACAGCTGCAGTAGGTGTTTGATAAATAAAGCTGCCCTTTGGAACTTTTTTCCACACCCTTTTTTTATTAATGATACCATTTCTGGCTCTAAAAGAAGTCTTGTGTCACCCCACACACAGGAGCAGCCACCCCCAGGTCCTCCACACGCCTCACCCTGCACCACCCCAAGTGAGAGAGATTAAACCAGGTTGCCCAGGGAGGTGGTGGAGTCTCCATCCTTGGAGATGCTCCAAATCCATTTGGACACAACCACAGGCAGGTGGGATTAGATCTCCCTGCCAACCACAGCTAGTCCATGATTCTCAACTGCTGCACTTCCTCATATTCTAATTTTCTTCCCAGTCTTCCACATAATATCATTTCCCTCCCCCCTTGCAAAAACACTGTGGACATGGAAAAAAACCCACATTTCTTTTTCCTAATTTTATACTCGATTAGAAATTGTAGTTTTGGTAAGTAAATTCTACTTTTCACTGTACTTTCATTCTGCAAAGGGAATGAAACGTTAAGAAAGAGCAGAAAGGAGACAGAACGTGCAGAGAAATATTCTGAAAAAAAAAACAAACAAACAAAAAACAAACAACCCCAAACCTACTCCAGCTGCTACAAAACATGACTTATATCAGAAATTTTGCTGGCACATGCCTCAGAGATGTGATATTCTCAATCATTCCTCTGCTGTCCTTTCAGGAAAAGCTCTCTGCACTACCATGACAGTATGTCCCTCAGGAGATGTTGTGGGCTTTTTTAGTTAGCAGAACTACACTGTCCGTGTTACATCATTCCACAAACCCCAGACCCACACCATAAATGCTCCAGTAGTACACTTGGAAGGTGTTTTATCTTCTTTGCTTGATTTTAGCACATTAAGGCAACCTAAGGCTGGAACAACAAAATATTCCATTCTCACTGGTCCTACCACTGGGTTGTTTGAAAAATAAAAACAAACAAAGCAACACCAATCAACTTAGAAAGTCCTGCAGTTGATAATTCAGTCCAGAAAGAATTGGGAATGAAGCTCAGAGTCTTGGTCCTGATTAATGCTGTGCATTTCAAACCTCTCCATGTAATCTGAAGTGAAGATTGGAGTCAACACCTTCACTACTGCAGCACTTTGGAGCTCTCCAACTCCTTCAGAGAGAGAACAGGATCCCTGATCATGGAAAAGTCTTGGGAGGAATGCTAAACTGCAGCCAGTGTTGAATACAATGCACTCTCCAGCTAACAGATACAATTCTATTGTTTAAAATATTCCTCACAGACACCTGTGCTACACTGCTTGAAGACAGATGTTGGCAAACCAACAGTTCAAAGCCTGATCCCTGCTTTCTCAATAAAAAGGTGAAGATAAGCAGTGGGAGAGATCTTAAAGACTGGCAGTTCAGATAAGATTTGCCCTTTAATTTATTCCAGTAAAGGTCTGGACGTGTCTACGAATTAAACAAAAGAAATCCCTGATTTGATTTATTTCAGAAGTTCGGCCCTTCAGCTTGATTTCAGAACCTGTGAGCCAAGAAACTGTTCCCTCATTCCAAGAGTATTAAGGTTCAAACCCTTCTCACAATTCTTTTTAAAGCGAGTACTTCAGGATAGGAAATTGTATAACTGAATACTCAGAAGAAAAATACACTTCAGGAGCCATAAAAGGAGTGCTGAATGCTGGTCTGGACAACTTGGGCTCCAGAGTCATGTGAAACAAAGGAGTGTAGGGACATGGCAAACGATGAGAAAATGCAAAACTAAGACTGATAAGGTGTGCAACCATTCACACTCCATTTCTAGGTCTTCATTCTATTTATTTTTACATTTTAAATCTAGATTCACAGTCTCAAGTACACCTCTCCACACCTTGCAATTCTATGTTCTTATTTTGGTTTTTTTACAGTAACACATGGGATCTTTTTTCTTCTTTATCCCCTGAAAGTTACTCTAAGCATCACCACCTTAAATGTTTGCTACAGCATGAGCATGAAAAGCAGGGAGTAAAGATCATTCCTTTTTTGCACTAGTAGCAAGAAAGATGTCAGGAATCTTTCACTGGATGATATTTTTCACTTCCTACTCTGTGCATTTTGCTTGCTAAGAAGATTTTGGGAGGAAATGTGAGTGTTGCCACATCCGGGGGTGCACACGTATCTGATGTTGTTTAGAAGAACACAGCATTCATCTTCTGCCAGAGCTTCAGATCTCATGGCATATTTAAGGGAAACGTCAAATTGCATTTAAAAAACAGCTAAGAACATACAGCAAGGCTTGATTCCTCCAAATTATACCCCTGGCATGCCAGAAATAGTCTTCTCCTCTAACTGCCCTTTCTTGGGGCCTGAGCAATCCGGGGAACAAAGCTCAGCGTTTGCAGCCCTTTCCAGAGGGGTGGTTTGGGATCACAGGGAGCTGGTTCCTTGCCTGACCACCTGGAACAGGCACTGAAAACAAACCAGTGTCTCCAGATGTACAGAGATGCAAAGCTCTGATTAAGCCCCTGACATGACAACTGCCAACCACTGCTGCCGGCCCTCTTGGAAAGAGGGAGATGGCAAATCTGCAGCCAGATTCTCCCAGTTAAGCAGTTTGGGGAACTCCATCCACCCCCAAAATACTAAAATATTCTGCTAACATAGGCAGAGAGATTATTTCTCTACATTAGTTGCCTTTGTCCTATACAAAGTACACATTTGAGAGCTCTCACTACAACAGGCACGATGATGGAAAAACAGGGGACAGGAGGCCTGGAACAGCTCTTTGGGGGTGCATTGCAAATACCATCATCATTCTCTCAGAGATGTTGGTGCCAAATGCTGCAGCAGTCATTTGTGACAATCAATAATTTATTTTCTTCCTAAAACCAGCTGTGTAATTTATCCTCCCGCATTTGTGCAACTCGAGATTCACCATTCCCACGTTTTCTAAGGCAGTAAAACCAATAAGGGTGCAGGGTATGCAGGGAATAATTAACATCCAACAGCACAGTCAAGCTGGCAGTTCAAAACCCTTCAGGATGTTTTTCAGGATTCACTATAGATGTCCCTAAAAGCTCTATGCTAATTCCTGAGCACTGCTCAGGGACAGTATTGCTTTATTTTCTCAATGGAGGGTCCATACAACTGGTGAAGCAACCAGAGCCCAAAGTTCTAAACAGCATGAGTGGATTACAGCACCCAGTAAAAAACTTTGTGTTTCTATGTTATACAGCACTGAAAAAAAGAAATCCTTACAAGAAACATCTGTCTCCTTCCTTACAATAAACAAACCCCATTTACAAAAGCCCGGGTTGCACAATGATTACACAAACTGAGGAATCATTTGATCAAAAGCAGAAGAACGAAATCCTCAAAGAATCCTCTCTTGCAGGAAAACAAGCAGGGAGATTTCCAAATTTTTCACATTCCCTGCACAAGCTGTTTACTTCAGCCAACCCTGACCCAAGGCAGTGCTCAGCACAAGTGGGGCTGCACTCCAGGGGATCCATCCCCTCCTGTTATCCCACCAGGGCATTCCCAGTGGCCCACCTGATCTCCCACACCTGCAGGCACACACTGAGTGACAGGGGTGACACAAGCCCCGTGTCAATGCCTGTGTTATGATATTGTACAGCTTTTTAACAGCCCTTACAACAAGAGCAATCCAGAAGCACCCAGTGACGTGGTCCAGTCTCGCAGCTGTCATGGGAGGAGAAAAAAACTCCAATTTCCAGCATCAGGGAAAAGAGCAGAGGTGGATTAAGCAGGAACAAGTGGAAAAAAATAAAAGAACACAAGAGGTTTTTGCTGGACCAGTTTCTTCCCTTCGTGGAGTTGAAGAACCCTTAGTTCATCTATTATATATTTTTAAAATCATTATTTTAATACACCACAGACTTCAGAGTGCCACACTCACATCCACCTTTCGTTGCATTCAGCCAAAAATTATTCTAATCAAGTAAAATACAATATCCACATTACTTACTACAGGACTGAGCTATTATATCTGTCTTTTGGAATGAAATATATGTTCTCTGGGCAGTGAAGAAGTAGCCAGTCCATTAACATGGAATTAAGGTTGGGGGGAAGGGGTTGTGATTTGGGTTATTTGGAGGTTTTGTTTGTTTTTCTGTTTCAAGAGGATTCAATGGATTTTGAGCTCTATCTCCATGTATTTGTAATGCTGAATTTCCAAATTACTTGACTTGCAGTTTCCTATTGAATCCTGTGGATTGTCCTTCTTGTGGTATAGCTCAATTCTTGGAGGACTTAAGTGCCCTATGCATGTTCCACTGGGATATGTCTGATATTCAGCATCAGTACAAGTAAAACTCAGGCCCCAGTGTTTCATAGATACTTTCTCCTATATCACATGAAATTGTTACCTCACAAAAACATGAAGTAAGCAGAGATGCAATGTCCACTCTTCCCAAACACAAAAATCCCCCAGCACACAGCTAAAAGAGAAATGTTGTATTCTTGTATCTGAAACTAAAAATATAAGGGAAAAAAAAGGGAGAATTATACTTTAAAAATAACTTATATCTCACAGACTTTTCTACTTGCTCTTTCCAGAAAAATCATTCATTCAACAGACCTTTTTCATCCCATGCAGCAGTTTTTGTATGTACATTGCACATATTAATTCTCATGGAGCAATGTCAAAGACTTATGAAGCAACTCAGCAAGAATGCACATCAGAATAGAAGCCTGTATGCAAATATCTAAACTGGAAAGACATAAATTGTGTGTAGAAAGTGAAAGACTTGAATATATTTTCTTCAGGGATCACCCCTGCAGCTGTGCATGTCAAAAGCCCTCATTAACAGCTGGGCACACAGACACTAAAATACCACAGGATAAGATGATTTAAATTAAATAACAGTTGTGAAACAAAAGGAATGTTTATTTTGTAGTTTCTCCTATGTTAGATTCACATTTGGCATCCACAAAGGCTACTTCTGCTTTCAGGCATAAAACCTGAGCAGGTATTTGGGACTGCATCCTGTACACTGCAGAGTTCAACTCGAGGGGACCTTTTAATTTTCTTTAACTTTGGCAATCATGAACTCAAATATGCTTGTTTGATATAAATTTGATACATTTAAGAATTCACACACGTGTGAAATACTGAGTGGGGTTGTTTTAACCACAACATGCACTGGTGAACCTTCTGCCAAATTTTATTTACCAAGAGCACTGCTCGTTTGATTGCCTTGGCAATGACATTTGGCTAAACAGGATTTTGACACAGAGGGCCAAATTTGACAGCCATTAAATTGCAAAACAAATCAGCTAATAGAAATCAGATAGGATTAGATGTATCCCAGAGACACTTCCACAAACATTTGATTTCAGTTAGTGATACGTTGCTTTACCCCAGTTAAGACACAAATCTCGTCCCATTTACATAAGTTTTCTTCTGGAAAAGCCAGATCTGTCTTTCACACAGCAGAGCTGAAAAGATGCCTTCAACAAGTGGGGGGTTTTTTGGCACAAGTCTCTGCTAAAAACCCATTGGTAGAATTTTCTACTGACTAATTAGTGGCATGTCCTATTTGCCTATTGATTTATGGCTTCTGATTAGGCTGGCTGGGGAATGCATTGCCAAACAGCATCCCATGTGAAGTCTGTTTTATTTTGGGCTGGCCTGTTACTCATTTTCACATACAGAGGTCCTCTTAAATAGAACATGAAATGAAGGCTGTCATAAGTATAAATTTGTGTACAATCGAGTTCTATTACATGCTTTGATTACAGAAGTGAAGGTCTTACCCCACAATTTTCCCTGCTCAGCTCAGACTGCCTATTTTCTGCTCCTTACGTGGTTATTATTGCAACCACTGAAATTAAAACAAGGCTGCCTTAACGTTCAGGGGAGTATTTTTGGGAGATGCTTCTCTTCAGGCTCAAATCTCACACACAAATCTGCCTTTCCTTGATAAGCAATCTTTGCAAAATGCAGAGGCACAACCTGGGCAATGCTTCACTGTTCATTTTTCTGAACAAACCAGAGTTCCCAGACATTCCTCTTAGATTTGCATTGTTTAAGTGAGATTTTATCATCATATCTTCAGGTGAGCAAGACAAATCCTAAAGACATTCAAAGCTGTGAGAATTGACACAAACATGCCATGAACACAACAAGCCAGGAGCATCAGGCATCAGCTGCCACTGCTCCAAAGAGAAATGCATTAATATCTCGAGCAAACAACTTCTCCCAGTATTAATCACAAAGCCAAATGAGAAGTGCAGAAACATTTAGAAAAGAAAAAAGCATCCTCTGACTGTATAATCCTCAGGAGGTTTCCAGGCCACAGAATGCAGGATAACTGCATTCCTCCCATACCAATCCCTTGCTTGAAGAAATCAGGCCTGGAATCTGTTTCTGAAACTCATTTAGCAGACCTGTTTTTCCCAAAGCTGAGAGAACAGACTAAAATTCAAAGAAACCTGCACATGTGAAAAACAATGGATGCTCCTAATTAATCAATCACTCCCCCAAAAAGTTTTAACATCTCCCTATTTTAAAACTAATTTTTAAGCTTTTGTAAATGTTAAAATATGATAATTTCACGTGCATAATACTAAAGGAACTTCTTTCTAGAAGTCATTAACTGTTAAAGAGTTCATAGTGGGTTAGCTGCAAAAGAATTAATGTAGCACAAATAAAATGCATCTTGAAGACAGGAATTTCAATTCTATTTCAATTCAAATGTTACATTTTCCCAAATCCACATGCAATATGCTATTGTCAGTCCAGAGGAAAAGCATTGTGGCTCCCCATATTGTACATTGTAAAATTTTGTGGCAGAGGAAGACTTAGAATAGGACTTAAATATCTTGAAACAAACTTCTGTTTAAGTGTAAATAAAACCTGTATATTTTGAGATCTTCCAAAATCCCCATAAACCAAAATTTTAAAATACTAGTACATCTAAATGAGAAAAACCTTTAAAAAGCACCACTTGAAAGCAAACAACCCTGCAAATAGCACATAGCTGATAGGAATGTCAAAACATGGGCAAGTGGTGATGCTGAAATGTCTATCAGCATTCCTTCCTGAAGCAAAAAATGTTGGTGAAATAAAGCCCATTTCACAGGGTGCATTTTGCCAAATCTGACAAAAGTGGTCTCTCAATTCTCGTCCATCCATTCATAGCAGACATTTGAGAAACTATTTGTAGTCTGAGCTCAAGTGTCCTCCAGTTTGCTAAATGTTCTCTTCTCATATTAAAAAAAAAAAAAATTAAAAATTAAATCAAAAGTAGGTTCATCATATTTGGGAGGAATTCAGATCCCAGGGGCTGGTGCTGTAACTGTGTTCACCTCAGGAAGGCTGCAAATCATCCTTGACTCCATACCTGCAGGGTAAATGCTGGTGTTGCAGATGCACAAGCCAACTAATTTACTCATTTGGGGTCAAAGTCTGTAAATTAAAGCATTGGTTGCCTTGGGAATCTCATGGTAAGTCTGTATTTAATAGTGGTTGATACTTAGATGGTACAAACTCAGGAGATTTTGATTTTTAGTTTGCCTGCTAAACCACAGTTAAACCTATCAGTTTTACATCCACCTCAAACTGACATATATGTTTGTTTCTACATAATTACCCACATGTTACTCTTTCCAATCCAGAGTTCATCAATTAAGTGCTCACTGCACCCTGGCTTAGGGTTGATCCTTCCATGAAGGCTTTGCTAACAGCACTTGGACCCTCATGTATCTTGTCTGAATCTCCAGTTTCTTTCAATTTAAAACATGCAGCATAAAAGCTTCAGAGAAAAGAATAACCTGATATTCTGTTAAATATTAATTCAAATAGACAGCATGTTAAATTTTTCTATAAACATTTTTTAATCTCCCCATGATTTCATTCCTTATTTTTTATTCAGTTGGCCAAGGCAATTCCTGCTGGACTTCATCATCTTCTTCCACTTATGGTATGACATGGCACAGGCTGTCCCATCCCTGGAAATGTCCAAGGTCAGGTTGGACAGGGGTTGGGAACAAGCTGGGATAGTGGAAGCTGTCCCTGCCCATGGCAGGGGAGGTGGAAGAAGCTGGTCTTGAAGGTCTCTCCCAACCCAAACCATTCTATGATCATATTGATAGAAGAATCTCTTTTCCAGAACAAAAAAAGAGACTAACAGTAACAGATATGACCTTATCTGCATTCATGAGGCTCCATAATCAGGCATATCAACAAAACCAGGAGAGCTCCAACCTCCCAGAAATGAGAAATCACACGGAAGGTTAATGATGTACACAAGCAGCTTCCTTGCTCTCCAGCCAAATTCTTGAGAAACTCTGGCACCAAGTTGATCAGGCACCAAATAAACCTGCAGCAAATCTTTCTCCTGCTGCTGAAAGGATGACCTAAATTCTCAAGGATCTGAACTCTGAACTTCCCTTCTATGGTGCACACATTTCCATCTGTGCTGTGCACAGGGCTGATTTTCCACAAGGATTTCACACACAAATAAGTCCAAGCTATGTTTTGGAGGTAGTTTTATATTACCAGGTGTAAAACTCCCTGGAAGAAAAAGTTATGTAAGCCTTTGAACCACAGGTGCCTGTATTTTCCTTGAAATGTCAGAACATTTGCAAGTGGACACTGTTTTGGTGCAGACATTGTGAGGCAAGTGAAAAGAAACAAGACAATGACACTGAAACCTGTCCAATCACACAGAACATGAGCACAGAGCCACAACTGGACCCACTTAGGCCACCACATCCAAACCTTTAAGGTGCAAGCCCAACAAGGATGCCCCAAATCAGTTAATTTTTCACCTAAGGACCCATAAAAAGCTCAGATGAATAACTAATGCCTATCTGGGGTTTAGCATTAATCATTTTATTCTTACACATTCATTGCTAAACATTGTTTATTTTCTGTAAAACAGTAGCATTTTACCTCACATGACAAACACACTGAAAATCATTTTTCTGCCTCAGTCCCTACAGTAATGATATATTTATCCTAAACAGGAATTAACCTTCCTTTCTTTCAGCCTGGCTTTACAAGACAAGGCAGCCACATGTCACCTCCCCAGACCTGATGTGACTGCACTCAGCTTTCCCACTGCCTCATCACTGATGACATCCACAACAGTGCCTCTCACCACGGTGCCTGTGAATACCTCAAATACATCACCAGCAGATCCAAAGGAAGGTGCAATATCTGCAAAAGCAGATGGTGGAATAAGCCTGGCCAGTTGGATAAAAGCCCAGGTTTTCATACCTTAAAATCAATTGAAAGCTCGAGCAAAACGAATCCAACAGCTCTCTGAATACGTCCAGATTTGCACTTCAGCATAGTTTTTGCATGAGCAACCTTTCTTTAAAGGGTCTGGAACAGTGCTTAACCAGAAAAATGGAGAAAGCACGTTGCCATGTAATGAAAGGAAAACCAGAATCTAGAATACAACCTGATGACTGGTATATAGCACATAAAAAACAATAAGGAATTGAAAAGAAAAGAGAGACAATGAGGCATATGGCTTTAAAGGATAAAACATTCCCCCAGAATGTCACAGTGACATCCACAGCAGAGAGCATTTATCAAAAGGAACTTTACCCCAGTTGTCCTCCTACAACCCGAAATTTGGATTTCTGTGTTTTCTTCCACCCCTTCACACTCCAGAGCCTCAAAGGAGCATCCAGAGTAAACAGAGACCACATGAGAAAAACCTTGTGACCTTAAATGTTATAATGGACTTTAATGTTCACCATTTCAGCTGCAAGCCTACAGCAGGGGTCCTGAGGGGATATCAGTGCACCAATAGTTCTAGCAGGAAGAGCCCCTTAAAAGCATGAAAGAACTTAACACAGAAATTGGATTTTTTGAAATGATTTTCCTGAACATTTGCAGTGGGACTGCTGTCTAGAGTCAGCTACTTCAATAAAAACACCTGCTTGCTCAAGAAAAAAAGGCACTCTCAGATGTGTTGATATAAAGAGATTTAAACCAAAGAGGACTTCTTTATATCCTTCATTTCTTCATCCACCAAAATCAAAAGAGAAAAATGTAAATCTTGTACACTAAAAGGTTGCTACAGAATATATACAGGAAGAGAAATTTGTAGCACCCAGAGGCAAATATTTAACATGTAACAGTTCTGTGGGGAAGCACCATATAGTTCAGTGTTCAACATTAAAAATGCCTGTCAACACTTGCTCACCTCCACTCACACAGTGGCTACAACCAACCTCCTGCTCTGAGCCTTCACTTGGTCACCTGGGAAAGCAGTGAGATCTCTTTCTCCCTCTTAAACCCAAGTTAGATTTTTTGAAAAATCTTTCTTAGTTTATTAATTTTTTATTTATTTATAGTTTAATATATATAATTTATTTATATATTTATATATAATATTTTTCTGATTTATTTATAGTTTAATATAATGAATTTTTTTTTATTTCTTCTTAATCATTATAGGTTAGGCATGACTGGTGGCAGGGCAACAGGGGACAATGTTGTTTTCCTCAGATGATGAGAGCAAACTTACTCCCATAAAGCGACTGGGCATGGTTTCTTTTCTGTCTGTAAAATAAGAACTGGACTATTCATTCATTCTCCCTCCTTCTGTAACTGAAGACACATCCATCTCAGGAGTGATGTGGCACTTTTTGGGCAAGTCTCTAAGGCCTTGCAAACTGGTGCTCTCCTGGTCTCCACCTGTGGGTTACAACTTATTTCTCATGATGGATAAAACACTGAGCTGCAGCAGTTCAGGGTTATGGGGGATCCAGGGGGACAGGAACAGCACAACATCCACAGAAACTGAAATAAAGATGGTTAAAACCACCTCAGGGTCTCAGGCACCATAAAACTACAGGGGATTCAGGAGTCTCTCGGGAGATGATCATTCTTATAGAAGCCCAGATTTATTCCAATACATTTTGTATCTCTTGGAACCCTCTACCTGAGCTTTTCAAAACCAGCCTGGGACATGTATTCTCTTCAGCACAGAAAGATGTCCTCTGAACCCCGGGCCCATATTTTGATCCCACTCCTTTCAGTTATCAAATACTTCAAACATTTGAAAGCTAAAACCTTGAAGCTTTTAAATAGCATAATGTCAATCACCCAAAGCAAAAACCACTTGAGCAAAAAGTATCACTGCTTGTTTTTGCAGCTAACATTTCTTTATGACATCACTTGAACTTCGCTTCTTTTCGTTCAGGGCAGTATTCTTAAATTTCTGAAACTCAAGGAGGCATAAAAATGTATAACAAGAAGAAAAATATATGTTGCATTCAATAAAAATACTTTGGAAATGGGATATTTGCAAGATACCAAATTGAATTAGCTGATGGTCTCAGTGCTCTAAAGAAAAAGCACTAGACCTCTTAAAGTGGGGGCAAGAAAGGAGATTGAGATCCTTGTAGTCTAATTTTCTGAACCAACTTGGTGTACATTCACATATCATTTAAAAACCCAAGGCTTTTTACAGCTACAACTGCCTCCTATCTTGTACATCCTGAGTTGTACATCTAAGCACCAAGTCAGATTCTAGGGCTAAAACGTTTAACCCACAAATTCCTGATGTTATAACAGCACATATGAGATACTTTCTTAAAATCCTTCTGCCTAAAAGCAAAAATTTATTTTTTTCTTTTAATCAAACCAACCATAGTTGGGATTTTTCAGTGCTGTTGAAATTATTCTAAGATTTCCATCAATTTGAACCAAAGTAATCTAGGTTTTTAAATTAAAGAAGCATCCCTGGTAAAGCAGTAGCTATGATATTTTCATAATTTTGATCAAATTCCTAGAAAATCTTGTCACAAAGAAAATAAACCAATATATATTTTATAATTCCTTTTCAAATGGCTGGAAATGTTCAAAGTAAGGCTTTCTGGTAGAATCTTCCTTCAATATTAACTTCAGAACTGGGATATTCTGTGCACAGAAATAATGTCCTACATCACATTAATCACACAAACCCTCCTGTGTCAACTAATCAGTGCTCTGCCATAATGTCATTATCTCTCCTGAGAAGCTTTTAGCATCATTCATTCGTTCTTGCAACATTAATTGACATTTCTGACACAGAAAGGTTATGATCTTTTCAAATCAAGACTGAGATTTTATAACTCCGTGGGTACTTTCTCCTTAGGAACAATAGAGTAAAACCATTTTACCTCTAAAATAGACTTAATCCTCTGCTAGTCCCCTCTCAATACAAGGCACTGAACTGCCACATTTTCAAGATATTGGTTTTCAAAAGTCCTTCCCACTCTACACCGACCTCTGCATCAACTGCAGGCAGCAGCTCCAGGAAATGTAATTACTGAGCAGCCTTGTATGTTTTGTAACTTGAACTGAAGAGCTCTAGTCATCTAAATTCCCCCTAATCGATCTTCAGCTCAAGCAAACCTTCTAATTGCAGTCACCAGAAAAAAAAAAAAAAAAAAGGTTCTTACTAAAAGATAAGACCACACAACAGAAAAGGAAAGAGACACATGTTTTGGGTTTGTTTATTCTGAATAGAATGCAGGAATTTATAATCCCTACAAGGAGATTCTTAACAGTTTGTTAAATTTATGCCATTTCTCTGCTGCTCAATATTTCTCTCCTCATTTACCAGTTGCTTTAATTTAAAAAGATAGCCCATACTTTGATCCCCAAGCAACAGGCACACAGATAAGAAAAAAAATAAACTGAAGACAAACTAAGGTCTGCCCAGCAATGTGACCACAAAAGACACGAAACTTCAGCTTCAGAATATGAATTTGTTGCTATAAAAAGGATGAACCAGTTAGTACATAGTGCCAGTACAGACCATTCTAAAGGCATCTATGTGATACTTGTAGATGCAATTACAGGAACTTAGTGCTGGTCCCTGTAATTAGTCCATTCCAATAGCTGTGCAGTCAGTGCAATGCTCAGGACAACAAACATGAGTGACTCAAATTCCAACCTGCCTGGAAATTATCACACTTTTTGTTCTGTGGAATTTCAGCAGCCACAGGAAACAGGACTTTGGAACATCCAAAAGAAGTGGAGCTGTGAAGTCAGGTTCCACACCTGCAAGCACCTCACTGACTTTCAAATTCATCAATAGCCAAACATGTACTTTCCATGAATTTATAGTTCACTTTACAATCCAGCTCTCCAGGAACATATATCACAATCTTCCCTCTTCATCTTTTTTCACAATATAACCAGATCCATCTACAAAACTATGCAAGCACCATTCTCCCAGCACACTCCAACCAGCTTCTGTCATCACCAAATCATCTTGCTGGGTAGGGAGAGCCTTTCAAGGTTCCCCAGGCTGCAGCCACCTCTCAGCACGCCCAATACACAGGGCAAACATCTACTCCAACATGTTTTGTGCTCCACAATAAATTAATGTCAAAGGAACTTGAACAAGCAAAGTAAAAAAGGCTTTGTAGTGTCCTACACCGGTGTCAAGAGAACAGTAATGCTGGAAGAGAGCAGCTCAATGGACAGGTCACTGCATCAGGTTGGGCTGTAGCAATCAGTTCATGGTACAAATTAAACTCACCATGCCCACAACTATTTTGCTCTGCTTTTGCTGTCACTCCATGTTTCAGGTTACTCTCTAACAGACTTTTGACACTAGTGCTTTCCAGGCTTCTTGCTTTTGAGAGTACAACAGTCCTTCCCAAATGTAAAAGATCTTGAATTCACAAAAACAAAAGGCTTGAAAAACACTCAATTATTTTATACAGTCCAAAGAGCAGCATTTTGACATAATACGGTACAGTCTTTTAAAACTGTGTTTGGATAAAGTACTCAGTGATATGATATAGATTTTTTTTTTTAATAGGCAATATGTTAGATCATGAATACTTCATTCTCTTCCCTGTTCACAGATAAAAAGGAAAAGCTGTTAATTCTAAATCACCATTGAAAAAAAATAAAAATCTGGTGCTTTGCCTCAGATGACCGTAATTGGGATGATTTTGAACAGAAAAGCTCAGTGTGTCAAAAGCTTTTCTCTGAAATACAAGAACACTTTAAAAAGACTAAAATGCTTCAGCTGTCATCCAAATTGCAGGTACTGCTTTCATTTCTTTGCAACCCACTGCTGATGCCCCACAGCAGCTGTAACACCTCCAGCCCTGCTTTGGGGCAGCATCTTACAACTGATGAGGTGTTGATTGACAACCAAATAAAGCTCATGACTCTGAAAATGAAGAAATAATAACGTTGTCACAAAGTAAGGGAGTGGTTGATTAGACCAACAGCTCAGTCCTCGTTATTGCCTTTCACTCTCAAATAATGACACCTTGGAAAAGTATCTGTTTACCTCCCTGCAGCCTCCAACACCAGAAAACTGAGGCAGGGCTGTTTCCTCATGAACAGCAGTGTTAGAATTCCCCGGACACTGTCCCAAAGTGATCACAACAAAGGAGGAAAACAGACTCTTCAATGGCAGAGCAACAGACTCAATGCAAATCAGGCTGGTTTTATCTCCCTCGCAGGGCACTTGAAGGTCAGACTTCACAGGTGGAGGGGTTTTCATGGAGCCATCAGGGAAGGGAGAGTTCCCCTGGAAAGGCAGGCTGCGCATGCCATGCAAACCTGAGGAAATGCCAATCTATCCCCTCTCATCAGTTATGTCATCCACAACTGCAACTCCAGCACAAGTCTAATTAAGCATCAGTATCTGACAAAAAAAAAAATACATTTATCCTCTTCACGATCACACAAAAACAAATCCTCTTTTTTGCATGATTACCCACGAGGGTAGTTTAAAGACTTCAAGACAGTCTGAGACGTCTCCAAAAGCACACAACATCACCCAGAAAAACAGAGGCAAGATACTTAATCCCCAAGGCCAGGAAATTTATCTGACAAGATTATGATCATATTGTAAAATGACTCCAGGTAGGACCAGAGGATCTCATCATGTGCCACACAGAAATGCAGATCCACTTCACAGCTTTGTTCTAGATACAGTATTTAATCTGAAATTTAATACTGCTGAGGAAAACGCAACATAATGACAAAAATTAAGTTTTAATTTTCTGAGAGGTTTTTCAGCCCAGAGATCACCACAGCATAAAACTGTATATAACATGTATAAAGTTTTAAACGTTTAAACCTGTCTTGGGATGATCTGGTTGTATTTTAATATACTTATGGTAAATCAACTATTTTTCTTTTCTATGCTGTGAGAGTTTTTTTACTTTAAAAACACTTTGAGTCTTCAGGAAACAGTACTGAGAAATAATTGCCACCTGCTTTTGGAACTGCCTTTTACCCAACCCTCTGCCTGTATCCTGCAGGGCAAATCCAGGTTTCACAATCCTTTGGTAGCTGACTGCTCCTTTCTGACCAGCCCATGTGTTAGGTAACAGATTCAGCTGATATATTTACCATTCCATCTAATGCTTCATCCAGATTTTCATACCTGAAAATGCACTTTAGAATAAATGGTATTCTTCAGTGGGGGAAGGGAGTGTTTGTGTGGAATTATTTTCCTTTAATGTCTGCTCACTGATTCTGATACATCATAAAAGCTGCTGGAGAACAGTAGCATTAATAAAAGGATGGTTTCCATGGAGAACAAAAAAGGTCAAATCACAATTTATTGAAAAGAACTCAACTCCATCAGTTAAGCCTGATACACACTCAAAAATAATTAAAAAATGGCACCTCTGCCAATTGCTCACATGGCTTATGAACTGCAACTCGAAGGCAACATCTCAGGTAAAAGCTGTCATGGAAATACATTTTTATTGCAAATGAGAAGTTGATGGGGAGACAAAGCAGGTGAGAAAGAGCTAAAGGAAAGAGAGCTACATGTCATGCACTCGTGGGGTGAGGTGTGCACATGGAATTTAATTTCTGTAATTAAATGTCAGGCTACATAAAGCAAGAATATAATTAGTTCAGCATAATTTAGTGCCATTCAGATGGAACTGGAGCCTTGTGTACTCACCAAACAATTTGTGCTAAAACAACACAAGCTGTTCAAACAAATTGACATTTTCAATTCCTACTTGTAGCAGACCTTTATTATCAGTTTCTGAGATGAAGATGTTTATTACGAATACAAAATCTTTCTAAATACTTTGGGAAGGATGAGCCTAGAAAATGTCAAAGCCATTTATCACAAAATAAGTCAAGATAACACTGCAATAATATGTGTCCTCTTATTAGGATCACCTAAGGAGAGGTAACACCACATCAAAGAAGGGCAAATAAAATTCTGAACTTAACAAATTAATAATTTAATTAAGTTACCCAAAGCCCTCTGCACTGGCAAGAGATTTGGGTACTTCAACGAAGCTGGAAAATATAGGGGAAATCTGCTGGTCCTGATATTGTTCAATATACCCCCCCTTCCTGCATTATCAAAACACCCTTCAAGCCACCCAAGAACTGAACTTTAACATCTAAGCCCAAAGTATTCCATACCAATACCCTCAATTAATAGAAAATACTTCTATAAGCACCCCTATGTTCAGAGAAGATGGATTAATTTCAAGATCATTGGTACCTAATCCATATTTGAAATTCTTACTCAAGGAAAAAACTTCAAGGGATAAAGGTTCAGACAAGAAAAAAAATCCACCACCCAAGCTGGAAGATCCACCCCTACAAAAATGGAAATTTTGTTAATTGATGCAAAATGTGATCAAGTTAGCAGTGATCAGGTTTTAACCGTATTTAAAGCATGATTATATCAGCATATATTCCAAAATGTGCATTGATCCTGCTTTCAGTAAAATAATCTTATCCTTTATCACAGTCAAAGCAAGTAATCTGCATTTTACACATTTCCTGCTAATTAATTTGCAATGTGAATCATGTTGCTCCCTAGCCTTAATCTCATTTAAGGAAAGATTAACCTTTCTTGACTCTTCACCACAGAATCTACTCTTGAGAATTAAAACATGAGAATGGACACGGGACACTCACACGTCATGTTTCCAATTACTCTTATATTGTTGTATCAGACTACATAAACTATTTACAAGAATTTCTGTATTTCATTAAATTCTAATTACAAAATACTGAAGGATGTGTCAGAACAGTCCATTTCTGTACCAGACAGAAACTGTTTTGATTGCTGAACACAAAGTAATTTCTTCAGCTCCACGGTATCAGAAGCTGCATAAACACTCCTGTAGCTGAGTAACTGAGGTAAAACCTGGCTAAAACATTAAAATAATCTGAAATACATCTACAGCAAAGGAGCAATGCTGACACAGAACATGACTTAGCTGAATCAAGAAAAGCACTGTTCCCCTCCAGAACGATATTCCCAAATGAGTAATTTGAAATTACGCTTCCTATCAGACCAATACTTAGCCCCAAATACATTCATGTATTTGGAATAACCCACAAAGGTTCTTATGCTTCCCACTTGAAGACTGAGTTCCTTTTTATTTTTAAATCTCTACACGTGGGGCGGGTGTGAAGCAGTGCAGATAGCTTGGAACTGGTTACAGGAGCGTATTAATAAAAGGCAAGGAATTCTTCCAGCAAACAGTTCGTGCACAGATGCTGTAGCTTTGAATTTACAGGAAACCCATAATGAGAGAGAAGTGTTACACTGATGGCCAGAATGGGAGATGCTGTCCCACCAGTGATACAGCTCCCTCAGCCACTTCATATTCCAGGAAGGAACTGGTGAACCACGTTCTGTTAAATGCCTGACCTGCCTCCTCCTCACCTGGGCACCACTTCCAGCAGCAGGAGAAGGCTCTGCATTCTACCTGTGCATCATACAGCCACTGATAACTGTTAATAAACCTCTTTTTTAGAGCTTCACTCTTGCAGAGTGAAGAATTAAGATATTTCCTTACCCTTCAAAGTGGCTTTGTGACAACCAGGGGAAAGCACCCGAGCACAAACACGCTAAGTAAGGTAAGCAGTTGTGTTTTGGACTCTCTCTCTGCCAAATACTTTCTTAAGCTAATATTGATACTTTAACCACAGCTCAAATTCTCTGACTGAAGTAAATATGCCTTTACAGTGGACTGCTTTTTCTGGACATTTGCCACTGCAGACATTACCCTTCGTTAATGACAGAAATGGGACTGGCCCTTGTCAAGACACTGCTTAAGAACACACATTCTGCTTTTTCTTTTTGTGAGCCCAGAATATGGAAGACATTAACTTATTGAACCAAACACAGCAAATATGCCTTTAAAAATTAAACATTGCACCTTCTTTTGGTACATTTAATTCTCATCTCCAGGTATTTTCTAAAGTATTATTCTCACATGCCCTTGAATTCAGACCTCATTTCATCTCTGCAGAGCTCCCAAGAAGCAGATCTTGTCAGACAGTTATTTGATTCGTCACACTCCAGTGAGTGAGATGTATTATAGCACTGATCTTACAGCCCTGAGTGAAATGACACGTTTCCTGCACACTGTGAAACTATATATCAATTCTGTGGACAGGCTCTGTGGTGCCTCCAAACACAGACAGCCCCCAGGATCCCTTCTGGCTTCTTCTCAACTGCAGCATTCCCCTTTAAAATTATTATAAATAAAACCTGATTAGCCTAACTATAAATGTAAGCATAACATAAAGATCCACTGTCTGTTTGTGGGTTGTTTTTTGTTTTGTTTTGTTGTTGGTTTGTTTTTTTTTTTAACTTAACTATAGCTCCCTTTTCCATTAACAAGAGCATGTCAGCTTTGCTAACTGTGCAAACTGGGATGGTGATGCAATAATTTCATTTCTGATAATTCAGGCTAACAAGACATGGAAATACAAGCACTGCTCATCTGAGGTGACATCCTAACAAAGCAGCAGCAAAGAAAGTCAAAGACACCATGGCTAAAAGCAGGTCCTGGTGATGCCAAGACCATCACCACAGCTGTTAGTAAAACCTCAAAGGATATTTGCCTTCAGTAGCTGTTACTACATATTAACATCAAAAAGCCTAAAAGTGAATAGTTAGAGAGAAGAGCAGAAAATAACTTTTGCCTAAATTTCTTAAGCAGTTAGAAAATAAGGAGTCCACTGTAAATCTGTTATGGGCTCTTTGTGACATGTGTCTGACTTTACAGTTCTCATCTGTCAAATATCACAGAGATGGCTTTTGAAATATTCACAATGCCCCAATCAAGCAAAACAATCAACAAAATGCAAAACCAGTGAATAAATATATAAATAAAAAGACTAGTTGCCTCATAACAGTAAATAAAGTTTGCTGGAGCAGTTGGGCACTATTGTTCTTTGTGCTTTTACCCAAGGAGGTTTTATACATCAATACTTTAGGTGTCATATCACCCAACAACTAATGTAAATGGAATTACAATCAACTAAAGTGGTTGGTTTCCATTTCAGCTTGTGTGAGGTTATACAGAAAGACCCCAATCTTCGTAATGGGACTTGCCTGCACAGCTCAGCACACCAGCAGCTAAAGCTCTGGGTGTCACACCAGGACAGCAAACACAAAAAGGGAATTTCTCTCACCAAAAATAGAAATAACAGAAACAGGAAGAAAGAAAAGCCCAGAGGAACCAGCTGCTTATTGAAACAAATTATATAATGAATACTGATCCCCCAAATACTGTTTATACTGAAAAATTCACTGATCAAACTGCACTTGCCTACACATCTCCAGGTAATGGGAGTTTTAAAGATTCAGAAGAATCTCTGCACCAAAAGCAGTTGGAGGTTACTGGAAAACAAGCAAGCAAAACTCTGCTTCCTCTGGCTCATCTTCTCCATGAGTCTGTTTGTCAGGGGATCTGGAATTCCCTCCAGCCTCCAGTGCTGTTGGGTCTCTCCTGGCAGCTCTCTGGCTGATCCAGCACTGGGCACTGCTGCTCCTGCAGTGACAACTGGGCAAGTTCCTCCCTCCTGGGGCACCAAACAGCACCAGGAACAACCTTCCCTGGCACAGAGGGAGGTGTCACTGTAAATGACAGCATCTCCTGCTGACAGGCCAAACCACTGCTTATTTGTAGACATTACCCACAGAGAAACCAAGAAGCTTCTGTTTAGCTTAACAGGTATTATTTTACAAACTACTTTCAACTACTTTGCTGTGAACCTAATAAATCTTTGAGAATGAAGATCCACTGCATCCCCAGTTTATCTGTTCTCTGTTCTGTTATTCCCTCTGTCTGAAGCAGGATTTCTGATGTGTCTCTGCTCTGTAGCTCATATACTGCAGGGTATTTCTGACTACAGCTTCACACATCAGTTACAGAGCTGCCCTGTATTAAGCAGGTCGACTTAATTATTATCTGTGATTAGGCAGCCAAAAGTAACAAGTTTGACTTCATGGCATAAGCCACCCCCTTTTTAGGAATTCTGTTAAGATTGAAACCTTGGGATGAATTCTCAAACTCCACAGTCAGACTTCAGGACTTCTCTTCCCCTTCCCCTCTCAGACACGAAGGGGAGGCATAAACACATCCTGCCCTTAGGCACGAAAATAAACATTTCCCTTCCAAATAAATACCACTACTCTACTTGGGAAAGATTTCTATGGAGTCAAAACATGACAGAAGTAGCAGCTTCTCCACAGGAAAGGAAGATGCACCAAATAAACAGATTTTAAAAATAATCTAGGAAAAATTGACTTTTTTTTCTACTCTTGGTAATCAGCAAAAGTTTGTGCATCTTTGCACACAAAATAATTACAATTAATCAGACCCTTTTGTCCAAAGGTTACAATTACCATTAATTTGCTCTGAGCTAAATTAATTCTCCTGAAATGAGGCAGTTTTTCAATTAGAATTTGTTGATCTATAGACAAAAGTAAGGCAAACACTTACAGGGAATATTTTTAACATACTTTGTACTTCAAGAGAGCGAAAACTACATCGAATATTTATTCTTCTAAATGCTCAGATAGTTAATATGGACAAATTGAACAGCTGGCTTCCTGCCTAAATAAGTACAAGAAAATTGTCTGGGTTATTTGGCTAACTGGATTTTAAAAAGCCCAGAAGAAAAACATACACAGGTTTCCAACAGCAAGTATTCCGAATATTTACCCTGCACGGCTCCACGTCCCTCCTCACCTCGCAGGAATGGTCATTAACTCACCACCCTCCTCCACTTGAACTCCCCCTGGTGCTGCTGTTTTACACCCAGCCCTGCCCGTCTGTGCTGCCTGGGAACAGCTTTCTATACAACTGTGAGCATTTGTTCCTCACTTTAGAGGAGAAGCTCGTTCAGCCTCGCTGTTTGCTTGGCAGAAGCAGAGGCAAGATTTCATTGCCCACAGGCACCTGCACAAGGGGTTTGTAAGGTACAGAGCTTGCAGAGTTTTGCCCCAGTACTTCCCATTTGCATTTCAGTGGGAAAACCATCCCTCAGCCCTCCCCAAAGGGCATCTCAGCTGAGTGAGGGTCACAGACAAAAGTCACTCTTATCTGCCCCTCTGATAATTCTGCAAACAAGGGAGATGCTGCAGAACTGGGCTTTAAAGTCCATCTGCCTTTTTAGGATAAGAAAAACCCCAAACAGCTGTACTTTCTGTTCTATTTAAACACTGCCTGAAGCTTTCTGCATCACAAGTTCACTAATAGCAAAATCCATTCTGAAGTGAAGCTGATGAACAGGCTTCCTCCTAAAATGACTAAGCATAAGTCAGAGATGTCATCTCATCTCCTTTTTAAGTTTATATTTACTTTTCCATTTCTCTGCATAATCTTTTTGCAGCGAGCTAAGAGGGTTATTTTTGTCATACAGCCTGTACCTAAAAACACAGCAATTACCTTCCATCAGATGAAATTACAATTTAAAAAATAATTTTTGGAAGGGGAATCAGACAAATCAAGTAACACATTGTATACAGAATCAGTTTGATACAGATCTATGTATAGTAAAATCCATAAAACAGACACACAAAAATAACTGTACATCAAATTATATGAAATAAAATGTTAAGTGTATCTGGCCATAGATTAAAATAAAGCAGTCAAAATAAATGTTGCACACTCCCCAATCCAGAAGTGAGATACCATGGTAACTGCATTTATTTTTTGCATTTCAATGGTAAAGTCAATGTACACTTTATTTCAAGAGTCCAAAGTAAACATCATAAAAATAACAAATAAATATTGCAACCAAGTCAAAAGTTGGGCTAAACAATCTACACTTACGATGGAAACAGCAGAGATAACACTTATACAGCCAATTGAAAGAACAGGCATATTTCTTATTTCTGAAAGACATAAATCCTTATGGCTTACACCTTAACAGTAGGAACAGGCTTCCTGATAGAAGAGTCCTTTTTTAACACCTAAATATTTTCCCATTTTCACATTTATATTGGAGAACATTTCTGAAACCAGGTTAGCTCTAAACTGTTAATAACCAATATTCTAACACCATACAAGTAATTCTTGATTTTATCTTTGCAGTTTCAAAAAATATTAAAGAGAATTTGGATTTCCAAAGCCATTGGGGTTAATGCTTTAGTCAGCCTGCTAAAACAAATCCACATCCAAGACTTTGCAAAGATCAGTGTTTCAAGTTCTTGTAAGACTCCAGGAATGAGAGACTGGAAGACTTTCAAGTCACCACCTCACTCCATACTCAAGTTGTGGAGCTCAAAGGAGTACCATGTGCCATTTAAGACCAAAATCCTGCCCCTAAATGCAAGCACAGACAGGAATCATAACTA
The DNA here is from genome assembly GCF_001715985.3 of Manacus vitellinus. NCBI lineage: Eukaryota > Metazoa > Chordata > Aves > Passeriformes > Pipridae > Manacus > Manacus vitellinus. The sequence continues at coordinate 8,902,158 of NW_021939882.1, forward strand.
AAACTGAAATGCTCCCCGGGAACCCCCACTCACCTGCATGCAGGGAGCCCACAACCACAAAATCCACCTCTTCCTTCGTGTCCCTCACTATCCAAACTCCTGATGTATTTCCAAAGTATTTCTCCGTGCTTAACCAATAATTCCAGTCAGCTTATCTCTAATTTCACATCTACTGACAACTGTTTTCTCATCTGCTGCAGCAGTTCTGCTTCACGAGGCTTTGCCCCTGATGAATAGCACCACGTGGCTCGGCCTCATTCCCCGAGCACAGTGGAATGGACAAAGAAAACTACGAGCTTGCAAAACCCTCATTTCACACAACATTTCCTGACACACAGGACACAGGGGCCCGTGACACAATCTTGGCTGGCAGAGAAGTCAACTGAGAGAAAAAAAAAACAAAAAAAACCACAAACCTAAAGCAACAAGGAATTGACAAAGTTATTTATTTTATTCAAAGGGAGCCAAAAGATTTGCAAAGCTCGAAATGAAGATCTCGACTCAGCTCTGCTTCTCTCAGAGAAAGGCTGAGCCCTGGAGCTGTGCACAGCTGCCAGCACTAGGCCAGCCTACAACACACAGATCAGTTGAGTATCCACTGGTCTGTGTGCCACATCTTGAACCAGAAGGCAAGTTTTAATCTCTAATATCTCTTCATGGATGTGGAAAATGTGACTGTAAAATTAACTCCTGGTTTTAAACCAGGTGTGTTCTTTGTTGTTATTGTTAAGCCTCTGTTCAGCTGAATTTGTATCCTGCACATTCCTATTGCAAGAAACGTGCTCCAGAAAGGCAGATATGACCTTGAAGTCCTGCCCAAATGCTGGTGTGAGGAGATTTTCAAAGCATAGAACAATTAGATTATCCATCATAAGAGTTAGTAGACTAGATCAATAAAATCAACTCTACAATTAATAGAAATGCTGCTTTATTCCCCCAAACTTAGTCAATAATCTTATTAAAACTGTATCTCAAACCTTTCCTACAAAACCAGGATCTTTGTGCAGTTAAATATTATTCCACTCAGCTCTTATAAAATTTTTTATCTAGTTAGTAAATTTTCTGTTTGTCTGAATAGAAGACTAAAACTGTAAGTAAACTTTACCACTAGGCCCAGCCTACACTCTACAACAAAGGAAAAATCAGATTTACACCACAGAAAACGTGTACCTGGACTGGTACAAGCCCGTTTCTCTTCCTATAGCCCACTCAGAAAATATTCTTGTGAATTAAACACTGTGTTCAATCATGTCTCGTTACTATGAAAGCAACAGACTTTTCTCTGAATTAAACATTCACAATCCCCACTCTCAGGAGGTTTTTTTTTTTTAATCACCAGAGAGAGAAGATTCTGCTCAGGATTTCCTGGGATAGCTTAGAGCCATCTGAGTGCTAAATTCTCCTCCTGATCTTGTCTGTCAAAGCCATCTCCAGAATTTTTATGAAACACCTTAGTAAAGCTCCATCTGTTTTGTGGCAAAACAGCAGAGCTTCACCAGAAGTGCTGTACTTAAGTACCATTTAGGTTCTAATCTGCATGTCTGCCAGCTCACCTTAGTTCAGAATAAAGCCCCTGGGACCCCACAAGACTTGCAGCTCACGATATAAAACTGTGGGCAAATGCACTTAGATATCCCCTTCAGTTTATCCCTTACCCTTCTTTCTGATGGCTCTTACTGGGGCAGCAGCTCTGATGTGGCAACTTTGGCCACCCTCCTTTCAGAAGCAACACAAAAAGCCTACAGAGCAATCCAAGCAACCCTGAGGTGCAGAGCAAAACCCAGCAACAAATCAGTCCCAGACAAATCAAGACAAAGTTGGAAAACAAGTAAATGTCAAAAAAGAAAAAAAATCTAGTGCAGCCTTTTTATAGAAAAAACTCTCTGACTCATGAGTTCATTTGACCAGCACTTCAGGACACCATCCAGGTGCAGATCACACTCTCTCACCGTTATGGAGTCTTTCTCCATGGTCACTGAACATCCCTGTTCCATCAGCCTCAGAATAAAAGCACTTGACTAAGGCAGGCAACAGGAAAAAGATGGATGGTTTGCTATCAGAACAGCACGATCTGATCTCTGACAATACAAGTCTTGCCCATCAGGAGCTCTTTACAGATGAGTTTCTGGAACATTGGCTTCTGCACTTCCAGTATGTTGACTGCCAGAAGCCAGACCACACAGATCACAGTTGGACAGAGTTTTCTAACTGTGCTAAATTCTCACAAAGACAATAACTTAGCGTATTTATGCATTTGCTTTGTGATTTATTTTGTGCTGCTCAGCTGTTGCCAAACACAGGCCTGGTAAATGCATACATTCCTCCTTAGTACCTGCAGGAATCCCAAGAACCAAGTCATCTTCAAAACATGCATGATACTTCACATATGGAGATCTTCAAAGACAGAAGATTCCTCACCCGATTCTTTGCACAACTTTCAGCAGTTGTACATTTCCTTTTCACGTCTTGAGCTGATGACAGGGAACAACATGCCAGCTTTTCCAGGCACAGAAACACACTGAAAAGCACTCTCACACCATTCATGTGGTTGTTACAGACCTAACTCTTCTTCCTGTGCGAGATCAAAACATTTCACACACAGTACTACACGAAAACAATGTAATTAAAAACATACTCCAAAGTCACTGCGTGTGTCGCTCACGATGCTATTCGTGCATTTACACTGCAGATCTCTTCCACACATCTGGGCATTTTTATGCTTTCTTCTGGTTTTAAGGATGCTGAAAACATGGAGAAATTCCATGTGTTTCCAGGTAGCTGTTACCTCTCCATGCTTTGAAGACTGTCCCATATTTCATACTTGTTCATCCCTCCACTTCACTCCCCAAAAGCACCAGTATATTTTGTCACTGGTTACAGCAGAACATACTCATTCCACAGCAGAGCACTGCCTCAGCCTCAGAGCCAGTGGTCTGTGACTAGAAGTTCTTGTGGTGACCTCTTAATCCCTCAATTAAGAGGTTAAGATCTCCTCAGAAGTACCTTTCAGCCCCTGCATATCACTCTATGCAAACAGAGTCCACAGGGCACTGGGGACAATACAGAACAGATCTGCATCTTTATGCTTCTCAATTCCACTCATCCTTCAGGAATGAATGCCTGAAATCCAGAGAGTCTCCCACCAAGCTCTATTTCACTGCAGGTCCTGGTTATTGCTTCTACACCCAGTTTAGCTACTTCTTAGTGAACAAATTCTCATTTAGGAAATTTATTGTTCTTATGAGACAACACATGAATCTCAAGCACTAACAACAGCCTACTAGACTGCTGATATGCAGCCTAACCTTCCCAAAATGATAACAAAGTCAACACAGATTCACATAATGCTTTTTATATATTACTTTCACAGGTCTGTGGTTTTTTTAAACAATGCAAAACCATCAGTATTATCACTGTGAAGACTTACAGTGTGTCCTCCAGCCAAATGCCTCATGTAAGCTCTCAACTGGTCAGCAAATAGTCCCACATTCACAACTGGGGCTGTGGCAGACACAGTTCTGAGCTTCCACAGCATCTACTAAGCTCCGTGTCATGAGTCATGGATGCTGCTGCTGCTTCCCATTGTTCTGGGCAGAGGAGTGGGGGAAGGACAGCTCTATGTGGGAAAGAACTCCAAGATCTAGACAGCATTTGGCACAGAAGTGTGCAAAGCTCTGCTCATTTACAGTATTGTTCTTGAAACATTAACCTGTAAGTGCTCTGCATTTACTAAGAAATAGGCTGGATAGATTACTTCAAACAATTAGATTAATACACCAAAATATAATACTGACATATAAACTGCAGGGACTCGCCTTTAGGGTAAGTTTTCTGTAACTTATACAGAAGTAAAGAATGTGGAATTGTATTTACTGAAAGTTGAAACACGTAAGGAAATGAAAAATCAGAAAGATCAACTGGAAATGTCATTAGTATTGTGAGGGAGCAAGAAATAAATACAAGTCCAGTGATCAGAAAATAAATCACAGCACTACATAAGACCTGACACACTCTTAGGGAACAGACTGATCAGCACTTCTGTCAGTCCCAGTTGTGGCATAATCAGCTTTTGCCAGTTCAAATGTCCCTGCCCTCTGGGATTGGGAAACAAGGTTGGATAACTTAAGAGTTAACCCAGGTAAAAGGACTTGGTTTTTACCCCTCCACCACAGTGGATTCCTCCCTCTGTTAATCATCCAGAGGAGCAAGTTCCACAGCCAGCCACGGGCATCCTGATGCTCCATAACCACGGCCACTGAGAGAGGGTCAGGGCAGCATCAACACTGTCATTTAGACTAAAACTCCTGATAGGAGCAATGCCAGTCAGTCTGGAGCCCTGGCATCCCTCTGGGATGCTCCAAGCAAGCACCCACGCCTTCCACTGTTAGTCAGGGCAGGGATCCAGGCAGGGCTTGCTCAGCTCCACAGGCTGTGGGTTCCTACTGCACCAAGCTGGTACAATCAATCCCAGCTCCAGCCTGCTCCTGGAATAAGTCAGGGGTATTAAAGGAATGGGGTGAGAGGAAAATGAAGGGGTTTGACTGTGGCAAGACTGTGGTCAGCCACCACCTGTCCCAGGGAGCGGTGGCACAACCTCACTCCACTTTACACCTTGGCAAAGGAGCTGCTCTCCAAGAGCCCTGGCACTGTGGTTTGGGAAGCAACCACAGAAGGGCAAAACAAAACGCCTCTGTTTACTTAGCTGAGGTAAATGAATAAAGAGGTTTGACTTGGAAAGCTGTCCCAGAACCAGGAAACTTCTCCTTGAGTGCTCTCACAAATCACACTCAGCAGGTCTGACCAATACAGCAGGTATTTACAACAGCTTTGCCTCACACCAGAAAAATTCAATGCATTTTGGTGTACTGAGAGTAGTTTCAGTTGTCTGCTTTGCTTTTGGCCTACAGCCCTAATTAGTGTTCTTGCAGAAATATATTTTTGTTATTTGTGAAAAAAAATAATGGTAAAATAATTTTCCATATTCCCTCAATATGCCACATGATTGCTTTCCATTTAGGAATCAGAAAAAATCAGTTTAAAACCATTTTGGGATTACTAATATGTAAAAGCTACCCTCGTTTTAGGTAAGTTTAGTAAGACAAAAATCAGTGGCAATTCATGAGGGAATTCTTTTAATCCACAAAAAAAAAAAAACCAACTGAGTAGCTATTAACTCTTCAGATTTCCTCAATACCTTTTCAGTATTTAAATGCCCTTGTTCCAGCCCTTCTCCATCCTCATGCATCGCTCAGGATGTACATGTCAGCAGCACTAAAATGATGGTAAATTTGACACCAAAAAAAGTCATCTCCTTCTTTGGTATTTTTTTTTTCTTATATTCCCCCTCCCCTTCTCTTTTAAACAAAGTATGGCAACAATTTGATAGCCCAGCAGTGTTTTGCCCTCCTGAACCCTGGCAATGACCCAGAGGATTTGCACTCTCCTGCTAATCACAGGTCTGGCTGTGGCCATTTCCCATGACATAGCTGAAATTCTCCAAAACTTGCCCTCTCAACTTCCCTGCCAGCCCATTCCAAAACTATTTGCTGTCTCCTTGGGCTGTCAATCCCAGCTCTGGCTGCAGCACCAGGGTTGCAAATCTGCCACCCTCACTCCTGACCCCCCAGCAGCAGGAGCTCCCCTGGACCTGCTCTTCAGGCAGCACCACAACAGCAGCAGGAGCAGGTGCTCCCCTGTGACACACACTTTAAAAGGAAACCAAACTTAAATATGAAAAATACACTCTGCACATACTGAAATTGAGAGTTTTAAATATTTATCTCAAGTTAATAAACCCTGTTTCCATTGCAGCCCCTCTGCAATTCCAGGCTCGCCTCACCATCACACGTTCTCTTCAGTGGTGCATAAAACCAGCTCAGACTTATTTTATTTCTTTCTATTAATATCAGGAACCGTGGGGAAAATACAGTCCAATTTGTGAGCTGCCCACATCATTCTATTATGCCATAAAATTGGACAATATCAGTAGTCTTGAAGAAAATTGCAACAAAAATTAAAGTTGCTTCGGTCACTCATTCAGATTTCACCATTCCAAGTTCTTTGTGTTTAACCAAAAAATTCCATCATTTCTCAAGGCAAGGCACAGCTAAACCCTTTGTGTCCTGTCTCTATACCAGGAGACTATTTAAGCACTGATTTACAACTGCTAAAAAAACATCAGCATCTCAGGAACAGGAACGATCACAACTCAGTCCTTTTTTTAGAATTTACTTACTCTTTAACAACTTAAGACAATTCAAGTAGTATCCAATTTTCCCAATATACCCATTAAAACTCAAAGGCAGCAGTTTTTACATCTACAAAATCTTTCATTCAAAAACTGCCATGTATCCCAATAGCTGGGTGTTTATATTATATCCCATTAATACAACAATCCCAGGGCAAACAGTACATTATTGTAACACTTTCATGAAACCTACAGTAGCATGTGCATTTATAATGTGCTTGGGCTGTTGCACTAAACACTGTTTTCATTAAGTATTACATTTTCTTGAAAAATAGTCTGAATTTCCATATAAAGAAACAGTTTCCAAGAGCGACTGGGCATCAGCAAAACATGCAACAGCAGAGATGGAAAAAAGTAACTACCAGGAGGGTCAGGGAAATATATGTGCATGAGGAACAACCATCACACAAAGATGTTTGGCCACCTAAAATGAAATAAATCACCAACTCTTAACACCAGGGCTATCTAACAGTAAACTAACCCTCACAAAGTTACTCAAATCCAAATGCCATCCAATTCTTTAAAGCACAGGCCATTTAAATAATGTACTTACTTCAACAACTTAAAATTCCAACCAGAACACCGAGTCTTGCTCACCACATTCCAGAATTCCTTGCCCTTATCTGGCATTTATTTGCCTTGTTACCTAATAATTAATATTTTCCAAGATGACTTAAAAAAAAATTAAAAAAAAAAAAAATCAGTCCAAGTACTCAACTCATAGTTACTGAATAAATAGTTTTTCCATACAGGATTTTTTGTTTCCCTGAGTTTTTTAATACCTACATAAAATCCTGCAAAAAAAGAGGCCTAATTCCCACAAGAAGTCTCTAAACTTATGTTATAGCAAGTGGAGATAGTTGACAATAACCAAAAATTTTATTGCCCATCCTTTCATTTAAATACTGAAGTGCCCTGGGGTCAATCAAAGGAATAAGAGCATTGCACCTCAAATGTAATTTCTACATTCTCTTGTGAAATATAAAATGTACAACCCTATGAAATGGTAATCAATAATTTCATGTACTATTTTCAATAAGCATCATTGCTACGAGGTAACAAGTGGGATAGATGGATTCATGAGAAGTTACTTGGTAAAATGAGGACTCGAAATTACCTGAAAATTAACAAAGTAAAGAACAGTTTAATAATAAAGGATAATTATGCTGTCTGGAATTATTTAAGATACAGGGCTAAGAGGTGACATATCTTCAGTTTATGAATATCTAAAATGAGGAGCCACTAAATATTAAACGGTTTTAATCAACTCACAAACTGAATTTGTCTTTTATTACAAAGAAAATTAAAAGACAAAAATATTCCAAATATTTAATTTTTCTTCAAAAAATTCAAGTACCTGTCACCTTCACACAATTACCAATTACTTCCCATAACAGTCTCCACAGCATAAATCATTTCTTTGGCTGAGAACTCTGAACTAATTAATCTGCATGACACAACTGTTAAGATTCTGGAATATTTTGTACACACATGGCTCCCACACAAACTCTGTAAGAATTTCTGGGATTAAAAAAACCCACTACTTGAAAAAAAAAATCTTTTGACTTCTACATTTAAGTACAAGTTTGTAATTCAATAACTTAATTGAGTAATTCAAGTTAAGCCTTTCTGGAGGCACTACCAAGAAGTCATTCCCTTCAGCATCAGAGGAATCATGCAAGAAATAGTGTTATATTTTCCTTAGCTGGAGCTTTACCACAAGTTTCAAAACACACATTGGAAATTACATGTTTGTCACCAAAACACTAAGGAACACACTTTATACTTTTAAATAAGCACAGACAATATTAAAGATTACTGACAACAATACTTGTCTCCACAGGGTCATCTCAGCTCTGTCACTTCACCATCTCATTTTATATATTGTTTGGGCCTATTTGAATCTTCACAGACCAACCCCACTTGAGACATGGGCACAATTTTGTAGTAGCTTAAAACATACCTAAAATTCAGCATAGCCCAGTGGATCTTAAGACAACATTTCCTTTCAACGATTTTTTTTAATAGTTGGGATTTTTCTGTAATTTAAATAGACTGCTGACATTGTAGTAACATTACCTTAGAGACTATTTGGAAATAAATTCAAAAATTAGATCAAGATCCTCGGATTAAGATCAGAAAGGGAACAGTCCTTTTGCTCTAGCTGCAACCTGAAACTAAGTTAATAACATTTAAATTCAAAAGCTATGTTCTTAGGTAATGTGAGGTTGAGACCAATTTGCCCTTCTTCCAAATTTCACCATGAGATATAAACAGGAAAATGCCACAGAGCAGGAACTGAAAGCCTTGGCAGGTTGGGGACTGGGTGTTCTGAAAGCCCTCAACACTCACTTATTGACACAGCCACGAGATCCAGGCTGAGGTCAGGAAGGAAACAGGAGCCAACTCTCAACCCCATCCCAAACAACACCCTCTGGGGACCTCAGGATTTTCCTCCTGAAGGCAGGAAAACATGGGTCCTCCAAAAAAAATAAAAAAAACCCCCAAACTGGAAATTCCTGCCCCTCTCTTCAGCCTCCATCCATGCCAAGTCCACTCTAAAAATGACCTCAGGAAGGAAAAACCTGAGAACATGAGCCACCTGTACTTGTGCTGCCTTTTTTTCTTTTCCTTTTTTCATGTTATTTTCTAAGAGGATCTGGGTAGCACCTTTGTGCATGTGTTCTGTAAGAACCCTGACACAGGTCAGTCATTCTGGGTTTATAAGGTGGTTTTAAGCAGGGCAGAATCGAGACACACTCAGGAAATGGAGAAAGCAAATAAGTTTCTCCTACAATAAGGTGCAAGAAGATAAAATGTAAAAACACTGAACACCAAAGGCACATCCTACCTCTGAAAAGGGTGTCAAAGCCAACACTGTGAGTGGATTCAAACAGCACAATTTAGGGTAGGAAACAGCTGAACTTTACTTTCCTCAGCAGCAGTTCATCAGTTCTGGCTCCTGCTGACTTTCAAATTTTGTGGGAGTTGAGAACCAACATCTCACACTCCTGCAAGATGCTGATGAGCACAGTCTTGCAGCTCTTAGCACAGGATCCCCCAGCACCCAGAAAACCCTGTCTCTGCCATTTAATCTTCCATTCTGAATAGAAGGGGAAGGGAAAAAAAAAAAAAAAAGACAAACTCCACAGCTTAGTATCCCATCCACAGTATCTGCCAAACCTTGCACCAGCTAAAAGCTTCCAAACCCTAGCATTAAATACTGTAAATAATACATTTAACCACAGAATATTTCAGGTTGTAGGGGACCTCTGAGGTCATATGGTTCAAATTCCCATTCAAAACACGGCCAGTTAAATGCTAGTGAGGTTAATATGCTGAGTTCCTTCTTATATTGTATGGTATATACATTCTTATATTTCTGGCAAGAAAACTAGAAAAATCTCCTTCTACAGGAGAAAGAAACAAATGACTTGGCCAATGTAAGACTAAATATGAAAACCTTAAGAAGCAGGCACATTAGTGGGGGAAAAAAAACCTAAACAACCCAGTGACTGCTGATGCAAGACATGCCACTGACTGTTTCTACAACTAATCCCCCCAACCTGGACAGATGAATTCAATTGTGGAAAGTTACTTGGAAAAAAAAACCCTCAGTGAAGTAACTAACTGCTGTAAAATTCAATAAGCACAGTTTAAAGTTACACAGAAGTATTGTCACAGGCCATTCAGCACAGTTCTCTAGCTCTTGAATACTCCCTGGCAACTGCTGAAGCTTGTTTCACTAGAAATACTTGAAATTTTCAGAGATTAAAATTGCTTCCACACAGTTTTTAACTGTATTTTCCTTTCAGGTCACCATAAGTAAGGGAGATGCCAGGCTGAAAGCCCAAAGGAAGCTCACTCTGGCATTCTTCCTTCCAACCTGACATTCAAACACTGGTGTACACCTGGGAAAAAGGCTACAGGAAGTCTCTACTTACTGAAATTCTTCCTCCTTTTTGGGACTAGGCTCCAGAGTCATGCCAGAGTGGTAAATCCTCACTTTTCCATACATTATGGTATGCTCAATGTGCCCTAAAGGAAGAGGGAAATCCTTTTCCCCTTTTCATTGAGAACTCCATGAAGTGAATTAAGAGACACACACAAAAAAAAAAAAAATCCACCAGACTGGCAATAAATAAGTCTCAACTCTTTAAGGTATATCACTTATGCTTTTTGCAACACTGTATTTATTTACATCCACAATTTACAAACCTTAACTAGGAAGTGGGAAACAGCCATAGCTCAGATTTTTGCCAAGTCTGACACCCGACACATGGCCTGTTGTAGCCACAGTTATCCCCAGGCCAAGCCAGTGATCAGCCCTTTGTTCGTGGGTTATTGAAACACAATGAAACTGGTTTACCTCATTAAAGAGGAGCTGGAATAAGCTCCAGCTGCAAGACAGTGAGGTGGTCCTCATTTTTGAAAAGCAGCAATGCCATTTGGGAAAAAAGAGTAACAAATAATTCCCTTCCAGCAATCGAAACACCAGATTGGAAGATAAAATAGTGCAAAACCCGAGGCCAGTAAAAAGAAACACTGTTTTCCTTTGAAGTTCACCACCAACTGGGGCAAGTGGCATGTTGCATTCCCCAGGCTTATGGGAAATTTGTTTCCTGTCGTGTCAGGAAAAAAATAACCATTATTGCTGTGGTCCCTCCAGAGCCTGTAATTACTGATGGATGTAAATTACACTGGATCAAAATACTTGACAAATGTGACCTTGAAAGTCAAAACTAAGCAGGCTACCTGAGCAATGTTGTCCTAACTCTGTCCTAGGAAGGACTGGTGGGAATGGGCTCCCTGGGCCAGGCATTTCCCAGTCACACGACAGACATCCAAAAATAAAGAGCGACGGAGCTCCACAGGATTAATTCCTGCAGGTGAGGACGTGTCACTGTGTCCTCTCAGCAAACCCAGGGAAGGGACAAGGGTTTAGGTGTTTTGTTGCAGCCAGTCTGACTGCAACACACAACCCTGGGACTGGTGTTCCAAGAGTAGCCACTGGCAGCCACACAAGCAATTCATGTAGCAGGACACATGTGAGGCCTCCAGAGCAAAGGAAGGGAAGCTGCTGAAGTGAAATACTTTCTACAGACCAGCAAGTTCCCCAGGGCAAATAACACCAAGACACTGCAAAGGTTGCCACTCCTGCAGAAAAAATCCTAATAAAAGACCTAGCATAATATCCCATCAGCTGTGCTCACAAAAGGGGACTCTAAGGTATGGGGTTAATCAAGCAATTATTGGGAAAAAGGAGATTAAGATGGTACAAATGTAAGTAGCTCAAGGGGAAAAAGGAAAAATCCCATCCCAATACTTTTGAAGAGACAGTTACTCTATGCATACATTAGTTGTAGAAAAATCAGTGTAGGGCTCAGAGAGTGATAATGTTCCAGAGCACTCAGCACTTTCTTTAGACAGAAAGGATAGTGACCCAGTGATGATTATCACAACTAACAAGGAGTTCTATTCCTGTGACTGCGTGGTAGGACACAAGATGATTCCCTCAACAAGAGTAACTAACCGTAGAAGCCATAACATTTAATTTCACATTGGATGTCTGACAAGCATTTTCCCCCTCACATTCACCAGGCACCAATATTGTACCTTGCATGTAAAGCACTCAAAATATTAAATTTACTATTCCTTCATAGATCAATAGGAATGAAGTAAATTCGTATCAGCTGTTTCCTGAAGAAATCCTTTCACAGATATGTCTTTAGTAACAGCCCACCAGGGAGTTTACAGAGGCATGTACTTAATTTCAAATAAGCTTCAGTCAATTTTCTCAACAGTATTTGCATTTCCATTGTACAAAACCTCCAACTTCAACCGTGGCAATTACTGTATATTTGAATAATCTCACTAAACTACGTTCCAGAGTATGTCAGGGAAACATGAGAAATCAGCTCATGGACTTTGTACAACACGAGGTGCCATAAGCCTTTATTTTCAGTGTGTTACACTAAGAAATCAAAGCAGCTCAAAGGCACACCTTGTACATCATCCTTGCCTTAGTCATAAGAGTAAGATGATAATGAACCACCCCTGCCAATCTATTCTTGTAACCACGTAACATTTATGACTTGCACGAGTTATTTTAATTTTGTTTCATGGATAGTTTCTACTCCTGTAAGTTTTCCAGTGCAGGCTGCACTTGGGATATGGAACTGCATCAGGCTCCACATCCAACCCCTCCTGGCTCAGCCCCACACTGACCCTTCTGACAGGCACACACTTGCCTCAGGCTACAATCCCACAGCTTCTCTCAACCAAAGGGGATTTGAATCATAACGAAATCCTGGATCATTTACGACCAGACACGTATTTCAAAAGCAAACATAGTGCATTTAAAAGTAACAGCAGCATTGGTTTGGGTGACCTCTAAGTGTCTGAAGTACCTTAACCAGGCCTGCCCTATTAGCCCTGTGAAACACATGGAAAAGTTGCAGAAAGCCTGACTTAAGCTTCCCATTGTACACATCACAGACATCAAGAAGGAAACCAAATGAGAATTAAAGCAAGGAAGAGTTTGGCCTGGCATCATTTTACCCACCAAACCCTTAACTCAAGGGGCACTCTGACTGTAAAACAAAGCCCTGCAGGTAAAGCCCAGTTCTGCTGCCACAAAGCAGTCAGCAGGAGAACTGGATGTCAGAAAACTGGTGATGAGAAATGGTCTTTTCTTTTTGAAGATGCTGATCAAAATCAAGACTTCATGTGCAGCACTTATAATTTAACCCTCATTAGTATCTCTACACCAATGATCACGTCTCCTATTTCTACTAACCACTCACACACTAAAAGAAATTCTCATTATCTCCAACATATTTCTTAAGTATTTGAAAGGACTTTTACAAGACGATGAGTGTAAACTCCTCTTTGGCCTCAGGATGACAGTCTATTATAGAAAGCAACAGAAATATTTACATTATCATTATGATATTTTTCCTGTTACGCAGATGAGATGTCTGTGCTTCAGGTCACCAGTTCAATCTGTTCCTACTTTAAGTCTGTGTGAGGAAATGGCCTCAATGTGAAAATAATGCCAAATGCTCCAATTCTCATCTCCTATATACAAAAAAAAAAAAAAATTGTTATATTTGTTCTTCATTTTCTCCTAGTTGCAGTAAAGACAATTTACATGTGGATTTCCCACTGCTTCTCTTAACCATGGACAGGACCACAGCAGCTCCAGACCACTGGCTGAGCACTCAGCAAAACACTTTACAGCTCCTTTCAGTGTTCAGCCAACAGGGAAAGGCAGAAAATATTCACATATGAATGAATTGACTAAAAGGAAGTTTTTAAACAAGAAAAGCAATATCTATATAACAATATTTTATGTGCAGGTACCCCATGATGTGCTGACATTTGCAGACTGGCTCTAACAGCAAGGCCAAAAAGCCACATTATAAAGCAAATGCAGTAAATCTGACTGTGACAAACTCAGAGTTGCACAGTCAGACTAACAGGGTTATCCAGTTTCCGGAAAAGAAACTGCCTATAAACCATCAGGTCAGAATCCCTACAGTAATAATATACCTGTGATATAACCTAATTAATCTCCAACTGCGACCTACACAGCTACTCAATCCTCTGTCGAGCTTAATAAAAGCAGCCCGGGAGGGCCACAGACAAATCCAGGGGCAAGAGCGGCTCCCCAGCCCTGCCCTCGCCACAAATCAACCCAGAGGAACCAGAACACAGCACTGCAGGGAGCTACAGCACTTGAACTGGTGCTAACAGAAGCAAAGTCCCCGAGTTCTGAAGGCTAATGTCAGAAAATGGCAAGCCAATAATGCCCACCCCCAAGGGCTGTATTTTGAGAGCTCTCTAACAGCTCTCAGAACCAGAGGTTGAGTCACTGTGTTCTTCCCCCCATTTTGACTTGTCACTCTGCACACAGAAGCTGAAGCCAGTTAATAAGGACACATTTCAGAGCTGGCAGAAGACACGGGGTCACCCTGAGAACCCACGTCCCCAGCTCTGTAGGGGATGACTAACCAGGGAGCCCCGACCCAGCCGGCTTTGCTGCAGCTCAAAGAGGTTGGGGAAGTTCAGAAAAGCCTAATTTTGCCAGGCATCTCCAGGATGCTCTCAAATGTTGTGGAGAAAAGAATGAACTCTAATAGGGATTAATGTCTAATTGGACAAAGTAAGTACATGCTGGATTTTATCAATACTCCTTGTTTGATATTAAGAGTAAGACAAATTTTAAGAAGCATCAGAAACCATTTACAACAGCTCTGCTGATGCAGAGTCCTAGGCTGGACTTAGTAAGTTTAAAAGGCTACTATTGGTGTTAGTAAAATAAACTAAGCCTTTTCCAGTTCAGGATTGTGTTGAACACTCAATAACAGTATAATAATTTTTAATATGTTATCTCCAAGCCATGTGATTTGAAACTAGAATATGTTTGAGAGTGCTCTAAAAACCTTGAGGAAAATAGACACCCAGCAACATGGTTAAAGCCACCAAATAATTGCCAAATCATTAAGTGGAAAATTAATCCCAAAACTGGGAACCTCCTGATTTCTTGAGCTAAACATCAGTGAAAAGAGAATGTCACCTTTCAAACAGCACAGGAAAAAGCAGTAGAAATGCAAGGTAGTAATTACTGAGTTAAAAGAGTAGAAAAACCTATTTCCAAGGCAGACTTATGCTTAATCTGCATGTGTGGCATTTCTTCTCGAAATGTATAATCCTTTGCCACAAACTCCCTTAAATAGCTTTGTAATAAGATGACCTGATCACAGAAGTTGGCAATAAGAACCTTCTTAGAAGAAAGACGCCACTGAAACCCAGCAGTAATTTTTGCAAAGAACACCCTTTCTTCCCCAATCGTGCCTGTTTCCCCTAAGAGGGGAAATAAGACATCTGCACACTATCACTTCAAATAACCAATTTTACACGTGGGAAAAGCAGCACTGAGGAGGAAGCCTTCTGGCTTTTCAATATGTTTTCTTTTGTTTTCTACTCTCACAATATTTATAATAATAAATCTTTTGTTATATTTTTTAATTGTTCTTCTGGACTAATTTGAACAGAAAAAAAAAAATCCTTAGACTCTTCAAATAAAACTGGTATTTCCATTTTAAAAAAAAAATGGTTACGTACATTATTTACAACCAGAGCCCAAAAGATCATCTAGAATGCCTTCAGCTTGATAAATGGTGTAAATGTCATCCAGCTATCTGCAGCACAAGTTTCTGACCTAATGCACATCTTTCTCAAGCCAGAAGTGCACCCCAGAGACCAGCAAACACTTACTGTAATTATTTACTGTCTTCTAAAAAGACCTGCTGTGATCTATACACAGTAAAACTACAATTACTGGATGTGGATAAAACCACAAAAACACCCTGTTACAAGCCCATGCTCTTCTGTCATGGCAACAGTGTAACTCAAACTCCTGTAACAATTGAATTGTCGGGATCCTGCTTTAATGGGAAACGATAATGGAGCTCTGAGGCAGCAACCCGGGAGAGCTTGCTTTCTAGAAAGAGAACAAACAGAGAAATAAAGAGGACACCAAGAAAATTTATGATCTGGTTGCTTTTCCAAACACAGCTCCTGATGACATCCCCAGGAGAAAAGAGGCTGAATTTGATCAAGAGTCATGATTTGATACTCTGTGCCTGCTGAGGAGCAGGTTGGGAAGGAGGGTTTACAAGCAACACTTCTGGTAAGGCTTTCAGCAGCAAATCCTTGGCAAAGCATACCCATGTGCAACAACCCCCTGGCTACAATAAACATCTTATAAAGGCACTCAAAGGAAAGCAGACATTGGTAAAATCTGACACACACCACACTCCTCAAACTCCAGCCGGGACATGCTGACTTACCCAGACCAACCCCTGACTGCAGCACAGCACAATGGAACAACATCACACAGCAGAGGTAAGAAAACCTGCATATTTATGTTTAACCAGGGCAGCCTCATAAGTAAAGATGTAACTAAGTAGTTCCAGCTATTCTTACTAGGAATCATCTAAAGAAACTACTCACACAAAATCAAACACACACACACACACACTGCACAAGCAGTAACATGAGGAAGCAGGCAAGTCAAGAAAAGAGATGGAAAATTGTAATGCATTGAAATAAAACTAAAAGCCAACGTGACTAACAATTAAACATACCACATGGGTTTTCAGTGTCTAATAAGTTTATCACTAAAATTGCTTTGAAGCGTGCAAATCCACGCAGCAACACACAATTCTCACCAACATCTCCAAAGAGTATGAATGACAGGATAAACCATTGTTTCTAGGCAGTTTTAATGTGGTTTTAACACCTAGCTCAAGAAAAATTAAGCAGTGAAGGTATTATTAAATAATAAAACTTTCCCTGCAAATTCTTCAGCAATATTTGGTATATTTTGTGTATGTTTGTGTAGATGTGCTTTCTTGATTGTAATATCCCCTTAAAAATTACTGATAACCCCCATATTCCCTGTTTCCTGGTGCTCCTCCAGATATCATAGTTACATTTAGTTATTTGCCTGTTTTACAGAACACACACACCTTATTAGCTATGATGTGCATTTGCTGCACACCAAACTAGAAAACTCAGATGATCCATCACAATGCACAGCTGTGGCCATAAAGCACAGAGGAGATTTTTCTTATTTCAGGAAGAATAATTTTTCTTATTTCAGGATGAAAACATTTTAAAAGCAAATTAAATGTTATCAGATAAAAGGCAATTTAAACTTCATTACAAATGACAGTGGATCAGTGCAAGTTCATGAAGTTCCACATGCTACCCTCTCTCATCCTTCCAAAAACAGCAGTTCTATAAGGAGGTTGATGTCAGGTAGTTCCTGACAATCATTAATTTAAAGGAAAAGTGACAGGTTTCACTTTCCAGTTTGGTTCAATGATTCAATTAAATGTTTGAGTAGCACTTGAAAAAGCAAAAGAGTCACTGATAGCCACTGACATCTCCCTGGGAAACACGAATTTCCAATTAAGAGATTGGAAGGTGCAGCCCAGGGTGAGACAGGCTGTCCTCCTGCAGCCCAGGGAGCTCCAGGGTGGAGCAGATGGGTGCCCAGAGGAGGCTGTGATCCTGTGGGAAGCAGGAACAGGGGCCAGGCAGGACTTGCAGCCCCATGGGAAGAGGAGCCCAGGCTGGAGCAGGGGAAGAGTGTGAGGAGCCCTTTCCCAGAGGAGGAAGGAGCAGCAGAGATGGAGTGTGATGAACTGACTGTAACCCCATTCCCTGTGCCCCTGCACTGCTGGGGGGGAGCAGGGAGACAATTCAGAAAGTTAAGCCCAGGAAGAAAAAAGGGGTAGGGGAAGGTGTTTTAAGATTTAGTTTCATTTCTCGTTACTCTGCTCTGATTGGATTGGTAATAAAGTGACATCCCTACAGTCAGGTCAGGTTTTGCCCATGATGGTGACTGGTGAGTGACCTCTCCTGCCCTTCTCTCTCCCCACAAGCCATTCCCTAGACTCTCACCCCTTTGCAACTGAGGAGAGTAATGCTAGAGCAGCTTTGATGGGCACCAGCACCCAGCCAGGGTCAACCCAGCACACAACCTCAGCCTTCTGTGAGTCTGCTAAAATTGAATATTGCCTCTTTTTAAGGCTACTCAGAGAATTCATACTGAGTGCTACAAGTACTGACTCACTATTTTACCCATCCATCAATCAGCTTTCAAAACATTCCACTGTGCAAGAAACAGGCATCCCACCGATCCAGCTTTGACAAATCTCACAGTGCTACAAATATTGACATTGTGTTAAAAACAAGCAACTTATTACACAGTGGCTGTACCTGATACTAAGAGGCCATCCCATTTTATTGGAACAAGTAACTGATCTACATCTCCACTTTGCTGATCTTGCTACTTCAGTAACAATTAGAGATGAACATGATAAAACGTTGGGACACCATAACTAGAAAGTTTAAGTACCATGAGATTTTAAAGGTATTATGGACACACAGCCACGAACCTGTTTTGTCTCAGAGTTCAGGATCACAGGGCTCTGCTCCCACACTACAAGGTCCAGCCTTGATATGAAATCTGAATTCTGATACTACCCTAAAAAGTAAACAATTTCAGAGCCTAATGGATGCTTCCACCAACCTGATACTTCTGGTATCAAATCTCAGTATCTCAGTCTCCAGAGCCTGGTTTATTTAGTCAAGTGACAACTAAGACAGCTCATTAAAAGTGAAGAGACCCACCAAATGGTCTGTGGCTATAAATGCATGGAGGCATCACTACAGGACTTGAGTTTAGAGCACTTCTAAGAGTGTTTTTTTCACCCACACAAAGGAGCTTTACCTTGACTACTTAGCAGCTGGTTGAGGTAGGGAGGCTTCAACAGAGAAATCAATATATTCCTACATGACAGGGTGTTTGTGGGGGAATGGGCCTGTTTCCCCGTTTTGTTTGGTTTTTAAAGATAAATAAGTATCTCATGGACTACTAGCATCCTTGCTTTTTACTGAAAAGCAGAGGCACTACAATCATTTTATACACCAGCTGTGCACACAAAGGATACCAAGGATTCCAGTACTCACAAAGCTTTGTTTACAAACTTGGCTAATAAATTTCATTGGTTGTTTTGGATATTAGAAAGTAATTACCTTGGAATCAAAACCTGGGTTTATAGCTGTTAAATTACATGTTTCATTTTACTATATGTTCTCATCACTTGTATTAATAATACCTTTTACTTTATGACTAGATATCAGTAAATATCTGAAACTGTTAAAAAAAAAAATCTTTCTTGTTTCTAATACTCAATTTATTAAAAATGCCTTTTCCTTGATTCAGTTCTCTCATTAGAAGTGCCTGCAGTTTGAATTATTAGATAATTATCCCAGATAAAACAGTTTAAGAAGCTTTAAAACCCAGGCAGTCAAGGCAACAGAGCAATGAGAAACATTTCCACCAGAGAACCCAATCAAGGGTTCATCCAACTTAAACTTAAAACTCTTATCTAAACCAAAGCAAACAAAATCCATGAGTCTCCAAGCCAAATCTTTCTAGGAGAAAAGGCTCAAAAACCTTATGAGAAACTCGTTTTGTGGGACATTTCACATTCCACTTCAGGTTTATTTCACTATATATATTCCTGCTTCTAATAACAACCAGATGTGACAACGAAGTCTGTCCAGCACTGTAAAAGATACAAGGATATCCTGAAGCTCAGCATTTTGGGAGAGGCTTGGAGAAAAAAGGCAAAGGTACCTGGAGGTGAAGTGAAGGTTGAGGGAGCAGTTAGAATCTGAGCAGCATTCTAAATTCAAACTCATTAGTTATCAAAAAGGCTGCATTTCAGTGGAAATGCCCCATGCCCTGAGCCAAGGGTGCTATGGTGGCACACAAGGAAACCATCAGGGACACCAGCACTGCTCTTCCAAACTCTGTGTGTATGAAACAGCATAAGAACCCAACAGGTTTCTTCTCCAGTTTTTTCAAGCACATCATTGACAAGAAACAATGTCCTACGCTGTGATTTCCAGCAGCAACAAGGCTGAAGAGATTCTGCTGCTACTGAACCACATAAATAAAGTTGGTTCCTCCAGAAAACCCCAAGGAAGATTTCAGCCCAGCTGACAGAACACTGAGGAAAGTCTTCAGTTAGTTTTGCAAGCTTTAACTACTCCTGAAACATTAACAGGTCTTCCTTGAAACCCTCCAGCACACAAAATTCCTGCATGTTTAAGCAGGTCAGTCACTCCACCTCCACCAATTTCTATTCATGCTAATAAATAAGTTCAACTTTTAAACTCTTATCAAGTTACCAAAGTTAAAATGTCATCTTTCTGTTTAGTTTTGCATTTAAAAAATAAAATCAAATCAAGCTTGTATTTCATTAACAAACCCATAGGGTGTTACATTCACTGCAATCCTGCTGAAGAGAGCAGCTGTAAGAATCACAGAATTCATCTGTATTTCCTACACGTCCATGTGGACAAGACTATCCAAAATTTACAGTTTGGACACATTGCACAGTAATATTTAGTTCCTAAAATTTTGCATCATTTGAGGTGTAGCAAGCTTCCACAATTAAAATACTCAATTTTAGACTTTCTACTTTATGAGGATTGTAATTATTAAGAATAAAATAATGGACTAATAGTAACACACAGTCAAGAGTTTGAAAATACATCAGCAGAAATAATACAGCTTTAGCATGGACAATTAAAATTAAGATCAGTATTATCTACACTTTTTAATGTTCATTTTCATTCACTCCTCATAAATCCCACAAAATCTCCATCACCTCTGCATCGGTCTGTCTTTGCTTCACTACTTTTATTCCCTTTCATCACTTTCTCAGCTATGCTTTCTTCTTGAAAGGCTGGGGCAGAGCAGCTGGGAGAGGAATGTAAGCACCAAAACCTCTTCACTGGAGCATTTTACCCATTTGTGAACAGAGTGGCACTGCTGAATTTCAGACACTTCATAACAGAAAGAACAACTCTGACTCTCCAGTAGTAGGACCACGACAGTAACACAAAATAATAGAAAGCAACCATATATATGTGTGTGTGTATTTTTACAAGTTATAGTGGGAAAAAAAATTCTCATTCTCATCCCATGACTGCAAAACATAAAACCAAACCACACTTGGGACTCTACGAGTTCACTTAGCTAAGATTTATTTACTTAAAATGCACACTGTATTTATATAACACTTGTATCTTCAAAAGAAAAAGCAAGTTTCTTCTGACAAACAGTGTTAAAGTGATCTATCTAATGCACTATTAAACAGTAAGCAAGACTTTGAGTGAATGTCAGTGAATAAAGACAAATGTTCCGACAGCATCCGTTGGGAGGCATTACAGAACACAGCATTCAGATTAATCATTCTAGTCTGTGTAATTTTATTACAATCTTCATATTCTAAAAGCAAAATGATTTTCCTTGCTGTTAAGGACTATCATGTATCAGAGTTATATGATCTACTAAAAAATACACTCTCTGGTATTGGAAAACCTCTGCTATTTTCTGTTTGTTGCTTTGTGCAAGGCACAAGTTATCAACACACCCCACCTTCCACCAAACCACAAACTACCAGAAAGTTCTTTCAGCCTCATGATAGCCACGCAGAGGGATTTTCAACATGTTAAACTGCAATTTGTAGTGATACAGGTAAACTCTCTGAAAGTTTTTTATCTCGAAAGCATCACCATTTCCACAGACGACCAACCCACACGAACCAGCTCTTCTAAGAAATAAATACAACTGGCACCTTCCAGAGAGCAGACTAAGATATCTGCAAGTACCAGCTCAATGTTACACTCAAGAGGAGTTCCAAGATACAACATTTCAAAACCATGCAAAGAACTTTAGGAAATACAACACAATTGTTCAGCCCGAGCAAATATATTCTAGGGCATTCAATAGTCACGACAAAGCTTGCAAAAGAAGTCCAACAAAGATTTTGCAATGATTTTAAGACTAAAAGACAGCTATAACTTATAATTATTGATGTTTTTATACCTTTTTTTAATCTGCAGCACAAGGTCATTGAATTACTTGTACAGCTTTTCATGAGCAAGTTTGGACGACACCAAAAGTTCATTACGGAAATTCTCCAAACTATCAGTACCACTCGCTGCACAACACTCTACAACTCTCCTCTTTAAATAGCCATGGTTCCAAAATTCATCTGCACTATCACCACATGGTTTGTATGTCCACAGGAAGAAAAATTTACTGCACTGCCCAAATGGTTGGTTTGGTTGCAGATAGAGGTATTTAAACACTTATGAAAACTCCAAATGAATGGAGCAACTTTTCAACCAACAAGGAGTAGTAACTTCACAATTTCACTGACCAAATCACAAATCTCAGTATCTGATCTGCCATAAACAAACCCAAGCATTAAAAGAACAGCTTCATTATCTAGAATATCTTTCAAAAAGCCAGTGTGGATCATGAGTTTAACTTTGTCAGGATCCAAAAACCAGTTTCAAGCAGCTTTTGACAACTCCTTTAGAAAGGCAGATGATTCTTTTCTTGATAAGTAACTGTGCAGGCACCTCATCATCCATTTTATTTTCATACACTTTTTAAGGATATATTTAAAAAATCATCCAGTCATTGTGCTAACACCACCTCTCCCTCCTCCCACCAAAAAGAAATAATTCCAAGCTCCTGTTAGCCTTCTCTGCTGTTGACATGATACCATCTAATCATCTTAGAGCAGTTTTTATATTTCAAGGAAAAAAAAATTCTTTACCTCTCCATACTTCCTCATCTTCCTGACTGACAAGGCAACAACCAGAACTTGGCTGGGCTGCCTGACAATGCCTTGACTTAACTAAAAAAAATGATAATTTTTTAAGCTAAAAAAAATAAATCTAACCGTGCATTATTTTTAAATAAGAATATGCAGTCTCTCTTTGTGGACATCTAGAGTGTACTGGATATGAGAAGCTGCCACATTTCATGGTTTCTATAAACCTACATAGAGAGTTGAAAATCAGTCACCTTGATGTCATCACGGTGAACATATGAGAAACAGAAAAATTTTGTGGTTTCTCCTCCCTCTGATATTTATGCTCTATCCAATTACCACTGCACACATGCAAACACACCCTTAAAAAACCCTTACCAACTAGCAGTTTAATATCACAGAAATTAAATCTCTCACCACAGTCAAAACACAACCACGGAAATCTGTAAAGCAAGGGACACACAATAGAAAAATAAATCAGATTATACTTACAGTCTAGTTAACTTCTGTGTGTTCTGAAAAAGCAGCTCTGGAAGGACTTGCAATTTATTCTTGTTCAAACGCCTAAAAAGTAACAATTAGAATTAAAAAAAATTAGATTATCTGCCACTTTAAGAAGTTTATTCTATGATACATAAACATGAAGCTCACACTGTACATGCTGTGAACTCTGCACAGGATGCATCGTGCACACAGGAGCCAAAGTGATTGTGTCACCTGCAGATCACCTGCCTACATCTGTGAGTTACAGAGTCAAGGAACAGTCACCACAAAGTCTGACTGTTTTTATATGGATAAGTACACAAATATTTTTTTTCAGTTTCCCTCTGGATGCCAGTAAATCACACACTCAGCTCACACTGTTCTAGGAACAGCTACCAGCAGGTACCTGGATTTTCTCTCTCTCCTTCTAAAAATACAGGCACAGAAAAACAGTACCTTAACCAACCAAGATTATTCCCAGCTTGGCTGTTATTTCTACAGTATAAACAATTATTATTCTTTTTTTGAAGGACTTCCTTGAAACTTCACTTTGCAAACAGGAGCACTCTTGTAGAACACAAGAACATATGGGTAAACCAGACCACTGTGCGGTGACTTGAAATAGAATATTAATCTGGAAGATTCTTCCAGGAACATTTTAGAGAACAGATTAATGTTTGCACATTAGTCCCTTTTACTCAAAGTTTTACACTGATGACAACTTGCCAGTTTTCAGAAAACAACTGTTACAAGCTATTCCAGCCCAGTAGCTATAAAAAGCACGAGCCTCCTCTCCTTGAAAGGCGTGACAGCCCCGTGAAATCCAAAAGCAGCTCTACTTGTAAGACACAATCTTTTTCTTCAACCCTTTTTCTGTTGTTTGACAATAAAAACACAGTCTCTTGCTTTATCCTAATGAAGTGGACCTGAACTAATCACACACAAGTCCCTGTTCTAAACAGGAAGCTGCGTCCTGTAAATTCATTTATGAGCCTGTCTTTATGCCCCCTTTGTTCCCAATCTACCTGACAAGTTAACTTGGATAGAAGATCTATATTTTTTGCTGAAGTTTTGATCTCCAAAAGACACCTGGAACTTTCATAAATCTACTGCTACTTTGCACCCAATATCTGGTTTCCAGTTTTCCTGCACACTGAGTAATCTCACTATCAGAATTCAAGAATTTTTGGAACTGAAAGCCCTTCCTCAGAGATCAAACTAATGTTGTGGGGTTTCACATGGCAGAGATTTCACATGGCTACCATATGAATGCGTCTTGCAAGATAAAGGGGTGATGGGAGGAAAGAGGAGTATTAACTTCTCTTTCTGACACCTAGAACAGATCAAAGGCTGCTCCTGCAATCCTGCTCCCAGAGCCTGTGCATCACACACACCACATGCTGCCTTCAGCAGAGACAAATATGGGTTATTTCCTAGTGCTTTTACCAACTCCCCAATTTCACTCCTCAGATAAATGAAGAAAACAGTAAATAAAACTCTAAACAAGAACATGAGAGATACTAAGCACTACTTTGCATTTGGGAAAGGAAATGGGAAGATGTAAAACTGGATTTGCTTACATCCATGTGACATTTCACAATTCTATACCTAAATAAGCTTAATCTTCATCTTATTTAATTCAAGTTCGATGGTAATGTTCTACTTAACCCTCATCAAATTCATTACTTCAGCTAAGCATGTTTATCTTCTAGAGTAACAGGATGAAACATAAGGAAGAAAAATACTTATGATAATGTAGGGCTTAGCACTCCTCAGCTCCATCCTCATCCACCAAGACTACCACCAGTTATTGAGAAACACTCAACACATTCAACTTATTTAGCAATCAGAATGAAAACTACTATCAGTGAAATGAATCTATTCCACACATTGTCCAATATTTATTCCTGTGGCTGACTGTCACTTCAGATCTCACAATGTACACACAGTCACCCACTGTCAACCCAAAGTCATCTGACTTATCTCAGACCCAAGGAATATGTTTTAAGAATATTCTTTGCTCTGCTTGCAAGGATTTCACAAATGCTGAGTTTGTCCTTATTGTTTTAAGCCAAAGAAACTAATGAGAATCAGATTAAGTTTCTAGAACAGGAGGTTTTACACCAACAAGCAGACAATATCCGTACTAACAAAAAATTTTATTCTCAAGGTTAGAAAGTTTGCAACCTGAGAAGTCAAACATTTACAACTTGCAGTGGCATAAATACCTTACAGAAAAAAAACCAAACCTTAACATCAAATTCTTTCTCCCTAACTTACAATCATATCAATCCAGAATATTAAACATTTAAATTATTTCCTATTATTTATATGGCCCAACACTAACCTACCTGTGATGGAACAAATTCTCAGCTGCCCTTCTAAATTGTCCTAAGTGTTTGAAGATTTCATCCAGTCAAAAGTATTGATTTTCTTTCAAACCTTACATGAAGTAAAGTCCAAACAAGGACACTTTTGCAAAGCTCACATTGGGACCTGCTCTTCACTAGCACTAAAATTTTCATATGGGTCTAAATTTATTTAATATTTTTCACATTATATTGTTAAAAATTAAGGTCTTTTTACACTGCAGCAGTGAGCAAACTGAACCTGTGTGTCAAGGTCAGGGCATCCTTGCTTTGCTTTAACTCACATAAACTTGATTTTCAAAATAACCCAGCAGCCCTGGTTAGTACTCCTGCACATGGTGCATCCTCCACACACTGTAGGTACACAACATTTCTGCCCCAAACCAGAGTTTGAAGCTTTAAGGCAAAGCTGTGTGACTATGCCATAAAAAAGCAAATTAAGGTAACAAGAAACATTTGAAGAGTCCATGGCTACTGATGTCCAGGTTTAAGCTATGGCACTCTCCAAAAGACCTTCCACCACTTCCTAAGATTTATTTCAAGTTGAAATTTCTACCCAAAGTCATTTGATTCATAGTTGGATTCTTAGGGGAACTCAGAGAACGAACAGGGGGTTGTTTCTTTTGCACATCACCTACTGTATTACAGCTGTAAATAACCAAAATATAAGACTAGATCACCTCATAGAAACTCAGACATACTTGCCATAGGATACATCTAACATGCTTATATTTATTATGTGCCAGAAAGCCACCAATAGCCTAGGAAAAAAAAAAAGTCCCAGTTACACCTCTTATTTCTCTTCCTGGGCTTGAGAGAGAGGCCATTAAGAAAGTCCTCAATACTGAAGTATCAAAGTACCAGACAGGATGTTTTTAAATTCCAAAAAAGAGACACAGACAAAGATTATTTAATGAAAAGACCAAATGCTCTGAATAGTCATTTATAAGCAGTTTCCTCCAGTTTGACAAAGAAGTGCCAAACACAGATGAAATGCAGTGGGATAGCTCCTAACACGAGCCTAACAATAGTTCCTAACAAGAGCTTTTCACCATCACATTATTGCCTAAATCTTAATCCTGTCAGGTGTTCAATTTTAATCACAGCAGTATTTCTGATTTCATAACAAGCACCTTGGAAATGGTGAAGCCTTATATTACAACAGTGAAACAAAAATGGTCTGCAAAAAGTTCATACACCAAATGAGCTAAAATCCTGTAAAATGATTTTGTGGACGTTGTTCTTGGGACTGCACTTTATCAACAAATATAGATATTCCTGATTTTAAATTAGGGACTTAAAATAGAAACAACAATATATGATACCTGGAAGTTGAATTTAAATCAGAGTCACTTTTGCAACTGTAAGTGGTTATATCATGAAGGAAGGACATGTCTCTGTGAATCTGAATAGTGGACTAGAATTAAAAAATTATCACTTATATTTTCTCATGAGCGAAATCAGACAAATTCTGTCACACTAAATCGTTGGGATTGTTCAGACTGGGAATGCCACCTGGGACTCAGCACACTGCAACATAAAAACTTGGAAGTGGCCTCTTCCCTCACACTGGTTATTTTGGATGCTGCAACCAGCCCGTGTGTGTGCACAGCCAGCACCACCCCAGGTACAGCCAGGGCCAGGAGGGAATCTGGGGCACAGAGCCAGGCAGGATCTGCTCCAGATTATTTGACCTGGGACTGCTGGATGAGAAGGCAGCTGCTGAGTCTCCCATGCATTTTGAACTGGATGTTTTGCAGCTCGTAAGACCTGCAAAGTATTCCGGGAATCAGGAGTGCTGGGCAGGATGATCCCTAATCACCCCGTGCCACAGGACAGATCAGCTCCAGTGCTGGATCAGAAGCAGCCCTGGATGTGCCCAGCATGGAGTCCAGACTAATAAAGCCTCCTGGAAGCTGCAGAACTGTGCAGAGAGGCTCTCCAGGAGTCATATCAGCTCTGGCAATACCTGCACTGAGTCAGATTTATTAAGTCTGATTAGACACATGCTGGCTACACAGTCAACAACCTCCACACACTGCAACTCCCCCCACCTTCCAGGCTGCTTTAACCACTCCTGTGCAAGGCAAATAGAACTTGCCATACTCTGGTTTGTTACTCTGCTCCTCAGGTCCCCAGAAGTGACCCAAAAAAACTGACCAGGCACCAGCTGCACACAATAGTTCTTGGTGTGTAAGCAATGGGATTCCAGGAGTCCATATGTCACCTCCAAGGCATCCGTGAAACCAACACACTGGGACAGGCTCATATTCACCTGTGATTCTGCTGGAAGGTGTTTAGGGAGCTGTAAATGTTAAAAGCTAAAAGCTCATACTTCTGTATGCAGGAATTCACTGCAGAAGTGAAAAACTGCTTTTTCTGAAATTATTACAAATTGCTGGCGCACTTTTAAAACCAAGATTGCTTAGAAAAGTGAAAAATTCAGTCTAGGGTATAAACTTATCTAGAGTTTATTTAAATTTGGATGCCAGACAGTTTCATCCTCTCAAAATCCCTCATATAGAACCAGGCATGGCAGTGATTTCACTCTTCTAATCACCTTAGAGGAATGCAGTGTTTAAATGCCAATGTATGAAATTCTGGTGTATTGGAGGAGCACTTCTATAAAATGTGTGATGTCATATATAATAATATTCATAACATCATATATATATATGCATGATATCTTTGCCCACCACAAAAAATTCATAACTCCAGCTGCAGCCAAGAGATAGGAATATGTGCAGATGTGTATATAGACATATATATGCACATGCATATCCATGAATCTGTGCCTACATGTCTATAAATATGGACTTGCTCCTTATTTTACTTCAGCCAGAGTCCCTCTGTCCCAACTCCTATGCCCTTCCATGCCTCTAAGTAAGCCCCTTTTCTCCCAGTTATTTTGGATGCTGACTTCTATTTTCATAGAAAATTAGTACATAAATTTCTGTACTTCACAGCTTTATCATATCACAAACTGCATTTTCCTGCTTTATTATTCAAATGGCTTAAAACACAGATTTACAGAATTTGTGACCTTGAATATTCCCATCCATGCAACAGTGTCCTCTGGTTTATTATTGTTTTCTTTAGAGCAGCCACATTTAGCATCAAACCCACTGTTTCAACACAGGACAAACACTCCCTCTCCCCACCCAAAAAGATTTGGCTCCTATATATAACAAGTGCCAGTTTTCCCCTTCCTCCCTCAGCCTGCTGCCCAACTGGGGGTTTTTATGTCCTGAAGGCAAAGGGATGGAGGGAAACAACCTCTGTGTCAATCACAGAATATCAAGGGCCCTTAAAAAAACAATGGAGAAGTTATTAACTGTGAAATTCTTACCTTCCTGGCTCCAACCAGGCTAATCATATTCCTTCCTCTGTCTGAAGCTGGGATAGGGGAGAAACTTAACTATTAAGATTCCCCTGACTATTAAAACACAGAGTAGGAAACAACCAACGAAGGTTGGAAAGAAACAACACTACCAGCCTAGAAGTAAACTGAAGATCTTAATCAGGATATTCCATGAAACAAATGGAGGAAAAAACCTTCATTTCACAAAGGTTATTTTAATATTTACTGTATTTTTGCTTTATTCCTTTTCTTGTCTTCTGGTTGAGTCAAAACCCCTCAGTATCAGTAGGGAAATTTTCAATTTGTTTTCCAGGTCACGTCTCCTCAGAGGAGAAACTTTCTGTGGGTACTGGCTTGAGCTGCATCCCTCATGTTCACACACTTGGAAGGGTCACATCCAGTTCAGGTGCTGCTGCCTCATGGGGCTCCACTCACAGTAATAGCAAATAGAAACTAAATCTAACCTGTACCATAGGCATGATCAGCATATCAGAGGCATGATTAGCACAGATGGAAAAGAACAAGATGCACAAGGAAGCACAACCAGTACTAGAACACTGCTCAGCTCACAACCATTTTAATCTTTTTTCAAGAACATCTTAAACCAGATTCTTTGCTACAGCAAATTATAAAGAAGAATACACTTGAAGAAGCAGGCAGGGTGACACCCCTCCCATGCAGGATATCCCTTCCTTATATCCCTTCCCTCTCAAGGCTTTTAGCACCACTGGAAGGTTTCAGGAAGTTCAGAAGAATTTCAGAATTCAAATGAACAGGTAAAAAAGAACATTAAAAATCTCCGAGACCTGTGCATTCCTTATACAATTAATTTGGAAATTTGAAAAAGCTTTAATGCAATAACAATCCTTCTTGACTTCTCTCATTCATCTGCACACAGGGTGTACAAATACACCTCAGAGTGGGTCTGAGAAGCAACATTACCAGATCACACCAAACACAACTGTATCCAGTATTCTGAGACAGAGCATCTTCAGCTTCATACCTTGTTCTCACAGCTGCAGAAGAGTTTTGAGCAAGAAACAAATCAAAGAAAACCCAAACCCCCTTTACTCCAAGGTTACAGTGAGTGGATGCTCACCAAGCCCATGAGAAATTTCCTTCTTCAACATTCCCAAGGGGCACTCACCTCCTTCCCAGGGACAATACCAAATCAATGCAAAAGCAATGCAAGTATTGTTTATTCAAACTTGGCAAACTGTGCAATTTCCCAATGCAACTTAATTTCTCCTAAAGCCACTGACTTGATTTGAAAGTTCTGAATGCCATAATATCAGTAACTTCAGGCAAACTGCAAATATTGAAGGCAGGAGCAGAAATCACCAAATTTCCACAGCTATGAGGGAAAAGCAAAGTACCAGACTCCTGCCAGACAATCTCACAGCAAAAGGCCCTTATACCCAACTTTGCTTTTCATTTGAAATGCCTTGCAGTATTATATTAACTAATACTACACTTGCATATTACTGAACACATTCCACCCAAAAATTTAGGTTCATACACAGACTCTGACAAACTGTCAGCTTTATTGTCTCTGAGTAGAGCAATTATCTGGTTTCAACCCCATGAATGTGTGTGAGACCCATCAGCCTCTGAATCCTGCACCTGCTTTTCTACTGAGCATCGACAGCTTTACTACCAAATCAAAATTACTCATATTTGTCATGAAATAAGTAGCACTCAGTTCCTTTCCACACAAGTGCAACTACTTCAAAGTTTGATTTAAAATCTATATTCACATTGCTACCTATTACATAACTCATTCTCCAACAGAAAATCAAAACTACAGTGCATTTAAATTTCTTAAATGGGTAGCTTTAAAGGAACAGTCCTGCTACTTCAGCCTTTAATATGCAGAAATTATCCAAGTAACTTTGGGATCACTCCCCAATTTGGTCATTTATTTTATTTCACACTCCAAACATCTGGGTCTCATTTTTGGCAAGGAGCAAGCTTGCTTTTTTTCCTTTGTTGTTAAGAGCTCCATGGCATTGTCCTTGGAGAACAGCCTCAGGGAACATGATGCAGTTGAAGGAGTTTCTACCAGTTAAAAAGAGAAGCAGTTACATCACAAGCTTGGGAGGGACCAAGAAGCAGTAAAAATGACTTAATGCATAACAGGAGACTCAACCAGAAAGACAGGAGTTCCTGAACTCCAAGGAGTAACTGAGTTTTCTCTTTTAACTGCACTGACTTGGGAAGCAGTAATGCAGGAGCACAGCCAGCTGCCTTCAATGCTTTCACCAGAAAATCCTATTAACATCAAGAAATATGTTGTGTTCATTAATGTAACTTCTTCTTTGCTTTGTATCACTTCCCCTCAGTAAGGAAAAACAGTCAAGATGCAGCACCCATTAAAAAAGCCAACCTTATCCATTACTTTCTGTCATCACCTCTTTATATTACTACCCTAGGAAATAAAGCCAGACGAGATATAATGGAATTTCAGTAAGGTTGCTATGAGGAAGCCCAGGACAACCATATTACAGGATTATGGTGTGGGATAAATGAACCCCTCTATCCATGTGACATGTTATTACAGAAGCCTTTCCAAAAGCTGTGAGAGATACCACTGGAAGTTGCTAAGGGACCATATTTTGAAGGAAAACTGTTTACAGGAGCTACAACCTCGAGATCCCTTATTCCAAACTGAGCAGACTGGGTGGTCCTGGTTCACATTTTCAAAGCTGTCAGAAGTAATAACCTTTATTAGTAACTTCTCATTAGACTGAGAAAGATTATCTCCCCTCTCCCAGAAGCAGACTGTGTGTCTGTGCAAAGTGGCAGCACACACACACTGGGAGCTCTATTTGATAGTTTTCAGCATAACATTCCTTTTTTTTTTCCTAAGGATCTCTTCCTAGGAAAAAATCTGACATTAAGATGGAGGGTAGAACCACTAATAAGCATTATACACACATGATCTCTGGCTAGGAACAAACACTGGCAAAAGAAGTATTAGGAACAGGTTTAAATTTCAATGTTTTCCCAAAGCCAACATGAAGAAACAAAAAAAGGGGCCTAATAACATTCACTAAATGTCATTAAAAAGTGTGATCAATCCCTGCAGGGTAGAGAAATGGACAGAAGTGTAACTACCAACTTCAGTGAAGATGAGAATAGAGACTCAAGTCTCCAGAGTGTTTCTTAATGGCAACACAACTGCAAGGAAATCCTATAAATCCAGAAGACACACAAACTATGTGGCCAACCTCTTAACTCAGTAGCATCTTTATAAAACCACTCAGTTACATTCATGCAGGACAGCATTTTATATCTGCCTTTTGCAGATTTTAACATAAGAGAACTAAAAATTTTTTTAGCTATCATTCAAATAAATCTAAAAAAGCTTGATCAATAAACCCTCAAACACAGAGGTGTTCTTTGCTGAAGCTGCTTCTCAGTTTCTGCAAAGTTTTTAGTAAGTTCTCTTATTTCAAATCTGATGAAAAAATAAAGAATTCACACAAAATCTTCAAACTTTTTTATCTTCAAAACCCTAATACACAGCGAGTGGTTACTTTTTTATTTTTACTCCACAGACTATGTGAAAAGAACAAGACTTGATCCAAGGAACATTATTTACTGGACTATCCCTAAGTGTCCATCACCTCTAATACTTCATCAATTTTTGTAAAATAGACATTTTGTAAATAGTCTATTTTGTAAAATAGACCATTTTCTTACACCAGAGAGCAATCCCTCAGGTCAGGGTTGAAAGCCTGTGAAGAAAGCAAGAGGCAAATTTTTAGCATGCACATCTCCAAGCCACGCTGCCCCTGCTGACAAGTCTAAAAAGTTTATATTAATCCAATTAACCGTTTCCAGAAGTCAGAAATTGCAGTGAATAAAACTCACAAGTACAACTTTTATTGCAATTTTTACCGGAAAATATAGAACTGTCCCTGTTTGATCTGTTTTAATAACCTGATACTGGCCTGGCTCACCACGCTCTCCATATATAGTCAGGAATGCTCCATGGCACTGGGGTGCTCCTTCTCCCTGGGGCTATGTGCCAAGCAGAGCTATTAAAAAAGGAAGGCCAGCAGGAGCATCTCCTCCCTGAAGCCACACTGGATACTTAAAAAAGGGCCCACCTTTCAAAGCCAATGGAATGGTTACGAGGAAATAATTGGGTGGAACAGAGAGCACACTGTACACTTGGCTTCAATCTGAGAATGAAAAAGCAGTTCTTGACTCTGGGAATTCCCTATCACAACTCAAAGGACATCTCACTAGGAAGCCACAGGTAACCAGACACAAAAATCTGTCCTGTCTAAAAACTGAGCATACCCAGTTTCTGTGATAATCACCTCTGAGTCACTTTCCCAGCAGGTTATCAAATTCTGGGGTCAGTTTTTCTGAAGTGCTTCAGAACCTGAGAGTTTCCACTTATCTCCTGTATTCTTAATATATAG
The DNA here is from genome assembly GCF_001715985.3 of Manacus vitellinus. Classification (NCBI taxonomy): domain Eukaryota; kingdom Metazoa; phylum Chordata; class Aves; order Passeriformes; family Pipridae; genus Manacus; species Manacus vitellinus. The sequence goes on from NW_021939882.1 coordinate 8,935,277, forward strand.
TACATTACATCTCACCCCACTCAGAGTTATCAAACACAAGTATTAAAATGTGAATGGAATTATCCATAACACCTGCATGAACCCCATAATCCTCTTTTCTTCTCAGGATACTTCTACTAGAACAGAATCCTCTCTAGTTCTTTGTATACTCATACTAGAACACCTTGACAAAGAGAAAGATCTAGAGAATAAATCATCTCCAAGCAACTAAGAACATAATACTAACATGCAGTTAACTAGAAGCCAACAATGGATTAGTTTATTCTTTTCTATGTAGAAGGAAACGTGCAGCTTGAAGGGAGCTGTAGTTCAATGGGCACAGTTAAAAGGGAGTTATGGCAGAGGAAAAGCAAAATCCAGACTGTACTGATCTCATCAAGGACAGAAAGGCTTCAAGATCAACATATTCATGTATTCTCCAAGAACAAAAGGAGGTTAAGTACTTTGAATTCATCATCGTTCCACTCAGGAACAGGATTATTTAAGGATTGCTGTGCTCGACAGCATGAAATTCAGCCAACACTTATGGTATTTCTGAGATGGCAAGCAGCATAATCCTTCTAATATGAGGAAGCTCAAAGAAGCAAAACCCTTTTGATAAAATTACTTAAGCTAAATAAAGTTCATCCAAATAATTCTGGACCACTGATGCAGAAGTTCTTACCCAACAGTAACACAGACACTCGAGTATTTCCTACAAATCTGAAAGAAACGACTCCTAAATCCTTAAGTGTTTTGCTTAAGCAAATACCCCCATAAGTCTTCATCAAGTATAAAAAACCCTACTAAAATCAAACAAACAAACCACAGGAAAGAAGGATGTTTCAGAACTCTGATGTAATGTCCAGTGCTGATCAGCTACTCCAACTGAGTTTCGGCTACGCTGGAGTGGAAGTGTCCTTACTCCACTGGCTTTGTAACCACTGCTTTCAGAAGCTGGAGAATCCTGTGGTTACAGAACCTCTTGTCAACAGAAACGAGACCCAAATTTGTTTTTCCATGAGTTCTTGTGGGTCAGTGACCTGCTATGAAAATGTTTTTGATGAAATCAGGTTCGTTTATTTTCATGTTGTTAAAATAAACCTCTTTGTTCTGTAGCCCTGCTCAGATGTACTAATGCAAACCAAACCCCACTCACTGAAGCATGCATCCTGCTTTCTTGCTCGCTGCCCTTTGCCTCTCCTGCACTTTTCCTGTGTTTGGACTCCTCCTGTGCAGGCCTATTGACAGAGCTGCTAATGGCTTCCCTCGGAAAAGAGGGGCCGATCTTTTATATTTTTTTATTTAATGTTTACAAAAGAAATAAAAAAGTTCACTCTTGGACCAGCAATAACCAAGAGCTTGGCTGTCCAGCAATGGCTGAGTAATATATAACTATATAATTATGTGCTACAGACAGGGCAAACTATGAAATCTGAGGGTATTAGTGCCCTGTAGGAGTCCAAAGTACATAAACAGTTATTGGAAACTATCATTTTCCCAAATGCACATACCCAATTAGAAAATACAACCTCAACACATCTTCAAAGAATAAGTGGTTTCTCATTACTTTATTCACTGAATAGTCCCCAAAGGGTAAGACAGTGACAGCTACTGCACCACTTGAAAATTTATTTCAACAGCAGTCCCATAAAAATAAACACAAAGAAATACAGTTCTTATTCACTTGACTCATGGGCAAGAAAGAGCAGGAGGGATTAATCTTTGAACTAATTTACCACTGCTAGAGGCTTAAAAAATCCTTGCTAAATAAAGATGGTGCAGTAGAAATTCAAAGCAGGAGGTAGTGCAGGGAACTCACAAACCACCAGTTGCTCAGCACTTTTTACCTGCTCTTTCCATTTTACCTCCAGATTGCTTGGACAAGACCTGCACTCATGCAAGGTTACTTATCAAGAGTAAAAGGATGACATTGCTACCATGTAAGTCTGTCTGTGCCACTCACATCAAGTACAGTCCCAATAACAGTGTCTTTCTGATGTGCAGGAACACATGTTATCAAACCTGATATACATGCAGTGAGTTTTACCAAGCTGACTGTGGATTTCTTCCCTGAATTCAGCTGCACCTACTTTTTCAGTCCTGAAACTTCAAGTGCAGCAATTGCAGAATTGTTTGGCAAACTGACAGCTTGCCATATTTTTAAAAGGATAATAGAAAAGGCAAGGTAATTTTGACTTTTTTCCTCAAACCATCATAAGAAATATAAACCCTTTCCAAGCATATAACCTGTACTGACATCAAACAGCAGCTCCTCTGTGTGCAAAGACACATCTTTCAATGCTTGAAATCATGCTTGACTAATTTCCATAAAAACTAAAGTTAAATGCTTTAATATAAGGAAAAAAACCCCACCATCAAGCTCCAAACCGCAGATGTCTCTCATTTGAGGTAATACCACGATCAGAGCACATGACAGGGCTGAGCTTTACTGTTTTCCAAGGCTCCAGTGCCCACAGAACAACGAAGTCACCTCCAAAAAAGCCCCAAATATATATTTTTTTGTGTGTTAAAGCTTTTCCTTACACTTCTATAAGTCAATTTTTAGAAACATCACTGAAAACACAACTGACCTTTTAACAATGTGGTTTAAACTCTACTGGAATACTTGGAATAGAACCACAGACAGCTTTATTAAGACACTAAACAGGAGATTGACTTTCTCTGTAGGCAAAACACAGACTGGGGACCTCTCAGAATGTCCAGGTTTCACCCCTAGGAGCTGTTTCATGCTGGGTTTTTTTCACCACAGTCTTACCCCACTCGTGATCTGTCCTTGCACTTGAACCATTGTGGCTCCCAAAAAATAAACAAGTTCTACCTGCAAGCCCCCATTCCCAGGAGAAGGTAAACACTAATTAATCCTGAGCTACTGAGACACAGATGTTACACAAGTGTCTGTGTATATATATTGCAGCCCTGCTGTGTTGTACATTTATATTACAGCATATCAAGTTCTAACCATGACTAGAATACATATTGTTAAGATTATAGTAAATTGTCCCCCCAAAACACTTGCTATTTTGCCCTTCTGAAAAATAACATGAATTCTTTAATTTCAAAGTCAGAGTAAATACCTCAGCCTTGTGGTGACGCTACTACAGCCAAAATCAAGTAAAATTTTCTGCAAAATTAGTATACATAATAGAATATATTATTGACTGTGAACTGGGTATCTGCACAAACGAGGTCATATTTGAGTATTTTCATCAATTCTGAACTGTTGTGAGAAGCTTGACTCTACATGGAAATGTATGTACTAGACATCTTGCAACATTCCTTTCCAAAAAGGATGACTTTTTTGACTAATAGTTGCAAATTCTCCTCCTCTCACAACAATTTTTTTATTGACTGCCTATCTGAATTGTGGGAACAGCAAAGAGAGAGTTCTTTTAAGTAAAAAAAGAAAAATAATCATTCCTGACCATATCTGATGTATCATTTACACAAATGACTAACATTTCTCTAAATTACTGCCAGTTAAGTAGCATCAGAAAAATACATCTCTGTGAAATCTTCCAGAGCAGCCAGAGCACAGTATTGACAGATAAGTGAAGGATGTGAGCCATATCTTGGGAACATTTATTTTGGCTGTTTGAGCCAAGAGCGGCACATCACACTGAATCAAAAGCAATATAAAATTAATGAGCTTCCTTCTTTCCTTCCAAGAATTAACAAAGGTGAGCAATCAGCTTGAGCCAAGATGTGACTCAATATGATACAACACTTGCATTCCTCCCCAATGACTGACTGAAGTGCACTATTCACACTCAGCCTGTCCATATCTATTTTATTCTTTTATTTGTAGAGACACACCCTCCATACAGATACACCAAGAGCTATCCTGCCCTTGCTACTGTTTTTTGTCCTGTGTGATTCTAAATGTAAACTCAGGCACTGATCACACAGCTCAGCAATAGACTATTTGCATATTGTATAGCAGTTTCCATCATATACAATAAATAAAATTCACATCTACTATTTTATCTTCTCCTTATCAGTCACATTCCTCAGGGAAGCTACTGATTTTTGCCTGGGTTTTTGTTAAGCAAGTCTTACAGGAAACAGGGATTCCTTAGTGGCGACTTGACAGCTCTTGAAATTCAGATATCCAGAGTGGGATGAAGGGCAGCTGGAAGTCCATTAAGGACCTCTGCTCCAGGCAGGAAAAAGCAGCACAACTTGCCAAAGCATCTCACAGTCCTCTCCATGGAAAGGACAGTATATCCCTCAGACCTAAATGGTGGTCAGCCAGTTCAGCAGAGGCAGAGTAAGATTTGGAAAACATGACAGGCAGCTCAGTTTCTTGCAGCAGATGAAAATCAGAAATCACCCAGTACTTGAACTGACTTGGAGTCCAGCCAGCTCTGTATCCCACCTCCACCAGTGCCAATATGCAGATTATAGAGGGCAAGAAGGTATGCTTCTCCTCTACAGCCCTGCCAGCTTCCCACCTTTTCTCATCTGGATGAAGGCTTAGTGTATCTAACAGCCCTCAGTGGAGATCTCTTTGATAAGTATGATTTCTGCACTCTGTAGAAAGAGTAAGTGAACACCCCTCCAGAGGACAGCTGAGAGAGGAGACTGAGCCTTCCTCTGGTCTTCTGGTTCTGAGCCAGAATCAGCATCAAATTGTGGAACTCTGTGCAATAATCTGATGAAGGAACTTGTGAATTTAGAAAGCTGTTATATGAAGGTGTTGCTCTATTGTTATCAAGCTCAGAAAACTATGCAGATAAAGTAATGATAACAACAGGAAGCAGTAAATAAAATATAGCCACTTTAAACTGAAGACTCACACTCCAAAACAATACAATTCTTCAGCAAAGTAGTAAGACTTTACTATGCAGGTTGAGCCAAACAGTCCCTCCAAACAAATTCAGAGCTTTGCCATGGATTTTTCAAAGACACTTTCTGAAAGGGAAGCCTTGGACAAACCCCAGACTGGAGAGTGAAAAGGAATGGAAGTGACTCAAATAATACTGGGAAGATTCTGCAGCACAGAGTGCTCCATTCTCCAGGATTGTCCTGTCAGAATCCAGGAATAAAACCAACAGCACCTGGTCAGATACTCCCACCCAAAACATTCTGGCTCCTCATGCTGGATAACCTCACAATGTAAACACTCACATAGATAAGCATTTGAAAGACAATGTTAAATTTTCTTGAAAAGGGAAGGTAAGAGAGACTCCTTTGTCAGATATTGGTTACAGGATTCCCTTTTTTTTTTTGACTGGAATAATTTCTCAAAAGACATGGGACAAAAGTTATTAACAGAAACTGCTTTCCCTCATTTACACAAGATGACATCACTGACACAGACTGGGATCTCAGATTAGACAGCACAGGATGGTTCCACCCTAATGATGGTGGGCTTTGCAGCAGTCATTTTGCCCAGCAGGAAAGACTAACTCAAGTTTTGACATATGGAACACCCAGTTCCTCAGGAGTCAGGGGTGATGCCACTGTCTTTGGTTTGAACACAAAGAAAGCCAACCCTCCTCCTGCAGAGACACCAGAGCTTCCAGATGCCTCCAATTTACCTTTCACAGCCTCCCTAGAGGGGCAAGGCTGAGTGTGAAGAGCTGTCCTGGCAGCAGGACACAGGTAAAACCTGAGCAGTTCTAAAGCACCAGCAGCTCCTGGGCAGCTTGGTAGCAAACCTGGTCCTCCACCAACTGACTTGTAGTAGTTTGAGGAGGAAGAGGGAAGTATGCAAGTAATAAAATTGATTAAACATCAGATCACAGCTTTAAATCCATTTCAGCGTGTTTTTGTTCTCCTGCCTTTATAGATAAGCATTTTATGAGCATGGATTTCCAATTAGATATGTTACCCACAATGACAAAGGGAAACGGAGACAGAAAACAGTAAAGCTTTTTTTCTGAAAGGTTCCATTCAAACTGTCTGACATCTTTACAGATCCATATGGCTTCTTAAATGTGCAGTGTACACAGCCCCAGAAAAACACCCAAACTGCACACACTGCAAGCCCTGCATAAACACTGTGGGTTCGTCCACACTGCCAAAGATTTGCTTTTGTTTAGAACAGCAAAGAACTGCTCAATGCTTTTATTACTTTGCTGACTGCTCTGCAGCACCTACCAACCTCTCCTCTCAGCGTGGTAATCATGGAAGATGCTTTTTGCATTACATGATTTATTTAAAGCCTGTTCAATCTCAATTTATGAAATCCAGATTGTGAAGCATCACCTAACAATTTATTCTTCTCCTCAGCATCTTTGGTCACTAATAGCAATTCTGCAGTACCCTGTGCCAAATAAATATACTTTAATACCTTAATGAAGCATTTAAAAAGCTGCCTACAAAGATTTAATACATAGTAGCATCTCTGCAGTTAAAAGTCAAATATAATTTTCATTTAAACCTCTGTCTTCACATGGACAAAGCCAAAACCATACATTGTATATGCTGGGGTTAAAATTTGGATTCTAGTTTTTTGCTCCTTTCTTAAAGCTAATTATTTTTCCCAACTTCGAGAAGATTTGGCCATGCTTATACATTTCCCCCCCTCCCCTAAACAACAAAAACACAGTTTTAGTGCTTTCAGATGTTGAGATCTTTTATGCTAGTTAAAGACACTAATTTGAGTAGAAAGAACCAGCCATCAGCCAAAGTCCAGTCTTTTGAAGATTATACAGCTACGTGACAATTTCTGGCAGTTGGCCGTGGAAAAGTCAGGATCTGTTGGTGTCTTATATCCTGCCTCATTTTTCACATAAATGTGTGACATACATCTGGCTCTGGGAGAAATGTCAGTTCATCTTTTAGGCCCACCAGTTTCGCCTGTTGCTTCTTGATCCTCTTGGCATACGAAATTTCATAATCATTCTATCTTAAAACCATACACAACGTCAACAGCAAAGCATGAAATTGAAACACTAAAATCCAAAATAGATTTGGGTTTAACACTTTGTGCCAGTACAGCCCCCTGTTTGTATGGGCTTGTGCTACATCCAACCACGGAAAACAAAACCAGGAAAGGGGATGGAAGTCAGACCTTTCACATTTAAGTACTAGGAAAAAATTAGTGAAGAGTAATAGAAAAAAAAAAAAAAGAATTACAGTTTCTGAAAGCTTCTGTACACCAGGCACACACACTGTGGTAAAACTGTTGCCCTGGCAAGGAGGGCAGACTATCACACTTTGCAACTGGCACATCCAGGTTTTAGCAGAATGTTTCCATAGCTCCTTAAACACTTACTGAACAGATGCACATATCTGCCCTGCCCAGTCTATCATCCCTCATCAATTAGGAGCACTTTTTGGAAAGAGGAACTTCAGAGCTACTTTGGTGTCTCATATCCTGCCTCATTTTTCACACGGACGTGTCACACACATCTGGCTTTGGAAGAAATGTGAGTTCATCCTCTGGGCCCACCACAAGCCTGTTACTTCTTGATCCTCTTGGTACATGAACTGTGATGGCCAGAGAATCCTGGGAGAAGCTGAGCAGCCTGAGAGGAGACACTGAAGTCATTCCAGCACCTCAGAGCAGTCACACTGACCCAGGAGTTCTCCAGGATTACACTGCCCAGGAGCTGCTTGGTCTGAGGCTCAGTGAGAGTGTAAAAAGAAGGAGACAGTTAAGCTATGTGCAAAAATTATGTCTGTTAGTGTTGTCTCAGCTGCTTGACTTTTTATGGTCAGCTACCTCACCACTCATCTTTATGTTCTGGAATAAAACTTTATAAACTTATTGCAATAAAAGTCCCAAAAACATTTCGGCTTTTCCATGCTGAGTACGACTGGTCATTCTCAAGGATTCTGAATCTTAGGATTCAACAGGACAACATACACTGAAAACACTGAGTTTTCCTAAGAAGCAATGGTTAAAATTCCTGCAGACTTGGAAAGCTGAGTGCAAACATTCCAAAGTCAGAAGTGGCTTCTACCTTCCCCGAGGCTTCACTTCTCAGCTGTGTGCTGTCTGTCGTTTTACCAAACCTTGCATGATGTGCTTCCTTCAACTGATACTGCCAAACTTTGAGCCAATATACAATTTTGACAATATCCTGCTTCACTGGCACTGTGAGCATTGGCATCCCACATAAAAAACCCCAGAGTAAAATCCAAATAACTGGAGGACCATCCCCACGGTGCATTTGGTAGCAGTGGGTAACAGCTCTAAAAATATTTCATTTAAAGTCTGCTTAGGTTATGCAGGACATGGCAAACAAAATTCTGCTAATTTACTCAGATCATAACAATGCACTTGCTTCAATATCCAGATAAGTGAAAATATAATGAGCTACAACATTCACCCGAGGTTGTGGGCCTTCAAATGATTGCCATGAGGTGAGAAGTGGAACAACACACTTCCTCTCTTACTTTGAATGAAAAACCTTTATATATGGTATTTTGCCAGGAACAGAAATTACTCCTGTTCTTTAAAGTCTGACCCAATGCAGCTGCTTTGTTTAAAACTAAGTTAATGATTGCTTTTTCATTCACTTCGATAGATCAAAAAGAACGTTATTCCAGAAAATCAAAGCAATATAAGCGATTTTTATTCATTATTTGAAAGAAATTAAATGGAAAAAAGCCAGTTTCTTGGTTTTTTTAAATGCAACCAGCATACTTTCTTCATTAGCATTTTGCAATATTTGACAATACTTAGTAAAACAGCCTTAATATCACCTAAAATGTTGCAACTTAGCCTTTATAAGTGTCGCCAAACTTTCCACAGTTCATTCTCCAAAGCCTACTGACTCATAGCAAAAAAGCCAGATTTATAGTTTTGTCCTAAAAGTGATTTAAGCTAAAATCCCAAAAAGTTGCAAGTTTCCAGGCCTCCCTCTCATACTACATTAATTTAGGAAATATTTTAATGACAGGCAATCCTAAAAGAGAAGCAGAGATGCAGAATGTTCAGCAGGCCAAGTTAAGAGTTCTCACAGGAGGAAAAAAAAAAAAAGTAAGACTTTCAAACATCACAGACTTAAAGAGACACTATTAAAGGTATCATATTTCCTAACTTCTGCTTTCACAAAATACATTGTTTTCGTTTGCTGACAGAGAAAATGTCAAGATGACACTTGAGTATTGTTTCTGGCTACTAATTGCCACCCCTTCTCTTGAAATTGTTTCAAAATTCATTTCATAACTAAATGAATCTTTATCTAAATAGAAATATGAGAAAGATTTAGTTTTATATATATATATATATATACACACAAATATAAGCTTAAAACTAGGACTTACTTAGGATACTGACTCTCCAAGATGAGCTAGAATGTGAATAAACTGTTTTCTACAGTGTCAGGCTCTGTTTAATTTTAGAAAACTAATCTCTGGTTTTGTCTTGTTGGTTTGTTTTTTTTACTGAAATAAATCAGCTGTGGCAAAACTTCGCTCATAAAAGTACTTTCTAACGGAATACAGGTAAAAATGGCTTACAATTAGAATTTAAAATTCATCTCCTTTATTGCCATAAGCAGAGCTTTCTAATGCACGACAAAAATCCTGAGTAAATTAATTTTCAAAGTTCGGTGCACTAGTCAAACAACTCAAATGCAAAACTAATCCTGAGATCATCTGAAACAGCTTTAGTACATCTGCTCAATACTCCAGACTTCTCCTGAACAATTGCTGGTGGGCACTTAACTCATGAAAGCTGCTTTGGAAAAATATCAGTGAGAAAATAACGAGTCCTACAAGAAATGCCTGGCAGAGAACACTTCCCAATCAAGCATAAAAAACCCCCTGCATTCCAAACCAGCTTGTGATATTGTCACCTACCTCTAACAAAGAATAATTCCCCAAAGTATTTCAGCATTACAGAGATTTTGTTCTTTTCCCACCATAAGAAGATAGAATTAGTGGTTTCATGATAAAGCAGTTGGATATAGCATTACTTTTGTCCTTTTTAATATTTAAGTTTATACTTCTGCAGGGCCACTAGTTTTCTACAAACTGATTCTCCATTAGGAGACTTATATTCACCTTTTCTAAGTGAATTTAATTGCTACCAAAAGCAGAGGAAATCTACAGTCTGTTCTGTAAGTCTTGTTTGATACTCTGGAAGTACTGTTGTCACTGGCATTATGCTACTTTAAGGGAAATGAAGCTCATCAGAAAACTAAGTACAAAGGCAGTTTTAGAAATACTGTGGATCTCTAAGGAGAGAATTCCAACTTCCATTAGCATAGACATATATATATAAAAATAAAAATATATATAATCATACAAAATAATGATAAAAGATCTTTTCACCCACATATCAATTTTACAAGTTGCCCACATAATGTCCTTTTGATAGTGTTATTGAGGCTTTGGTTTCACTGCCACCAGTTCTGTTTTCTTGGCAAGCAACTCTACATTTATTTCAGTTATTAGCCATCATGTAATACAAATTCAGCAGTATTTAAAAGAACACTTTAATTTAGGCAGGTGCTCATCTCTGTTTTTCCTAAAGAAGGTTAATTTTATAATCACAAAATATTGTGGATGGCCACTGATAGTGAGGTAGAAAAACTGGAGCTTTTCCACAGGTGTATAAATGGAGATACTTACAGTCGTTCCAGTTGTTTCAGATCCTGAAAAGCTCCACGTTCTATCACACTAATCTGATTTTCTTCCAAGTGTCTGCAATTCCAAAAATACCAGTTAATTTTAACACAATAAATAAGAGCTTCCCCACTTCTCCTCACATGTTACAAAAATGCTTTTCACAGAAGTATCAGTAACAGTTGTAACTGGAGATTATTTTAAAGCCTGGACAGAGCAGCACTGTTCTTCTTGGTCACTGAGAGGGAACTGCTCCAAAATTGCCTCCTTACTGCCAGATTTGTACACATTTTTGTTTCTAAACTTCTACAACCATAACCACTTTGCTCAGAAAGGTGTTGGTCTAGAGCCTGGCTGTTACATCCTCAGTATGTTCCTCTGCAACATAACTGAGATATTGGAGCCCACAAGAGGAGCTCACTCAATGGAAATGTATTTTTTTTTTGTCCAGACTTTATTCTGCACAGATTTCAGGTTTTCTCCAGAGCAAACTCTAAGTATTTCAAAGGGATTCAACCTCCCCCAGAAACAGAGCCAAGGCAGCTCTGTGACACAACTTCAGGGTGTAAAATCACAAGAGGCAAGTCTCAGCTTTCCACTTTGCCTGATCCTCTTTGCTCCACACCCTGAAACCAAGACAGGGATAAGTTATAAGCAAAGGAGACTGACTTCCCTTTGATTTGCAGTGTGCAGGGGATGACTGTTCATTTACACAGCAGAAATGCTCTGAGGGTGAAGTGGAAGCCAAGGAATAGATACCAACAGTCCCACTGAGCTCAGCTTTTCCCTCCCTTGGTGCTGCCTTCCAGCACAGCCCCATTTCTGCCTCTGTAAGAGCACTTGGGTGCAGGGACTAAACATCTCTGAGTGTTCCAGGTGGTTTTAGCTAAAGCTAAGAAGGAAGAACTTAACACACAGTAAGTGTGGGCTCAGTTAAGACCAGGGAAAAAGGACTCTCCTTGCCTGTTCTCAACAGCCACCCCTCTGCCCTCAGTTCTCCAAGGATGCTCAGAGCTGTTCAACAGGAGAGCAGCACAGAGGACAGGCAGCAAGAGAGTGTTCCACAGCTGAGACCATGTAGGAAGGTCAAAAAACAAAACTGAAAAAAATCCAAACACATGAACCAAAAAGGTTGCTAAAAGGAGGGAGAGGAAAAACTGCCCAAGGAAAAAAGATGGAGCTATGAGGGATAAAAGGAAAAGGTGCACAAAGGAATATTTTCCATGTTGCTTGTTTGAGACCAGAAGAGTTTTTTTTCTGCTGTGCTGTTCTGTGAGTTTGTTGAAGATCACTTGTTTCTAGTCCTCAGTCTGATGTCTGCAAGCAGGACTAGGATACCTGTCTAGGATCACTGGGACAGGCTGCATGTTTCTGTGCTTCCCACCATACCCCCAACATACACAGGGGATATGGGGGGGACATATCCCCCACATAGGGGTTTAGTAATGTAGAATTCCAGAATTATGAAGAAGAACTAAAAAAATTAAGAAAAATCTGAAGGATGTTTTATTCCCAATGGCAAACATCACACTACTGCAAGGCTGAACAAACGAGTTATGTAAACTTGTAATGAACATAGGACAAAAAAATTCATATAAAAAAAATGCAGCTGTACATTTTGCTTATTGTTAAGGGCATAAATGACTGCAGCAGCGTTAGACAATGTCTGACAGTATAAAAACCCAACAAAAACAAAACAACTACTGGCATTAATATAGTATAGTTCATGTATTTTAATAGACTCCCAAAATGGTATTGACAGTTGGGATGGGAGCCAAGGAAATTTAAACAACTCCACTGCTAGAGATGAGAGAAACATCACAGGAACACAAAGTCTTCCAATACATTTGAAGTGTTTCCTTAGTATATGACAAGTTGTTCAAAAGCATTAAGGTAGCAGAAGAAATGACTTGCCTTTTCCTTAGCAGGACTTAAATAATTAATTGAATTATCACTAAATGATAATTCAACAGTTCAACTGTTGCAGTTTTAATATTTCAGAAGCTACTCAAAGGACAACTTTTCATCACTAACTTAGTGGTGCTGTTTGAGATTCAGGTAAGAGAAAATAGGAAACCAGGAATGACAAATTCCTGTTTCCCCTTTCAATGTTCATTTAGGAGCGTGGTTAAGCTCTTGACTGATACTTTGAGATCATGAGACAGCACTACCTAAAATACTTGTGTCACTGCATACTAGACTAAAAAAATTCACAGCTTTCCTTGTGTACAACTTCTACAGCTCTCCTTAATGAACTCCTGCAAAATCTTCTGCAAAAGTGCTATTAATGGCACTGTACCCTAAAGTGACCAAAATCTCAAAGTCCTATTTGCTAGTGTTTCAATATCATTGATTTATGCATCATTTAGTGGACAAAGTTTTTACCACAGGATTTATTAAAAGCCAGTAGGAAAGAATTAAATAGCTCTGAAACTGCACTCACTTTAGCACAGAACTAAAATTTACTGTTTCACATCACAAACTGTTCCAGTTGCCTGGTTTAAAAGAACAACAACTGAATAATATGCAGAAATTACCACCATTTGCTCTCTAGAATTATGGACATCTCAGTAGTAACACCCTAAAACAGTCTTGTAAAAGAAAAAAAAGACAAATTTTGTGTTATACTCACAAGACACGAAGGTTCTTCAGCCCCGTGAAGTCCGTCTTCGTGATCCTTGTGATATTGTTTTTTTCTAGATCACTGCAGAGGAAAAAGAAAGCAGCATTCAGGCACTATAACTGACACCCAAATTTCCATTAGCAGAAAGTGTTTCAGTCACTGGAGCATCTCCCAGCTGCTCATATTGTACAAGTGAACATTTCCATTAAAATCTCAAAAAGCAAGTCATCAATCCCGATGCATTTTGTCTCCTCCTCTATGTTGCTCTCATCTACGAAGATTCTTCCACTTTTATTTCTAGTTTTGATGCTCCCTAAAAGCTTCTTTCTCCCTCCAAGACAACAATCTTGTAAGAAGCTGCATATATTCAAGACCCAATTGGTATAATACAGCTGAAACATGAGTCCTAGGCCCCTAAATTAAGCTCAGACTTTGGGGTTACTCTAAACCAAGTGAGTCCAACCTGCTGCAGAAACTTAGGCCACACAGAGCCTGAAGTGAGGACAAGTTAGTTCAGTGACCCTTAAGTGCAGTCCTACTCAGATGACTGGAATATTTACTGGTGTCATAGGTCCCAGTTTGCCACTTTCTTTAACAGAATTAAAGCAGTATGTGATACATTAGAGATAAAGTGCTTAATAACATTGGATTCTACTTCTAATGGGTTTTGATAGACATCAAAATAATACTAATAAAATCCTTAAGTCATAAAATGGTTTAAGGATAGATATAAAGTTTAAGAGTTTATGCATCTTAGCACAGGACATATTCCTAGAATACAAGAAGCACACTCTCCTGTCAGGAAGACATTTTCTTTAGCACAGATGGAAAGTAAGGAGGGAAAGTTCCTACAATTTAGCTGTATGAACAACCCAGCCAGTATCCTTATTTGCCTTATGTCAACTATATTTAAAAAAGATCCACTGAAGAAAAAAAAAAAAACCACAAAGTATCTATAGGGCACTTCCACTGCCTGCACCAACATTCTCTTCCATTGTCTTTATCCTTGCCATTAAATCATACTTTTTACCTTTGAATCCCTGCCTACATTTTTCAGATTTTCCAGCTTAATTTCCTCTTCTGTTCTCAGTTCAGTCCTTCCCCCCTGGTGCATCATTAACCACTCACTGGTGCCCCAGCATGAGCTGACTGCAGGGAGCATTGCAAACAATGACATCTGGAGCAAGTAACACATAAAATAGCCTGTGTTGGACTTGTATATTGTTCCCCACCTGCTTTCCATGGCATTCCATCACAAGGTTTCCCTTGCCTTTATCTCAGAGAAGCTCCAGCAAAGCATGGCACTAAGCTGGTTGGAATTCAGAGGCAGGCAGGAGCCAGGCAAGGTGTACAGGGCAACACAGTGTCAGTGACCACAGGTTTTGTGCAGTTTGGTAAGACTTGATCACCAGCCCAGCTTTGCTCAGCTTGAACAAGTGCATGAAGAACTTCCATTCCTGCCACATACACAGCAATCTCTCCACCACACCACCCCTCCTGCCCAGCCCCAGACACCAATCTCACACATCAGCACTGTTCCTCTCTGCTTTCAGCCCCAAGCACACTCAACATCCTCCCCCTGGTGAAATCTGCAGCTCCCTAATCTCAAAAAAAAAACTTTAACATTCCTTGATCAATACATATCTTGAGATTGCTTTTTTCTCTACTCCTGCAGACTGGCACAGTCTATACTGTACACATAATATCAGTTCTATTACTCTTTTGCAAAGATTATTATCTAAGTCAGTCTTCCATTTCTGTCAGTCAAATGACTTGCACAAATGTCTAACTTCAGGAGAGCCATTCTTCATGAAGATGACTTTCCTCAAACCATTTTGATTTAATTGCTGCCTCTGTTTTAAAAACAGTGTTTACCTTTTGAATATTTGCCCTTTCCAGCATGTTTTTCCTCAAGGTTTATCTGCCATTTGAAGAAAAACAGAGTAAAACTGTGATGAACTACTGTGTAAAACTTCCTCCTGCAGCTCACAGTAGGTGTAACCCTGGCTGCAGAGCAGCAGACTGCCACAGGTTACCCCATTACTCAATTAAACTTTGTGACTCTGAAGTTACTGAACCTATGCAGACATTAGTGGTTTACAGCTGGTATTTGTGGGCAAACATAATATTTTATGTTTCCTTTATAAAGTTTGGCAGCTGATTATGGGCTCACCAGTGGGTTTCAACTACAAAGAGCTAAACCTTAACGTGCAACCTTGGTTGGCTTTCAAACCCATCAGGGTTCAAAAGGACTGCTGGAACCAAAAGGATTTCTTGGAAAAGAAATCAGCTGAGTCAAAGATATGAGGAAAATAATACTGTAAAGGTGAATTTAACAGATATCTACATCCAGATAAAATAATTCTACATAAAACTCTCATTGTGCAGAATTCCTGCGTTTTGGATACAATGTGGGGCCAAGCACATCTTGGATCTTACTCAACATACCTACCTCACTCCACACATACACAAGCCCAGCTACTACTCTGTCATTTCACATTCAAATAATATTGTCTCATCACCTGAGAATATCTAAGAAAACTCCATTAAAGAACACAGGTCTCTTGTGGAGTGTCAGCAGACAGGTTGGTATCGCTCACTTAAGAAGAAATCAGAACTGTCATCTATAACCAGCTCTAATAAAGCTCTTGGTATTCAGTCTCTCTTGACAACCCATTTTCTAATTTATTTTTTTTTTTAGGATAAAACATGTGAAGGTCAATGCAGGTATAGTGGCAGCTTCAAGAAAACAGATGTGGAAAGAATCATTGAAATGGGAATAGAAACATGAACTGGACTAGAACGGTACCAGACCTCATGAAAATGAGTTCAGATGAACTATTAAAGGGAGCTCTACTCATAAACATGTCCTGCTATGTTCCAATAACAATTTAATCCAATACATATTTTGTAGATGCTGAAGACTGAGCCACACAAGGTACACACTTATTATAAACAGGGATGCTTGGAGCAACTGGAGCAAATCCTGCTTCATCACAAGAACTCTGAATTGCTTCATCTTTCACTCTTCTCTAAAGACAATCAAGTGAATTTAAGACAAACTTTTAAAGCACCAACATTCTCTGGAGCATGCCAGGAGTGCACAGATTTCCCCTGCTACATGACTTAAATTTCAGTTGATGATGACTCTGCTCAGCCTCTCAGCTCTTCCAAAACATCCAGCCACTGATCTCAGCCCCCATCCTCGTCCTTGGCCTGGATAAAGTTTATGAGTTGAGAAGTAAATCCACTTGCCACTTCACACTTTGTGCTTCAGCCTTCCAGACTCACAGACCTTGGCAAATCCACACCCTCATCCTGGCCAGCTCTGAGCCTCTGCTCCTCTGACATACAAGATCAGAACTGAGTTTGACACCACATCACCTCCACAATGAACATCACAACTCTGACAGAAGAGCCAACAACAACAGCCATCAGATGCTGAAGTCTTGCACAATCTTCAGCTCAGTAATTCAGTAGTTACATATAAATAAAAATGCCTTATACAAAATTCAAATCCTTTTATATACACGAGGATGCAAAAATTCAAATCAACACCACTAAGATGCAAAATTTCAAAGCAACACCAGTAATAGTGAGTTCCTCTTACAATCAGATGTCATTTTGCTACTTGCTGGGCCCTCTCTGAATTACAGTCTGCAAGATAATCTGAAGTTTGGGCCCTGATCAGGGTTGTGAATCTTGAGCATGCCCAGGTGAATCCCTAACATAATTCCTCAGCTCTTCCAAGAGTACAGGTTTGGAGTTTTCTAATCAACTGCCCATTTTGGAGTTACCTCTGGCTGCCCAGTTATGCTTTTTCGGGCACACAGAAGGCAAATTCAAAAGTCTTACTAAAGCACATAAACCAGTTTTCTCCCTGTACAGCTCTGTAATGGTTTGGTTTGAAGCCCCTCATATATGGGCACTGCACAAATTCACAGGTAAACAAAATACTCTCACCCTGATGTTCTTACTGCAAGTGGTGTATTTGCTCTAAACAAGCTTCTATTTTGTACACTTATTTTTAAGTTACAATTTTTTTTCTGGTCTGAAAAACCATCTGACTTCAGAGCTAACCCTGTTAGCTTCTGGTCAGAAAAGAAGCTGCTTAAATTTAGTTCCCCTTCGAGAAGAAACAGAATAATTGCATTTGGTTAAGGCCATTTCTTGTCACTAAGTGTTCTAGAGCAACTAAGTTTTCCTCTATTTTCAGGGAACCTTCAGGTGCCAATCTGGTAAACACAGGGGCATTCCTAACAATAAAACTGAACATCTCTGATGCCCAGTAATTTCATGGCAGTAGCTGATTTTGCATTTCAATGACAAACACAAGTCCTAGACGGGCAGTATTTCAGAAAATATTTATTAATTTGTTTTTCTTTAACTTAAGAAGACATTACACAAAACAAAACTGCAGACAAAGTGAAAATATCTGAGAAGGAGCACTAGACCTCATTGAAGTCCTTAGATATTTGATTGTTTATATTAATAAAGAACTCAATAATAGCAGTAGAGAAACTGTATTTAAGGAAAAATTAACTGCCATAGACTTCAAAAGACAGCTCTTACCCAAGTTAAACAGCACTAGGATTCTTTCCTGTCCAACTGCTTCCCAAGTAAGGTAAATATTCATTTTGAGTCATAGAATCTCAAACAAAGTTTAGTTTCTGTTCCTGCTGAGTTTTCAAAGTGGCTGCCACACACCAGTTCAAAGCTACACACACAGGTCACATTTGGGACAAACAAATCAGCACAGAACCCAATGCTCTGAAAGGAACCTTGATTAAACCAACCCTCCCTGTAATCTGCAGGGAAGGTGCATTTCTCTTCATCTCATTTTTGGTATTTTCCAAGAAGGAATGCATAAATTTTTTCTGTCACACATGTCAATGCACTTAGGAATTCATAAAAACCTCTCTTGTCCCCTAAGAGCCAACAGATCAGGATCCAACACACCATCTAGAACTCCCAGCAAAACAAACCTCACCTGGAACACAAGTCATGGAACACCCAGAAGTTCATGAAGAACAGAAGAAAAACGGTTTTCCAAGACATTTAAGAGCATCTGTTTTGAGGTTATAGCACACATTCTTCGCTATGAATAATTTGTAATACATTCCAAGGGATTTTATTTTAAATGATAAATCAACATTCAAAACGTGGCAGCTAAAATTCCAGTGATAACAATTGAACCTGGATTCCTGAATCTGAGTAGCTACTGATATTTTTCATTAGCCCAATTCCTCCACATATTCTTGGGAAACAGGGATTTTCCTGTACCATGGCATTGTTCAAGGACTCTGTGATCCCTGTGGGTCCATTCCAACACAGAATATTCTGTGATTCTGTGACTGTGTCCACCCAAACCAGCTGGAATGACAGCTGAGTCAGCCCACAAAAGCTTTCCTGTCGGATTTGTTTTCCAGCCCCCAGTCACCATGCCAGGAAACCAGGAACACAAACACTCAGCACCTGAGCTGGAAGAAACCTGCATTTTTCATAGGTAATGCATGTTTTCCACCCCTGACCTGGCTACCTACTGCACCCTAGAAACTCAGAGCCATAAGAAACATCATCTTCATTTTTAGGAACACCTTCTTGATTTTTAGGAAAGTCACTGCAGAGCTGGAGGCAAAAAGCTGTTCAGTAAAGCCTCCTCTCTTGAGTGCTTTAGTTCTTAGTTTGGGAACACACCAAGAACCATAACCAGTAAAAGGGTAAAAATCCACTCCCATGTGTGAATGTACCCACAGAGTAGCTTTTGGCTGCCCTTTGCAGTCTTTACACACCCAGTATCTGTTTTATTATTTTAACCATTTTCCAGGATTTCTGCTATGCAGCTAATTTGCCTTTAATGGCTGTGGACTGCCACTAGCCTCTTAACCTTAAATGACCATATTCCCTATAGGAAGCACTTGGCAATTCTCCTATGCCTTCAGTCCAAGAACTTCAAAGTTACTGTGATAAACTACTCAATTATAACGCTACCCTGAAGCCCTCTGGCAGCACAATCTGCATATCTTCAGATTTAACATATTTTGCAACGCAGGAAATGAATTCCTGGGACTGGATTTTATGAAACACACAAATTCCAGTAGTTTCCAAGTCACATGGGCAAGTACGAACATCACTTGTAAAGAAAGACAACAACTTCAAAATCAAAATCAGCTGAAGCAATTTCATTTTTAAAAAAAATACATTTCGACTCTGTAAGACTTGAGTGATTTTCTTCTTCTTAAACAGCTGACTTAGAAAAAGAATTTCTCATGCTCCTTTGCAGAGTTCTTGAAAGACTGGCACTCTGAACACTTCACATCATCCAGTTCTTCGGAAGAAAAAGATTTAAAGCCCTCCATGTAGCATGGGACAAATGAACAGAGGATGAGAGAGCTGCTGAACTTAAATAAAAGGTTAAGGGGAGATCTTAAACTACCTGGTTTGTAGGAGAAAACAGACCACCCCTTGCCTGATCTGCAATAAGTCATAGGTGGAGGAACAGCAGCAGAGAAAACACAACCACCAGAGTTCTTGAAAAGATTCCTAAATATCCTGCACAGCTTCAGCAACAACTGCACAGTGTATCTGCACAGTTATGCTGGGATCCAGCAGTTTGGGGATCTTAAGCCAGAATATCAATTAGCTCAGAATTCGACATTTAATAATTTCTGCTGTAGTTGTTGGACAGCACCACATGACACCGGATAGTTTCAGCCCCCAGGAAAACTGAAACAGTAATTAAATAGCCCCACAACAGCTGGAGTGTGCAAACCCTGGGCTGCAGTCCCTCCCACCTCTGTAACACACCTCCACGACAGGGCTTTTAATGCAAAACAGTGAGATCGTTCGTTGTGATTACAGAGGCTGTCAGGTATGAGTCAGACTGTTTTCTTTCTGGCTGAACAATGGGAAAAGGGATCCTAGAGGTTAAGTGCCCTAATTTTCCAAATAAGCTCTCCATTCCCAAGTCCATTGCAGCAGTGCTTGGTTAATAACACACATTTTAGTGTCCAAATGATCTGGAACTGCTTGCAGGTGACACACTTCTGTCCTCATCCTCATAAAAATAAGAAAAAAAAGTTATCTGGCAAGCTACAGATGTTAAAAAACATCAAGAAAAAAACAAACCCAAACCTACTTTTTGCCGCTTGTGCAGTGGCTGAATTTCCAGTTGAGCAGACTCATGTGGAAGTCATACCTAAGGCCCACAGAGAGCAGCATAATGGATTGAGTAATTCAAGTACTCTGCTTCTTCCAAGGAAATACATGTTTGTCTCAGCCTGCAGGAATTCCTGTCTAATTATTAGAGTTTGCAGGTTTGATTATACAGAAAGGAAATGTTATGCTGACAGAATAATGCTGAACAGTACATTTTACACTCCTCTGTCCTTCACCTCTGTTCCCAAACTCCTGTAGCTGCTCTTGATGTGTCCCAGATCTCACCTGGCAGTGTCACCTGTGCCCTTGTGGAAGACAAACAGAGTCTGTACAGAGAATTAAACAGGTGTAGGTTGCACTGGCACTACCTCATGTGCCAGTTCACACCTTGGGTAAAGGGGCATCTCAGACAGAGCTCCAGCACAGGGGGAACACACAGTTCACAGAGCACAGAAACATTGCCCAGACATGAAGGGATGGTAAGAGGAAGGTCAAAGCTCAGCTGGAGCTCAAACTTGCAAGGGACATCAAGGAAAGCTTCTAGCAGAGCATTAGCTATAAAATAATAAACAAGATGTGATGGTTTAGTGACAGAGCAGGTGCTCAAAGCCCTCTCTGAGCTGAGTCTTCACTGACACAGTCTCAAGTCTTTGTGTTCAAGGAGGAGAGGAATAGGCAGTAGTAGCAGAGGATCAAGTCAAGCATCACCTAAGAAATCCTGACCCACATGAGCCTGTGGGAAAACAGGATTGATCTGCTGGTGCAGAGATCTGGCTGATACAGCACAGCCTTGCTGTGACATCTCTGATCCAGGCAAATACCACCTTTGCCTTGGAAAAAGTCTAGAAGCAGGACATGGCAAAGTGCAGACTGGGCAGCAGCAGCCTGTTGTTACTGGGAAAGTCAGTGCAAATACCACTGGGAGAAATTTCTGGGTCAACAGAAGAGAAGCTGGCTGAGAAAAGGCACAGATCCACCAAAGTTAAATCATGTTTGAGCAACCTGACTGCCTTCTGTACTGAAATAACAGCTCTGGATTAATAGAGAAGAGGCTCTTTCTCAACCACACAGTGAATGCTGAGTCCAGTTTGGGGCCCTTCTGTCCATGAAAGATCCCAATGGACTTGAGGCAAGGCCAGGAAGATACCACTGAAGTGATCAAGGGGCTTGACTACAAAAGCTGGGCCTAAGGGAGCTCAGCTTGTCTGGTCTGGAGAAGGGCAGGCTTTGGGCATGGAAGAGCAGCTTCCAACACCTCCAGAGGGGTCAGTCTGGAAACAGAGGGCTTTTCAGAAAAGCAGGGCTTTTCAGTGAGGTACAACACAGGGGAAGGGATACAATTATCATAACCTGAAAATTAGGAGATTCTGGCTGTTCATGAAAAAACCTCATTGCTGTCAGGACAGTCAAGCTGAGGAACAGGTTTCATAAAGGTGCTGTGGTTTTCAAGACCCAACTGGACACCTTCCTGCCCAAATTCCATGCTCTGCTTTGAGCAGAGGATGGACCAGGAGACCTCCTGAAGTCCCTTCAAACCTTAAAGATTCTATAGTCCTACCTTTTCTACAAAGAAGAGGGAAAAACAAATATTTGTTGTTTTCTGGTTTGGGGGCAGTTGAGGGTTTGGTAGAAAGCTTTAAACCTGAAGCACAAAGAAAATTATAGGAAATACTTTAAAATACAGTTGCTACAAAAACATGGTTTCATATGAAGAAGCCAGGATGTGCACATTATAAAGAGAAAGAAGTACAGTTCTGTGTCATATTAGCTCTCATATTAGCTCAAGTATCATTTTAATTCATATTAAAAAAGCCCAACCAAGATTAACAACTGCATATACAAAAACTTCAGTTTTTTACTTATTTCTTTTCAATTCTTGATTTTATTTAGCCATTGCTACTTAACTCCTACAACTGTAGCTCATCTTTCAGATCCAACAGGCACCAGCTGGTTGTATGGACATCAATCAGGTGGTTAGATCAGCCCAGTGCAATTCCAAAGCTCAAGCAGTCAAACAGGGAGAAATCAGACAACAAACATTCTTTGGGCCATATTTTCACTCAACTATCAAATGGACAATCCCATCAGGATATGACAAAAGTGCCTGTGCTTCCATCTTTGTCAGTTTTGGACTCATGTAGGAGAAAAAAACCCCACATTTCTGCAAACTTGAGCAAAATGCACATTGCTTTATTCCACAGAGACAGTATCTGATGTTTGCCTTTAATTCTGGATTTCACTTAATGACATGGTGTGAGACTGAATATCTCACAGTGAGGGAACTGCTCTGTGTTTAGGTGCCCTTCAGTAACACAGACAACTCCATGTTTAGGACCTGAAATATTTCACACCTGCTTCTGACTGCTGTAAATCCTTGATGACTTGGAAAGAAGTTCCACCAACAAACAAATGATTTTAGTGAAGTCTGGCATGAAAATCAAGCCTTGGTTTCATCACCCTGCTCCCTTTCAGACATGCACAGACTAGAAACTCTTCCCAGGAGATCTCTTCCTGGAAAGGTAAGAGAGGTCTTTGTTTATGTTTGTGGTTTTTTCTTTCTATTGCCGTTCAGGGTGGTTTTTTTCTTTTTTTTTAATTTATAAAGCATCCAGTTTCACCAACTCTATTCCTTCCAAATACCACCACACTGAGTGTAACAGGTCTACTGTGGCCACTAAGGAGCAGATGAAGCCAAGAAGTTGCAGCAAAAGACACAGAACAGTTTTAATATGTGAAATAAAATTCTGAAGGAAGCTTATATTGACTTGAATTTCCCAACCAGACGTTACAACCAATTTACAAACAATTTTCTTCACTCTCAAGCAGATTCCCACCTTCCTTGTCTCCCCATCCTCATCCCACTTCTGGTTTTCAACAGCAGACTTGCTGCAGTAAAGCTGAATTGATTTCACAATGTTTGCAAAATGAACTCAAAACTCAAGTTTTCCTAAAGACTTGGCAGACGAATCTGATGTTTCAAGTTACTGAAACTATTCATGCTTATAAAACCACTTTGCACTCACCCTATTACATACCTGAAGAACAACCTTGGAAAATATCTATTCTATAAAATGAAGTTCACATCAACAGGGAGTAACCCATTTAAAAAAACTTCATAAGCAATTAGCTAAAGAAGTCTCCAGGGGGAAAAAAAGAACATAAAACCAAAATCAACACCAAACCACCCACCCCCAAAAAATCATAAAACCTCTGACTGCTCCTTATCTTTTGCTGTCTTCTCATATGTTATCTATCAAAACTCACAATTCCAAAGGATCACTGGGCTGTTTTCTACACTTTCACATTCTTATCTGAGGAACTTATATCCAGATGTGTGTTTTCATCTCTCTGAAGAACCAGCCCTTTCCCTCAGGGCTTTATTTCTCAATATCTATTTCCACTTCTGGAAAACAAGTTTTCTTTGCCCAAGAATTTTACTTCCAGGTTGTCTCACCCCCTTACTCCCATCTCCAGCTTACCTCCCCTGCTGCATTTATTCAGGCATTTCAGAAATGCACAATTGCTTCCCTGTACCATTCCCTTACAATGAGTTCTCAGGTTGTTTTTTTTTGCTCCCCAGCTCTATTCTTAAAACATCACCTCTACCACTTCAAAAGGATGAGACTGCCAGAGCTTCTTCTCATCCCTCCACAGCTATTCCACAGAACCTTGTGACCCAGGAGCTCCCACACTGCTCAGTGGTGCTGTAACCACTGCCCTCCCCAAGCCAAGATGTTTCACCCAGGTTTTGCCAAAAATCAGCATTTCAAAAAAACCCCCTTCCTAATATAATGCCTCCCCAGTCTAAACAAAACCATCCCACAGCCAAAGGATAAATCTGGAGAAAATCCCCAAATTAAGTTCCCACCAAAGTCCAGGCAGAACATGCTTTAGGAGTCAGGGGAAGGCACAAGGCATTTAAACAGCTCTTGGGAGGCAGCTTTTTCTTGCTGAAGTTTCTCAGAGTCATATTTAAACAACACAACTGTTTTAATTAAACATTGGTGTCTCCATAGCTGTGGACAAGCAGTACACATATTACAGGATTACTTGTAATGGGCTGGATGTCATGCAATCACATCTGTTACAGGAGCTTTACATGCTACACTCCATATCCTAAAACAGAGAGAATGGGCCAAACTGCTGCTTGTTATTTCCTTCTTATCAGGGGGGAATCACTAATATAAAGATAAATTATATTCTTACACAGAGAATATCTTTCTTCATTCATCTTGGACAAGACAGCACATCCCAAGGAACATGATTGCAAAATTCTAGGGGAAGTGTCTTCCATTTTTGGCTGAGCTTTTTGTTATCTTCAAAGGAAAACTAAAGTTAAGAATTTGAATTTTTTCTACTTTGGGACCAGTTGTTTGTGGAAAAAGCTTTTCCAAGTCAAGCCAAGCTTTTGTATAAGGTCAGAATTACGTAACATGCAACCATGTTTTCTGCTAATGCTGAAAACCATTTCTGACAGACAGACAACCAAGCACTACTTCAACCTAAAAAGCTGCTCAAATGCCTGCACAAGTGCTCACTATTGCCCAGTGCACACCCAGAGAAGACAATTCTCTAG
Source organism: Manacus vitellinus (assembly GCF_001715985.3). Classification (NCBI taxonomy): domain Eukaryota; kingdom Metazoa; phylum Chordata; class Aves; order Passeriformes; family Pipridae; genus Manacus; species Manacus vitellinus. The sequence continues at coordinate 8,960,164 of NW_021939882.1, forward strand.
GACAGTTTGGCTGAATGACTTAAAATACTTCACTTCAATGTGACCTGAGGGGGTTCATCAGAGTCACAACTCACCATCTTTTGAAGCTTTCAAGGTTATTTATTAGGGTCTCACAACAACACCCACCAGTAATACCTCACAGTCTACTAACACATGTATTTTGTATCAGTTAATTAGCACATTCCTTACCTGCCTCAGGAATAAAGGAGAGAGACCAACTAATAAAACCCCCAAGGATTCAGAAACAGTCCCCTAACTATTAGCATGCACAAGCATGCACCTATGCCTCTGTTATCAAAATGTTATTTTCTTAATAGTTAAATGCTTATCTTTTGACACATTTCATGAGAAAGCTGATGCCCATACTCTTCCCTCCACTTTGTGCCTCCCTTGCCCCCAGTACCCCCCCACTCCCCAGAAAAGCAGCCAACCTTGACAGATTCCAGCTCCTGGGGAAAAAAAAAAAGTTTGGAGACAGACATTAAAAGCTCCATTTGATAGTGCTGTGATTTTGGAGATCAGAACCTCAGCTTCACTAATATAAAGTTTATTATCATCTCAGTTATCAGGCCTAAAAGCACCCTCATGATAGCTCAAGATTTCTCCTGTTGAGCACTGCACAAACAAAGATTTCCCAAAGGGTTTTCTGCAAAGAAAAAAGAGCAAAGGGATGGAGACAGGCAGATGAAACAGCACTGAGCAGTACAGCAGGCACTGCCCTCAACTCTAATTCAGCCTACCTGGCATGACATATTTTTAACTGATAGAATTAAAATTACAGTAAATTTAAAACCTTGCAAAACAAACTTTCTGTTTAAAACGAGGACAGTTCCTCCCAAGAAAACCCCAAAATGGAAAAAAAAAGGCAAAAAAACCTTTCAGAAACAGAGTTCATCCTCCCCACACCTGCTCCAAGCATGTTCCCAGGCTGTTCAAATGGGTTACTGATCTCCAAATCATTAACCTCCAGAGCAGTTTATCCCTCCCATTATATGGAGCCCTGGTTGAAACCCCAATCCTGTGTCCTGTAGACTCAAACTGCTGTCAAGGTTCACAGGGAAAACATTGTCAAGAATTACAGGCAACTCATGTGTCTTGTATTTTTGGGTGACTGTCTGTGTGCACTCACAGCATGGTGTCACCACAGCATCCCCACGACCAGGAGAGGGTTAAAGTCTCTCCAAATAGTCTAAAAAAAAAAAAAATCTATCCTAAATGTGGTATCACTGTTAAAAGCCTTGCACCTCAGAGCAGAATGACCAGGGGTCAACTTAGCAGCCAGCAAGGTATCAACAAGAGGAGGCTGCCTCCCAAAATCCTCAGTGTTGCCTGGGCTCTAAAAACATTTGAGTGTGTTCATTAATAACCTGGTACTAATCCCACAAGGCTGATCCTTCACCACACCCCTGAGGCAGGAAGGCACAGTGGGATCCCAGCAGGAGAAACAGAGGACTCTCCCAAGGAGTCTCCTGAGGACTCTCCAGGTATCACCTGCTTTGATATAAGAAGTTAGGAATCACTTCTGCCACAGTATCGCAGATTTTCAGGAAACCACAGGTAGAAGTGGGCTGCTGATCAACACCAATCCTGTCAACAACTGAGCAGTAAATTTCAGATAGCTTTTCCACATTTCTTGAGGCAAAGTCAAGACAAGATCCACTTTAAAACAGTGTTTTCTGCCTCATTTTAACTGTATCCATGTTTATTGAAAATGCTCCTTCACTGGCGACAGCAAAGGAGATTTGAACCCATAGCTAAATTCTTATTTGCACCTGAGACACGAACTTAAGGTCTGAGAAAAAAGCAGCAAGTCACTGTTGGAAAAGTCAAAATCTAATTAAAAGCTCCAAAAATCTATCAATCATAAGATTAAAAACATAGATTGCAGCCATCAAACAGATGGCGTAAAACTGGAATACCAGGCAAATTTATTCTGACAGAGAAAACTGACAGACCAGATTCAGTTAGGGGGAAAAAAAAAAGCTGAAAATAACTGGCAGTGGTAAAAATCACCCTCTTAAATTCCCTTTCTACAGAAATGGCCTTAAACTCATCTAAAATTTACTCTGAGCACGAGAGCACAGACCTGCTCCCTTCTGTAAATAGGCAGACGGATCTTTTATGTATTTAGGACCATTAGAAAAGACTGACAATTGCTTACAAAGCCATTTCTTAATAGGGAAGAAGCAGTTCTTGTCACTGATGAGAACCATTCAAGATCTTAATGATATGTCTGACTGCACAACATTGAAAACAGATTTGGAAATAGAGCATTACAGATCTCGGGAGAAAAGACTTGGAAAATACTGAAAACAGAGTAGCTTGGGCCATATTGCAAGCCAAATGTGACTAGAACCCAGCCCTTTCTTATCCTGAAAATGACTTAAAAACAAACAAAAAAGTCAAATTGATATAGCTTTACATTGGCAAACAAAACCTGTTAATGAACATAAAAGGGGATGGGAGTGACAACAGCAGTCCTAGGCCAAAATCCATCTAAAATTATGATAATGCACTTTGAATCAACAAGAAGAGATTGCCACCTAAGTACCAGAAAGGAGCCAAGGACAGGATGCACATCCCACCAGCCTGTGTCAAACCTCACAAGGATGGGGAACACAACTGACCTCTGTTATGGTAACATTTGTGAGCACCACTGCTCCCCTGCACATCCCTGTACAGGAACATCTGGATAGACAAACATTTGAAGAAATACTTGCCACACTTCTAGTCATTCTCCATGACATTGCCAGTACTGTTGTTCTCGAAAAAGCTTTGCCATTTCAGGTTCACTTTAGCCTTTTTCCCAAAACTTACCTTGAAATCCTTCCCTCCTCACCTGAAGTTAGAAACTTGCTGTGCCTCACCCTGAAGGAGACAGCCCTGCTTTGTCTTGCAGGAGTGGTAAATAAGCCAAGCAGGAAAAGAGAAGCCACTTCAGAGAGCTGTGGGACTGCAGGATGTGTGTTTTGATTCCTACAGGTGCCATCATCCAGCCTCCACCACAATGTTGGCTCGACTTAGAACTGAGATGGGATCTGCTGGTCCTGGAGAAGCCACTTGCTCACAGTCACACTGTGGGAAATCAAGCACTGTGGGCAGCACTCAAACTTTATCAAGAGTTCTGGAAAAATTAAGCTTCAAGTAATTTTAACTATTAGCTCCTGGGAGGGAACACATCCTGCTTTATGTCTCCTGAACAGTCTCTCCAGTAAATAAGCTCAATTCTTAACATACAATCACTGAAACTTACTCACTAAATGTTCTTCTTAGAGACAAGTTCTTTTTCCCTATCATTATTCCCAAGCATCTTGTGAGATTTCTTTGGGAAAATAATTTTCCTCCTGTTCTGTGGAAGTTTAGAAGTAGCCTAAATACTCCTGAAATGCAGGCAATAAATCATATCACAAGTTAACATCCACACAGGACAAGTTATTTTTCTTTTAAACACAACTGGAAATGTTTGTACACTAAAAAACCCAAATAAAAACCAAACCAAACAAAAAACAAACAAACAAACACACACAAAAAACCAACAGAAAAAAACCCACAAACTTGGTAGTGATATTCCAAAAGATTACAGGTAGTTTTGACTATAAAGGTCAAATGACTTCTTAGCAGTCAAGTGACAGCTTACAACACTGAGTTTTAAACCCATAAAATATACTAGAGTTGAATTTTTTTTTGGCCTCACAACCCATCCCTACAGGTAAGCTATACCTGTAGTCTTTGGTACACACTCCTACAAACTCATACAAACACAAATTCCAGGGATAAAAAACAATACTCATCAGGGGTATTTTAGGACTTCCTAAAAGACAACAGTTGTTTTTTAGAGGGGCAATCTTCCTTTCACCTAATTCTTTCACATGAATCAACACTCATCTGCTAAAGAACGTGGGAAAAAAACCAAAATCATCTCGGAGCAACTCATTAAAAAATTCTGCAGGAAGTAGTCTGGTCTTTCATCTAAGAATCTAATCCAAACTTCTGCAACTAAATACAGACAAGGTGACAATGGCCACCTCTCTGCTTCTGTAGCTAACAATTTACAACAGCTGATTCCATCCTCCTTCCTGCTTCCATCACTTCAAAACGAGGGAAGAGTTTTAATAGTGATCCCTCACAAGCACAGGGCAATGTCCAGCCAAGCACACACAGCACTGTATTAATAAAGAGAAGTATCAACATCAAATTAAGCAACTCAGCCAAGTTTTCCCAGGATCAGTCCCTCTGAGAACAAGCTTTTCCAAGCCAAAGCCATGTACATCTACTTACTGACACATGACCTAGGGAAAAAACTGAGAAATGCTCCACACAAGGTTTTGGAGACTATTACTGCACAACCAAATGAGTGGTAATCCCGAGTGGGAAGAGCTCTAGAAAAATAGAATGTCAGTGTAAGAGTCACTATAATTATATCTGCATGTGTTTAACAGCGTGTTCTGCAGCAATATGGAAGCATTCAAGACAGGAGCTTGCATTTAATTTGGAGAAAAACTTGAGGAAGTTGAAGACTTATTACAAGCCAGTGCAACTTCAGCAGCTCAATGCACCTAGGCCAAAACCACCATAATAATATATTTGTGTAACAGAAACCCCAGACCACATGAAAACTCAGGAGTAAGCAGATGACTAAGCTTCTAAATTGCACCTATATGTGGACACACTCAATTTAGCTGCTCAGACAAAGCAAAGAACAGATTAGTCTTGCAAGCTTTATCACTTTAGCAAGGTAAAGAATCCCTCAAATGAAAGGCAAAACAAAGCAATGACTAACACGGGAAAACTATCAATTAAACAAGATCCTAAGCCACTGAACATAAACTCATCAAGAACTCAAACATGGTTAAATTCTCCAAAGGAACTTTTATACATACATAATGTGCTGCTAACAGACAAGGAGATAACCAGACACGAATGGAAGGGAAAACACAAAGGCTCAGGCTTTCCATTCCAACAGAAAGCAGACACTGACCCAGAAGGCTCCTGAGCAGTTTTCTCCATATCACTTGTCCCTTTCAGAGCTCAAAAATACAACTGTCAGCCAGTGGCTTTGATCTGCTGGCTGCATTCACGCATCATCTCAAACTGAACTGGACTATCAGCATTATTAAGTGTTACAAAAGGCCACATGTATAATATTTGATGCAGATAGAAAATTTTTCCACCAAAGAAAAATTATATAAATAATCACATGCAAGAACTCAAGCACAGCTAAGCAAATTCTGATTAGGGGAGTTTGATGAGGCAATTCTGATGAACTTTTCATTAAGGTGAAATATTTGGGATTTTCATGGATGTATTTACATATCCTTAAATGTGCTGCCTTTATAAGACAGAAGGTCTTATCGGTTGCATAGCTTAAATAAAAGAATTAAGTTCACTACTAAATTATTAGTTTTCTCCTCAACACAAAAGGTCTACAAACTTCTATTTTCGGTAGGATGTTGTTTCACAATGTGGAATGGACCAGTAAATCCTAATGACAAGCCACAAGGTCAGCTCCATCATCCTGCTCAAGGGCCTCTGTGGAGCATCACATTTTGCAACTTGAGGAGAAGTCTTAGACATAATTTCTGTCTCTCTTCCCGTGTGAGACAATGGCTATTCCAAGGGTTCCTTCCCCAGAACGAGGATAATTGGAAGTTACTCCTGGAAGTGACAAGTATTTCCTTCACCACTTACACTGTCCAGACTGAGTAATTTGGTTGTGCAGCAGTACATGGTGTTCACCTCTTTTTAGCTCTCCATGAAAGTGAACTGAGCCAAAGCTTCAATCTCTACCACACAATTAGAAGACTATCATAGAGTGTAATAACAAGGTAAACTGCAACCCAAACCTAGCAATACTTGCTATATTTGCAAAACTACTATTAAAGATGAATCTGTGTAAAAAAGAAAAAGTATAGGATAGTTTCACAACTCTTTCTGTGATCACTGGTTAATCTGTGCATTTCCATCAAGACAGAGATCACAGGTACAACTCCTCACAAAAAGTGCACCTTCAAAGCCTTCAGAAAAAAATGTGCATCTCATTCCTCATGAAGAATCAGTAATCAAAGCTGGTTCATTTAATAGAACTTCTCAATAAGAAATTCTTTTCCCCCTAAAGATATTTCCCATTGTTTCCTTTATGTTATATTTTCAGTTTTCCTGGGTTTCATATTAACACAAATTTGAATAATATTTAACTTGGCTCCACTAGCCCAAACAATCTGTAACATTTGTCCAAACATAACTCTAAAAGTTTAGTGGCAAAACACTTTAAGTGGTGCTATTAGATCTCTCACTAATTAAAGCAAAAAGTTTCCAACTTGAACAGGTATGTGGAATTTTTAGCTCAAGAGAATGCAGAAAGAAGTAAATACCTTTCCAGAGCATAACAGTTGAAAAAGGCACTCAGTGTGTGGCCATCCAGAAACTTGTTAAAATCATTTTCCCATATAAACATATAAACACTTCTCTGAGATGAAAAATATTTTCATCACTTCAGATATAATCAATTTGGTCTTATTTACAAGCTAAACATACTAGTTACAAGACTACACATCAGCCCACTGCTATGTCATAAATAGTTACAGGTTGCTGTGGACCACAGGGAAAACGAGATCCTCTGATATGTCCTGTGGCTGACTGGTGTTTCAGCCACGAGCAGAATTAGACTCAAAGGAATTCAGTCTTTTTCTCTCTACTGCTTACTCTAGAAAATTCAAGTTAGTGCAACTAGTAGATAACTAGATTTGAAAGAACTGACACAAGCTTTAAAACACAGTTGTAATGACGATGTCAGGGAACATTTTAAAACCAGGGAAAGGTTCATGATGGACTGACAGGATGAAAACTGAAGACAGTGTTTAAAAATATGGATTAACGTGTTACTACGCAATCCTCTGTATCCTATTTCCACAAGGTTTCAGCCACTGAATGCTCCAATAATACACTATTAAAAAAAAAACAAACCAAACCAAACAAACCATCCAACACAGCCCCATTTCATATTTATCAGTGCTGGTACCTTCTAGGTTAAATATTCAAACTGAACATTGTGAAATCGCTACTATTGTTCCTTATGCAACCATTAATCTAAAATTTAAATCTGTAAATAACACCAAAAAGAACAAGACCAAGAGGACAGTGATCACACTCTCCTTTAGTCTTTTTAACACTTAACATGCCAAGGCCAAGAGCTTCCCTCTCCTGGCTCAGCTTCCTGCAGGAGACAAGGCAAGTTCAGGTCTTTCTTACATAAGTTCTCACCAATGAAACCTGGCAACGACGTTCATTTATTCCCCCTAAACTTGAGCAATAACAAATTATCATTTTGAAGTTCTTCTCAGGTGGCCAACTAACCTTGCACTCATGAATCATTTTAACCTGGAATTTCGAAGTTTAATTCTAGCCTTTGACTCTTAAACCATCCGCGTTATCACACAATACTCTGCCTGCCTTGGCAGTGCTTACTCTGGTAGTGGTTTGTTGTGGGGTTTGTTGTTTCAGGATCGGGGTGTGGTTTTTTTTAGCCCTAAACTGCCAAGGTTGCTACCCATCGATTTTAGAGTACACAGCTTCACAGTTTCAGGCAGAAGTTAAGGTTTCTATAGCACTGACATCTGAAAACGATTGCTCACACAGCTGGGGTTAACAGAAAGGCTGATATGGCCACAAAACATCAAAGATGGTAGAACAGTGTAGTGAGAAAGCTGCATATTGCTGTCATTTAAGAGCTCTCAGCACTATAAAACGCATTTAGAAACAGCCAAGGATACTATAAAATTCCATCCCGGGGCAGAACTCAGCCTTTAGGAGTGCTCTCTGCACAGAAACTTTGTTTGCTTAGTAACCTCACCCAGCTTTCTTCCTCGGAGGAAAAAAAAAAACTGCTTGAAAATTTGAAGTTTCCCCAACTCTGTGACCCAGAAGGAAATAAAACAGGAAGTCAGGCCATACAATCTCCAGCATTTGCTTACAAGTTCAAAAACATTTTAAGTTATCAGCTAATCCACATAAGGCACAGCCGAGTGCACTTTGCTGAGGTCAGGCGTGGAGCAGCGCAGAGCCGGGCTGGGGCTCTGTTTAACATTCCACTCTGGACATCTTCATATCTAGCACCGGGCACTCTCTGAAATGTGCCATCTGCTATGCATTAAGAACGTCAGAGACGCCGTCCTCTGCACCGACTGAGTGCCAGAACACTATCACAAAGCTCGACTTTGCTTTCAGCTTTCTCCTTAGAAACTTATTAAGTAAAAGGAGTCGACTGAAACACTCATAAGAACTTCTGACAGAGAGGAATTGCTAAGAACACATTCGCTATTCTCCTTGCTCCCCACAGCGTTACATTACTATCATAAACCCTGAAGCAGATTGAAAATTAAACAAGCAGCTTCCCCGCAGCAGCTTAAAAGAGAAATTAGAGGCTGTTTAATGTGACTTCTTCTCCATCTGAATTAGTTTATGGCAGCAGGCGGTTTTTCCATGGTGATGAAATCGCCATACTGAGGGAGTAAGGAGAAACTGCCACCAGGTGAAAACATCCAGGTTTCTAATTGCATATTAAATTGGTGTTTGCATTGACAATGATTACAGCGGGGAGCACTCCAGGTACGGCTCCCAGCTCCATTACAAGCAAGTCACTGCGAAATCCAATCAGACGGTAACTGAAACTTAAAAAACGTGAAACTCTGAAACCGATCGTTTTTTGAAAAGGCACAGCGGCAGGATCGCTGTAACTCCTGAAAAGCTCCTCCCCTTCCCTCCTGAAAACATTAATCCGTGTTGGATTACTGAAACTCCTGTTCCTAAGTACTCTGCACTGATAGGCAGGTGTGGGGAAACTCGTCCCAGGTGTTCCTACAACTACTCGAGGAGCCCTTAACGGTGTTACTTACAGTCTCTCCGCGTTCCTGGGAATATCCCTCGGTACAGTTTTGAGTCCCAGTCCATGACAATCCACGTTGGAAGCAATACATGTACATTTATGCGGGCATCCTCCAACAGGCATCCAAGTCACGGAGCTCCAAACGCTCAAGATCATTCCAAGGCACAGAAACGCACTTCTTCCCCCACGCAACATGGTTTCTTGATGGCTTCGGTGGGTATAAAAGTGTGCGCGAGCAGCCAGCCCTTAAAGATGAAATGCCTCTAAGAAAGGGAAAAGAAAACAAGAGGCTCTTAGTACAGCCCAAGGGAACCCACCACTGCCATCATCGCCGGAGCACCAGCAAACCTTCAAAGGCGCCCGAGAAGGTCACGTTAGGTGGAAGAAGGTGGGGAATTGCCTTTCGGGCTCAGGTTTCTTTCTGTTATCTACGGCCGGTACCAGAAGGCAGATAGTTTAACAGAGCTCGAGCCAGACGCGTCCTCACATGAAAGAGAACCCGGGAGCGGAGGCAAACACACACAAAACATCCATCAGAAGCGGCGGCACCCTCCGAAACA